>NC_133326.1:723109042-723423666 GCF_042186555.1 Aquarana catesbeiana
ACAATTCTTGATCTAATATTTCACAGCAGGGCCCTGTGAGGACTTACAGTGTTGTGGCCACAACAACACCTAAGGCCCACATTTCTGCTGAGTATATAGGGCAGGCTCCTACTTTCAAACATCCAATTTACAAACGACTCCTACTTGCAAACGGAAGGAGACAACAGGAAGTGAGATGAAATCTACCCCTAGGAAGGGAAATTCTCTCCTGTAAGAGTTAATATGGGAAAAAACATTTCTCCTTTCCACTGATGCTTTATCACCAATCCTTGTTTCACTAAAAACCCCAAATTTTCTAAAAACATTTGTAATTGGGACAGAAAGTGAGGTGAAATCTTCTGAAGAGGAGCACAGACAGCAAAACAAATGTCACAGGGGTGATAACCCTTCCCTATGTTTTCCAAAAAGCTTCAAATAGATTTTTTGGCTGGAGCTAAACACGTTAAAAATGTACCCGTTCAAAATTACAAACAGATTCTACTTAACAACAAACCTACAGTCCCTGTCTTGTTTGCACCACCTGTATACTGCTGTTCAGTGTACAGAGCCTGTATACTGCTGTTTCCTTTTTTAATTTGGGTGCGGGGTTCTCCTTAATATCCATACAAGACCCAAAGGGCCTGGTAATGGACTAGGCGTACCCATGCCGTTTGTCTCACTGATTTTCATCCATATTGCCAGGACCCGACATTACATTAAAGCCGCAAGCAGTTTTAAATTACTTTTAAATGACTTTTTTTCCTTTAAAAATTTAATTTTGTGCAGGGATTGTTCTAAGCACGGGAAACACGTGCCACTTTACAGGCATACTATAGACACCCCCCAGGTACGATATTTAAAGGAATATTTCACTTTTTTTTTTACTTTAAGCATCATTAAAATCACTGCTCCCGAAAAAACGGCCATTTTTAAAACTTTTTTTTGCATTGATATATGTCCCCTGGGGCAGGACCCAGGTCCCCAAACACTTTTTAGGACAATACTATGCAAATTAGCCTTTAAAATGAGCACTTTTGATTGCGAACGTTCGAGTCCCATAGACGTCAATAGGGTTCTAACGTTCGTGCAAATTTTTCAGTCCGTTCGCAGATTCTGGTGCAAACCGAACCGGGGGGTGTTCAGCTCATCCCTACTTAGAACCCCCAAACATTTTATATATATATTATTATTATATTATATATATTTTAGCAGAGACCCTAGAGAATAAAATGGGCGGTCGTTGCAATACTTTATGTCAGGCCATATTTGCGCAGTGATCTTTCAAACGCAATTTATTTGGAAAAATACACTTCAATGTATTATTAAAAAAAAACAATAAAAGTTAGCCTGATTTTTTTTGTATAATGTGAAAGATGATGTTACACCGAGTAAATAGATACCTCACATGCGTGGTTTGAACACTGTTCACATTTGCAGGCTAGACTTATGTATGTGTTCCCTTTGGCAGGAAGGATGGGGAGTTTAAAAAAAAAAATTCTTATTTATTTTAATTTTTTAAATTATTTTTACACTGTCCCTTTATTTTTTTTTTATCACTTTTATTGCTGTCAGAAGGAATGTAATAGGTGGTGACAGATACTCTTTATGGAGAGATCTGGGGCCCAAATCCCTCCTTTGCACTTGAAAGTATTCAAAACACCAAGATCGGCATTTTTGAATGCTTTCGATTTGTGAACATTGGCGCCAATGGCTCCCCAGTAAGTGATGTTGTGCCATTGTGACGTCGCTTCCAGGTTACTACATCCAAGACCCGATCAAAGCCGTGCCCGCTGCTTAGCCGCATCGGTTGTTATTACTAGAGAGCTGACCATCGGCCTATAAAGAATGGTACCGGGGTGATACCTGCAGCTGTATATCATCACTCCGGTACAACCACTTGAAGCCAATGACGTACAGGTATGTAATTTGGCAAGTGGTTAAGTGTGGACCATCACCTATACCAGTCATGTGAGGGAGGGGGAGAGAATGTTCTCAGGGTGAGGAGCAGAGCAGACACTGATAATGGTGGACGATGGAATGGAGAGAGGAGGGGTAAATGGTCACAGAGCACTGGGAGTGTAACTACACCGGCCATTTAATGAAAAAGGGAAAAGTCCCGGAAGTTGCACATCTCTGCAAAACCCCATAAGAAGGTGAATGACAGCCTCAGCCCTGGGCTCCAACCAGGCCACAACCCCAACGCGTTTCACTCCATCCACAGAGATTAGTCATGGTCCCCCCATCTCTTTTTTTGAGACCTTAAATTGTCAGGAGGGGGCAAATACCCCCAAAATGACCGCTTTTTGGGAAGTAGACAGTCAAATGTATTACGTAAGAGTCATGGTGAGTTTTTTGAAGTTGTAATTTTTTTGGGACAATTTTTGGGAAAATAAAGAAATTAAGTAAAATACATTTTTTTTTGCATTTTTTTTAATACTGTCACCAGTGCAGTTCAGTGTCATCATATGACTGGTGTGGAGGTGATCAGTGATACTAACTGGCGACTGTATGTAAAAAAAATAATAATAATAATAATAATAATTTTATATTTTTTTTTTTTTTTTAACATTTTTTTTATACATACTGCCATCAGAGTAGTTCAATGTCCCCATAGTGACATTGTACTACTCTGGGGGAGTGATCAGGGTTTTTAATTTTTTTTGATAACCACTGTAACAGTAAACATTTGGGGTTTCCATTGCTTTCTGTTGAGATGCTGTGATTGGCTACAGCTAATCACATGGTACAGGGTGCTGTAATTGGCCCAGGTACCATTTGATAGCTGTGGGCCAATCACGACACCTGTTGAAATGCTGTGATTGGCTACAGCTAATCACATGGTACAGGGTGCTGTGATTGGCCCAGTTACCATGTGATAGCTGTGGGCCAATTACAACACCTCTATAGGAAGCACAGCTGTTACGAATGAAACCCATTGATAACAGTTGTGTATACATTGGGATCATATGATCTCCCAGCCGCTCAAAGCGGCCAGGTGAAGGGAACTGTAATCTGATGGACACAGTAGGTATTGGAGTGGTTCACTGCATGCCCCAGGGGCCACACAAGTGCACATGTGCGAAGCAACGTATTCATACATTGCCGAGCCTGCCCGTGCACAATACAGTAAAAGTATTTTGAGCGATCTTAGGGTGGTTAACGGTGCTATCACTATCCCTTCAACATGAAAGATGTATGCAACTACAGCCTGCCTAGGAATGCCCTCTCCTCCAGTATGACACCCACCCACCAAAGTGTGGTCGGGTACAGTCTGTTTTCTCCACTGCAAGTGCCACTCATCTACAGCAGCATTGCAGAAGGAGATGAAGTCAAGAAGAATATGGTTCCTCTATGGTTTCCTGGGTCACTGGGGCAGTAATTCGGTTGGATGCTAATCCATGTGAATAATCTATGTGACTAGGATAGATAGGTGATCCTATTGGATGTCTAGGAGGAGGGGAGGTGACACACAGCCGCCGTGATGGAGGAAAGGAGACACAGGATTTGCTGCCCAATGCTCGCTGCCTGATGCCTGCTGCCTGTTGCCTGATCTCTGATGCCTGCTGCCTGATGCCTGCAGTCTGATGCCCGATGTCCCATGCCTGCTGCCCAATGCCTGATGTCCCATGCCTGCTGCCCGATGCCTGATGTCCCATGCCTGATATCCCACGCCTGATGTTCCATGCTTGCTGTCTGATGTCCCATGTCTGATGCCCGCTGCCCAGTGCCTGATGTCCGATGCCCGCTGCCCAATGCCTGATGTCCCATGTCTGCTGCCCAATGGCTGATGTCCCATGCCTGCTGCCCGATGGCTAATGAACCATGCCTGCTGCCCGATGGCTGATATCCGATACCTGCTGCCCGATGGCTTATGTCCCATGCCTGCTGCCCGATGGCTGATGTCCCATGCCTGCTGCCGGATGGCTGATGTTCGATACCTGCTGCCCGATGGCTGATGTCCCATGTCCAATGTCCAATGCCTGCTGCCCGATGGCTGATTTCCGATACCTGCTGCCCGATGCCTGATGTCAGATGCCCGCTGCCCTATGCCTCATGTCCAATGCCTGCTGCCCGATGCCTATAGTCTGATGTCTGCTGCCCAATGCCTGATGTCCGATGTCCGATGGTCGATGTCCCATGCCTGCTGCCCGATGCCTGATGTCCCATGCCTGATGTCCCATGCCTGCTGCCTAGATGGGGTAAGTGCCAGACCGACCGGCAGATGCCAGCCGCCACTGTTCAGCGAGTGAGTATTAGCAGTAGGAAAAGGTTCCGGATGAGTAGAGAAAGCTTGGGGATCTGCCTATCTCCTTGGACACCTTCCCATTTGGTCTTGGACCAGCCAGGCCGCATTCCATCCCTCCAGACAGACGCTGTCAGTTAAACTGAGGACCAGCTCCGCCGTTGGCATCTGTGAGTGTTCCCAGTTTGGCCTCCTTCCAACCATTGACTTCAGTTCAGGTTCCATTATTTGCCCCTGGACTGAGTGTGTGTTTATGCTGTCACACAACGCTGCACCCACCCACAAAAGACTTTAGATATTTGCATAACTCCTCCTAAAACCCAGCCCACTGTTTGCATCAGGCCCACTGCTTGCTTTTGAGAGGAGGACTGAGGCAGGGTGATGTGATGTTTTCAGGAAGCACCCTGCCGGCCCCTCCCACCAGCCATGATCTGCCAGCACTGCATAGAGAATCAGAGATATCCAGTGATGACTTCACTGGGTCTAAAATAAGGCATGTCATGAGAAGAGAAAAAGTTATATTTTATAATGTCATTACCATCCACTTAAAGAGAAAGTAAACCCGGCCTCCATTTTATTTTTTTGGTAACCTGCAAAGTAAAGGCATCACATACTAGCACATTAGGTGAAAATTACCTGCAAACAAACCCCTCGTCGTCCTCACTGGAGAATGCATCCATCTACACCCGTCTTCTTTCCAGGTCACTCCCGCGCATGCGCACGTTTGCTGCTGATCACGGCACAGGGCTCTGAGGAAACGGCACGGGTGGCCAATCCTTCAGAGCGCATGCTCTGATGACGTCATTGACGGAGTATACAGTAAATATCTCCCAAACAGTGCAAGTTTAGGAGATATTTACCATACCTATAGATAAGCCTTATTATAGGTCTACCTATAGTTACATACAATCAAGGGAAGTTTACTTCCTCTTTAAGGACCAGTAAGGTAAAAATCAGTATTTTTTCCTAGAAAATTACTTAGAAGCATTGCAATTTTATATGTCACACAGTATTTGCACAGCGGTTTTCCAAACGCAATGTTTTTGAAAAAAAAACTTCAACCACTTACGGACCGCCCGCCGTTGTTATACGTCGGCACTTTGAAGAGGAGTATCTTTGTTACGGCAGCAGCTAGCTACCATAACCCCGGTATCCTCTTCTTCAGCGGGCAGTCCGCTTCAGGATAAAAGTGGTCTCAGCGGCGAATTTGACGCAAAATTACTTTTAGCGGCGGTGATAGAGGCCCCCTCCGCCGCATTTCGGTGCCCTGCGCAGCTTACCGGAGCCGTAGGAAGCGGCAGAGGTGATCAGGTCCTTTCTCCTGTTAGGTATGGAGCTGAGTGAGGGGAAGATGGCTCCCACCCAGCTCAATACCAATGCAGGGTGGATGCGACGTCCAAACACCCATAGCTCTTAAAGCAACATTTAATTTTTTTTTTTTTCAATTTTTTTTTTCTTTTCTTTTATTGCATTGCATTTTTTATTGCCTTTTTAGTGTAAATATGAGATGTGAAGTCTTTTTGACCCCAGATCTCATATTTAAGAGGTCCTATCATGCTTTTTTTCTATTACGAGGGATGTTTACATTCCTTGTAATAGGAATAAAAGTGACACCTTTTTTTTTTTAAGAACAGTGTAAAAATAAAAAATAAAAGGTAAAATAAGGAAATTTAAAAAAAAATTTTAAACGCGCCCCATCCCATCAAGCTCGCGTGCAGAAGCGAACGCATACCTGAGTAGCGCCCGCATATGAAGACGGTGTTTAAACCACACATGTGAGGTATTGCCGCGATCGGTAGAGCGAGAGCAATAATTCTAGACCTCCTCTATAACTCAAAACATGCAACCTGTAGAATTTTTTAAACATTGCCTATAGAGATGGAAGGGTGAAAGTTTAATCGCCATTCCACAAGCGGGCACAATTTTAAACCGTGACATGTTGGGTATCAGTTTACTCAAAGTAACATTATCTTTCACAATATAAAGCAAAATTGGGCTAAGTTTACTGTTGTCTTATTTTTTAAAAAAAAAATATATTTTTTTTTTTCCAAAAAAAGTGCGCTTGTAAGACTGCTGCGCAAATACGGTGTGACAGAAAGTATTGCAACAACCTCTATTTAGGGTGTTAGAAAAAAATATATATAATGTTTGGGGGTTCTAAGTAATTTTCTAGCAACAAAAAAAAAAATTATTTTAACATGTAAACAAGTTTGAAAAATAGGTGCGGGGCTGAAGTGGTTAATGAATTTTAATGCAAAAAAAAAAAAACCACAATATATAAACTAAGAATTAAACTGAAAACAAAACTCCCACCTTCCTCCCAGTCTCAGGTGACGTATCATGTGATGCCGGTACTGGTCCCAGTCCAATGATTATTAAATGTAGATTATCTGACATCATCTTAATCTCATTGTTCCTCCTCATTGCTCTCCACTGATTAGTAGAAATGTGTGCTCTGTGATGTACGCTTCATGAGAACTGGAGATGTTTTCTGATAAAGACTTCTGAAGAAGAGAGATTTCCTCATACTGGCCTTTTCTTGATCTCCAACCACAGACCAGAGCATTAAGAAACATAGTAGATAGGAAAGTACCATTTCACGAAGAAACAAAAATCAACATTTTGTCAGCCCTAAAGGGTTTCATTAATGGATTGGTCCTACCAAAAGTGGGTCTTTATTACTGGTGGAGCCTGGCTGGCTTCTTTTGTGTCTTTTATAGGGATGAGCCGAACACCGGTTTGGTTCACAGCAGAACATATGAACAGGCAAAAAATTTGTTCGAACACGCTAACACTGTTAAAGTCTATGAGACACGAACATGAAAAATCAAAAGTGCTAATTTTAAAGGCTTATATGTAAATTATTGTCATAAAAAGTGTGAAATGCAAAAAAATGCAAAAAAAAAAGTTTTAAAAACGGACGTTTTTTCGGGAGTAGTGATTTTAATAATGCTTAAAGTGAAACAATAAAAGAGAAATATTCCTTTAAATTTCATACCTTTGGGGTGTCTAAAGTATGCCTGTAACCTGGCGCATGTTTCCCGTGTTTAGAACAGTCCGAGAGCAAAATGACAGTCCCAAAAAGACAGACAGGCCCTTCAGGTCTGGTATGGATATTAAAAAAAAATATCCAAAATTAAAAAAAAAATGGCATGGGGGTCCCCCTCAAAATCCATACCAGACCCATCAGGTCTAGTATGGATTTTAAGGGGAACCCCGCGCCAAAATTTAAAAAAAATTGTCGTGGGGTCCCCCCAAAAATCCATACCAGACCCTTATCCGAGCACGCAACCTGGCAGGCCACAGGAAAAGAGGGGGGGACGAGAGAGCGCCCTCCCTCCTGAACCGTACCAGGCCATGTGCCCTCAACATGGGGAGGGTGCTTTGGGGAAGCCCCCCAGAGCACCTTGTCCCCATGTTGATGGGGAGAAGGGCCTCATCCCCAAAACCCTTGCCCAATGGTTGTGGGGGTCTGCGGGCGGGGGGCTTATTGGAATCTGCAAGCCCTCTTTAACAAGGGGACCCCCAGATCCCACCCCCCGTGTGAAATGGTAATGGGGTACAAATGTACCCCTACCATTTCACAAAAAATGTGTGAAAATGGTAAAAAAAACACATGACACGGCTTGGGACAAGTCCTTTATTAATAAAGTAAAAAAATAAAACTGTCTCACAAAGTCTTCTTCTTCTTCTTCTCTCACTCTGCCGGACCAAAAAAGAAAAAAAAAAAAAAAATAAAGCCGCACACCGCCTACTATCTGCCTCCATGGGAGGCACCCGCCATAATGACCGGCCTCTTAGGTGACAGCTCTTTTATAACTGAGGGCGGGGCCACACAATGATGTGACGGGTGACACCGCCCCCCTCTGATGCACGGGGACATCCCTATGGCTTTCCCATAGCGTCAGAGGGGGCGGGGTCACCCAGTTACGTAACTGAGTGACCCCGCCCCCTCTGACGCTAAGGGAAAGCCATAGGTATGACTCCATGCGTCAGAGGGGGGCAGACCGGGTGGGGAAGCCATAGGGATGTATGTATCCTTACACATACAGAGTCCATGGAAATATATGCATTATTTGATGCCAAGGTCTGGGATTTTCTATACTCTACCTTACAATATTGAGGATGTGGACTATGCATATTGGTTATATCCAAGCCTGTTTTTGAGCTTTCTGATATATACTATGTTACCAAAAGTATTGGGACACCTGCCTTTACACGCACATGAACTTTATTGGCATCCCAGTCTTAGTCCGTAGAGTTCAATATTGAGTTAGCCCACCCTTTGCAGCTATAACAGCTTCAACTCTTCTGGGAAGGCTGTCCACAAGGTTTAGGAGTGTGTCTATGGGAATGTTTGACTGTTGTTCCAGAAGAGCATTTGTGAGGTCAGGTACTGATGTTGAATGAGAAGGCCTGGCTCACAGTCTCCGCTCTAATTCATCCCAAAGGTGTTCTATCAGGTTGAGGTTAGGACTCTGTACAGGCCAGTCAAGTTCCTCCACCCCAAACTCTTCTCATCCATGTCTTTCTGGACCTTGCTTTGTGACACCAGGCCGTTGCTTCTCTTCCCGGTTTAATAGTAAGTGGGTCCTGAGACCCGATTGGCTTGGAGTCCTAAGACTCCCTGGCCAGTCGGGTCTCAGGACCCGCTTCCTGAATGGCCAAGAGGAGAAGCAATGGCCCACCCTTTTTTGAAGCCAATTAGATCCTCAGGCTCTAATCATGTGCTTCAAAAAAAAACCTATTGAAATCCATGCATCTGGCACCCTGCATGTAGCTTAGGGGCTGGGCACATGTATTAGGGGGGCAACACCCCTGCGCCCCTAATGGGGCGGCCGCCACTGTTACACACCATTTAATGTTATTTTTTCAGGATTCTTGCCTCCCTCTGTATTCATTATCTACAACCTATCTTGTTCCATCTCCAGATGTTTAGCTCCCCTCATTGCTGCGGACAAACACAATTCTACGTGTTGTGCAATCTGCATCCTCAATATCTGTTGTCGTTACCTTTAGAATCTTCTTGGAAGGTATCACCCCCTTAATGTATTTCAGTTTTAGGAACTTAAAAATGCCGCAATAATGAGGAAGTGTGTGTAGTGTGTCTATATATATATATATATATATATATATATATATATATATATTTTATTATTATTATTATTATTATTATATTTTTTTTTTTTTTTTTTTTTTTTTATAAACATTCTAAAAAAAATTCAAAAAATGTAATCAAAAAATTATGTTTAGATTGAAACATAACGAAAATAATACTGCTCATGTACATAAAGGAACATCACAGAAAGTTCAATTAAGACAGACACATGAATAGTGAAAGCTACAGTATGAATACGAGATCTCGCATGAAGGTTGGTTGAGTATGTTAGAAATAACTAAACATTTGATAGAAAGCAGAAAATTTGTTTACATGCATGGATGGGAGCTCCATTGTTCTGCAAACACTGTATTGGTACAGAGACTATATTGTTCAAAGACTGTCCATTTGAGTTTAAAGGATAAGTTAACCTTTGGGAACATGTTACAAGCTCAATCCCATAAGTGCCGGAGTAGCTGGCTGGTGAAGTCCGCTCTTAGGTGGATAAAGCTGGGGGCCGTAGTCCTCAGGACAGGATACTGAAGCAGCTTGGCACCAGAGCGGGAGATGGTAGCGGAGGTGGTATGAAAGCAGCGACCAGCGGCAGCCGGGTAACAAGAGACCGAGTCAGCAGGCAAAGCAAGTCCAGGAAGCAGGTCAAGGTCGGTAACAGCCGGGCAGCACAGTACAGAATTAGCAGGCAAAGACAAGTCCAGTAAACAGGCCAAGGTCAGAGAGATCAGGTGAACAAGGTTAATGCAGGAGCAAAGGCAAAATCCAGGAGAAAACCGGGTCATACTCAGGTAAGCAGGTTCAATGGATTAGGTCACAGGACTACAGGTACAAGCAGAAGACCATTCAGCAATTGCTCATTGTAACAGGCCAGTTTAAATAGGCAACTGGGCACCAAGTGTGCATGCGAATTAGTTTTCGCGCTTGTGCCCATGTACGTGTTTGAGTGCAGGCACAAACTGGAATAGTATATCTATTGCCTCTTTGCCTAGAAGCATTAGCATGTGAGCAATGCACACGCACCCGGATATGAACATAAGTCTGCACTTGTTTTCTGGTGCTGGGAATCTGGTTTATCTAACATCCAGGATGCGGGAGAGTGGGTGCCAGCAAGTTCTGTACAGAGAGGCAATGTTGCCGCTAAGCATCGAACAAGTGAGAGAAAAGGGGCAGGGACACCACCAGTGCACTGGACAATTGGAGAAGGCCGAAGAAGCCACCACGTCATTTCCAGGAGCAGCTGGAGGAGAAACACATATGAGGAGCAGCAATATAGTGGCTCGTATATGTTTTTTTGCCTAACAAGAAGAGATGGCAAAGAGGAGTCCTACAGTGGTGGTGCAGTTAATCTTGGATGGCTGAATGAGCAGAGCACCTAGTGGATACTGGTCATTGGTTCATTCATAAGAGTGGATTTGCACTGGACATGATTGGCGAGGCAGAACAACTATGTCTGATCTGTGTGAACTGCCTAAAACTGGCAGTGGTAATGAAAGCTCGGACAGTGGTAATGAAAACTGCGGACACTGCCAGAAGTCCCTTCTGGAGTTGACACCCAGAAATCTGCCACCAGTGACTTACAAAGTGAATCTGATTTCCTGGTTCTACTCAGAGATTTTGGAACCACTCCCAATTACTGGACAGGGAGATGGAGCATACGGTAGCTCCAGCAATATACAGCAGGAAAAGGTAACCCCAGACACAGGACAAGGATCACTGTCTGGAGGGTTCACTTGCGGCCACGATTGGGGGACCGTGACTGCCATCAGTCCAGGAGAAAGGGCACTGATACTGCCTCTCATGGTGAAGAAGCACTATGCCAAGGAGAGCTGCTAGAGAAGCCAGAAGCTCACCTTGGGCACTGGTGCTGGTGCCACAACACTGCAACCCCTCACAGATACTCTAGTTGGAGTGCAGGAATGAGCCCTGCTGCAAAGTATTGCATCAAAAATTGTAATTACACGCCCCTGTTAAACAGGGGCAGAAAAATTGGGCCTTAGCTCCTGGTGGCGGTGCCCAGAACCAAAAATGTTCTTACAAGCTATCAGCATGAAAATTGAGGAGGAAGAGGATTGTCACTCAGCATAACAGGATAGTCACTCAGCATCAGCATAGGCAGTCTTGAAGGGATCTCACATTAGTAAAAAAATTATTTGGTTACATCAGCATCAGGTGCTTGGTAGCTGGTGATCCAAGACTGATTCATTTTTATGAAGGTCAGCCAATCGACAGATTCAGTGGACAGGCGCACCCTGTGATCGGTTACAAAGCCTCCAGCAGCACTGAATGTGCGTTCCGAAAGAACGCTGGATGCAGGACAGGCCAGTAGCTCAATTGCATACAGTGCAAGCTCTGGCCAGTGATCCATCCTCAAGACCCAGTAACCCAGAGGATTTTCGGTGGGAAAGGTGTCCAAGTCTGATCTTGCCCCTAGGTATTCCTGCACCATGTAAAACAGATGCTGGCGATGGTTGCTGGAACCGATCAGACCTTGGGGCTGCGGACTAAAAAATTGTCTGAACGCATCGGTCAGACAGCCACCTTCTCCACTGCTCCTTCTGTGACTGACCGAAGCCTCAGCAACACATTGTCCAGGAGGACCAGGAAATTGTAACCTCCCAGGCTCTGGAAACACATTGCACAAACCTTTCTGCAAGGTCTCCTGAAGATGTTTCATCCTCTGCTCCCTCTGCGACGGCAAGATAAGGTCCGCCACCTTACCCTTGTAATGTGGATCAAGGAGGGTTGCCAGCCAGTAATGATCCCTCCCCTTGATACCACGAATACGAGGATCCTTCCGCAGGCTTTGCAGGATCAGGCAGGCCATGCAGCGTAGGTTTGCTGAGGCATTCGGTCCAGAGTCCTTTGAGTCACTAAGGACGACATGATCCGCAGCCACCTCCTCCTGGCCAAGTACAAGTCCATGGGTTTCTTCGGACTGTATATGATCCCTTGAAGACTGCTGCTGATGCTGAGTGCCAGGCTCCACCTCCATGCTGACACAATCCTCCTCCTCCTCCTCCTCCTCATCTTCTTCCTGTGTGATCGGCAGACACGCAGGAACACTGTCTGGATAAAGGGGGCCTTGAGAGCTAAGGAAGTCCTCCTCTTCCTGCCTCTGTTCTGCCTCAAGTGCCCTGTCCATTATTCCACGCAGTGTGCGCTCCAACAGGTGGACAAGAGGGACAGTGTCACTGATGCATGCACTGTCACTGCTCACCATCCTCGTGGCCTCCTCAAATGGTAACAGGACAGTGCATGCATCCCTGATCATAGACCACTGGCATGGGGAAAAAAAACAAGCTCCCCTGACCCTGTCCTGGTGCCATAGTAGCATAGGTACTCATTGATGGCCCTCTGCTGCGTGTGCAGCCGCTGCAGCATGGCCAACGTTGAGTTCCACCTGGTGGGCATGTCACAGATTAGGCGGTTCTTGGGCAAGTTAAATTCCTTTTGGAGGTCAGCCAGCCGAGCACTGGCATTATATGACCGGTGGAAATGCACACAGACTTTCCTGGCCTTCCTCAGGACATCCTGTAAGCCCGGGTACCTGCCCAAGAACCGCTGCACCACCAAGTTAAGGACATGAGCCAAACAGGGCACATGGGTCAGTTGTCCCTGTTGGAGGGCGGAGAGGAGGTTGGTGCCATTGTTGCAAACCACCATTCCTGGCTTAAGCTGGCATGGCATCAACCACTTCTGAACCTGCCCCTGCAGATCTGACAGAATCTCTGCCCCAGTGTGGCTCCTGTCACCCAAGCACACCAGCTCAAGCACCGCATGGCGTCTTTTTGCCTGCATGCTTGCGTAGCCCTTGAACACCTACGGAGCACCGCTGGTTCCGAGGACAAATCAGCACAGGAAGAGGCCATGGAAGAAGAAGAAGAGGAGGGGGTGGAGGAGAGAGGTGTGGCAGAATCACCAGTAGTAGCATTGTGGAGGCGTGGTGGCGGAACAACCAACAAAACTACTGCACCTTGTCCTGCATCCTTCCCAGCTGCCAGCAGAGTCACCCAGTGCGCTGTGAAAGATAGGTAATGTCCCTGTCCATGCCTGCTGGACCATGAGTCAGCGGTAATGTGCACCTTACCACTGACCGCCCTGTCCAGCGAGGCCAAGACATTGCCTTCCACATGCCGGTAGAGAGCCGGAATTGATTTCCTTGAGAAAAAGTGGCGTTTGGGTACCTGCCACTGAGGAACCGCACATTCCACAAACTCACAGAAGGGGCAGAGTCTACCAACTGAAAAGGCAGCAGTTGAAGTGCTAGCAATTTTGCCAAGCTAGCATTCAACCGCTGTGCATGTGGATGGCTGGGAGCGAACTTCTTTCTGCGGTGCAGCAGCTGGGGCAGGGAAATTTGCCTGGTACAATCTGACGTTGGTGTACCGATAGCAGATTGCCCGCAAGTACTTGGCTGTGGCACACCTAATTGAACACCTTCATTCCTCTCAGTGCAGGTCTCAGAAAGGACTGAAGGTATAGTGGCGTTGGAGATCCCAGCTGATGAGGAGCAAGGAGAGGTCTGCTTTGATCTTTGGTGTGGGTCTTTTAGGTATGCTTGCCAACGAACTGCATGGCAGGTCGACATATGACTGGTCAAGCATGTGGTGCCCAAGCGGGTGATGTTTTGGCCACGTGAGATATGCTTGAGACATATGTTGCAAATAGCAGCGGTGCGATCTGATGCACTCATCTCAAAAAAGCCCACACCAAAGAACTTTTGGAATAATGCGCAGAGACAGCAGTGCCCTGCACATGCAGAGCTCTGCGGTGTGATGCAGTCGGTGTGCTGCCCTTAAGCTGGCCCCTGGAGAACATCCTGCCTCGTTGGAGATGTGCCTCCTCCTCCTGTCTCCTATCAGGCACCCACATGGAGTCAGTGACTTCCTCATCATCCCCTCCCTCCTCATCACTGGAGCAAACCTGGCAGTATGATGCAGCTGGGGGAACATGACTGCCAGATTGCTGTCCTTCCTGGGCACCCCCTCTCTCTGGGCTCACGTTACTGCCTTCCTCTAGCTGGGTACCATCATCGGAGCCTTCAAAATGCTGGGCATCCTCCTGGAGCATGTACTGTGGTCAAACAGTTCGGGGGACTCCTCAGGAGGACATGGTGGGGCTAGGGAAAGAGTGACTGATGCCATTGAGCCGAGGGAAGAAGCGCTGCGTTGGCAGCTGCGTTGCCAGACAAAGTACCCTGAGCCTGGGTGAGAGAGGATGAGCAGGATGAGGATGGCTTGGTCATCCACTCTACCAAGTCTTCCGCATGTTGCGGCTCAACGCGGCCAGCTGCCGAAAAAAAGGACAAGCGTGTCCCGCGGCCACGTGCTGATGAGGATGCACCGTCTCCACGACCAGCACTGGCTTGTGAAGCCATTTGACGCCATTTCACGAGTGTGCGCAATTTTAAAGTTTGACATGTTAGGTGGAATCTCTCAAATCTCTCTTGAGCAGTGGTTCTCAACTCCTGTCCTCAGGACCCACTAACAGACCAGGCTTCCAAGATAACTGAAATACATCACAGGTGATATCATTTGCTGCTCAGTGAATGCAGTATTCTAGCTTGCATTTCCCCAAGGTAATACCTAAAATCTGGCCTGTTGGTGGGTCCTGAGGAGTTGAGAACCACTGCTCTAGAGCTTGTTTTAGAATTTCAAACTTCAAACCGAATATCGCTCAGGTGTAAATAGGGCTTAAAGTGTAATCCCAGTCAAAGCTTAACCAAAGCTAAAATCTACTCCCACCACCATTCTAAGCCTATTCTATCTACCCTGTAAAAGGAAAGATGTCTATACTTACAGTACTTATTCGGAAGCCGCTCTGGTCCTGTAACACTCCCAGTGCTGGTTTTAGTTTACAGGAGGGACAGCCAAAATTGGCTGCCTCATAGTAATCCTATGGATGATGTCATTGCCCAGCTCTGCAGCCGTTGTTGCTGCTCTTGCTCTACACTGAACCAAGCACGGGAACCCGATCATGTGACCAGACCGGAGCTGATTCAGAATAGGTATAGGTATAGAATTATACTGTAGGTATAGAAGTATACTATAGACATCTTTCCTTTTGCAGGGTAGATAGAATAGGCTTAGTATGGTGGTGGGAGTAGATTTTAGCTTTAGTTAAGTTTTGAATGGGAATACACTTTAAGCCCTATTTACATCTGAGCGATATTTCCGGTTGAAGCTTGAAATTCTAAAACAAGCTCTAGAGGGATTTGAGAGATCCCACCAGTGGCAGCTGGTAGTATATTTTTTTTGGGGGGGGGCAGCAAACAATCCACCCGCTGACAACACCCCCCTCCCCGGTCGGTCAGCTTAACCCTGCGTCTCCTCCTCTTGGGCTTCACGGTGGCTTCCTCTGCATCTCCTCTCTCCTCCTCAGCGGCCAATAGGATCACTTCTCCTCTCCAATCAGGTGACGGGTCTCAGGACCCACTTCCTGATTGGCCGGGAGGAGAACTTCAAAAGTGCAATGTTGCAATAATAAATATCCCAAACTCAAGTGAGTGTTTCTTCAAAAGTGCAATAAAGTGCAATGGTGAATAACACAGCTAAAAAATATATAACAAGTGCAATGTCCAAAAATAACACATCTAAATACTTTTAAGTAAAATAGAACTCTCAGCGACAGGGATGAAATCTCTTTGCAATAGTTCATATGTGAAGTAAAGTGCAAGTACAACAAACGATTGATGTGCCTATCCTGCCTCCATCTAATAACTGCACTATTTTCTCCATTAGCTCATCCCCCACAGCTATTACCCTTTTGTATAACTTGACCCTCCCTCCTAGATTGTAAGCCCTAACGAGCAGGGCCCTCTGATTCCTCCTGTATTGAATTGTATTGTACTTGTATTGTCTGCCCTAATGTTGTAAAGCGCTGCGTAAACTGTCGGCGCTATATAAATCCTGTATAATAATAATAATAATAATAATGTGCAAAGACCAAAGGGCAATTTCTATTCCATCCAATCCGGAGTGCGCCAACTATTTCCCCCAGCCTCTCACCTCTAACAGCGGCCCCTACAGGCCAAGTTGAGCTTGGATCGCCATACAATTTCCTCAGTCGATCGGGCTCCAGTGGTTGCCTCCAGGGATCACACAATATCCAATAAGACACACCGATCTCCAAACTCAGGACTCAGCATTTATAATACAGGTATATGGTGAAAGAGAAAAGGGGCTCCAATGTGTAGTATTATAAAAAAAATGGTTTATTCCAGCACACATAATCACATTTAAAATAACGAAAGACAGCAGATCAGAACAGGTACTTCCGGTCTCGGCCGCGGCTGGAAGTGACAACGACACCTGGTTCCTCTCTGACGCGTTGCGTCACTGCTCACGTGACTTTATCAAAGGCTCAAGGAGTCAGGTGTCAGCAAGTCAGTTTATATAGTCTCTTCCGCTGTCATAGCAACAGCGGTACACGGATTGCATTATCGTCAATTATAATTCAATGAGCAATATAGACATATTATAAAACAGCAAGAAATATACGCTAAAATAAACAAGTATAATGTTAAAAAGCTAATATAAATATACCACAATCATTTTCTATTCGGTCCTAAAATTAATTCATACAATACATTATAAACGCCATCTGGTGGTGGGAAAAAGTATATACATATATTAAAAATCTTTCGAAATTCAATGATGACATCTAGTGCAAATAAAGAACCTAGCACTTCTAAAGATAATTCCTCAAAATTAGAGAGACCAGGTAGTGATGATAGATACTATCCAGGGGCGGACTGACCATTCGGGCACTCGGGCACTGCCCGGGGGCCCCATGCCACTAAGGGGCCCCATCAGGGTTGCCAGCCTCAATAAAACCAGGGACAGTATGTAAAAATCTGTGTTTTTTTTTTAAATCCCAAGATTATAGCCGCCTCTCCAGTATCTTTTCAGTGTGTGTATGTGTATTCTGTGTGTGTATACTGTGTGTGTATATTGTGTGTCTGTGTATGTATACTGTATGTGTCTGTGTGTGTATACTGTATGTGTGTGTGTGTATACTGTGTGGCCCCATAATCTATTGCCTGGGGACCCCATAATATCCTATTGCCCAGGGGCCCGATAATCTTCTCCTATTGCCCGGGGGCCCTATAATATCCTATTGACTGTGGGCCCGATAATCTTCTCCTATTGCCCGGGGGCCTTATAATATCCTATTGACCGTGGGCCTCATAATCTTCTCCTATTGCCCGGGGGCCCTATAATATCCTATTGACCGGGGGCCCCATAATCTTCTCCTATTGCCCAGGGGCCCTATAATATCCTATTGACCGTGGGCCCCATAATCTTCTCCTATTGCCCGGGGGCCCTATAATATCCTATTGAGCGGGGGCCCCATAATCTTCTCCTATTGCCTGGGGGCCCCATAATCTCCTATTGCCCGGGGGCCCCATGAGTTGTCAGTCCGCCCCTGATACTATCAATATGATGACAGAAGAGGCAGATCTCCCCATAGTAACTATTATGTAGTTCCGGTGCATAATAGGTTTGAACAATTGCAAAAGTATGATGGGGGAGATAAATATCAACAAGAAATACAAGGACATGAAAGAACACCATATCGTTTTTTAGAGCAAAGATATCGGGACTCTCCGAGACGCCACCATCAAAAAGGTATCTCACGGAAACCTGACAGATGCACTCAATCCCAATTCAAACAGAAGAACCAAAAGAGGGGAGGACAGGAAGCAGGAGCCCCAAAGGGATCGAGACAGGGAAGAACGCCTAAGGAAAACTCCAAGAAGATCTGTAGAGAGAAGAAGTGGAAGAAACGAAAAACGAGAAGAGGGTGCCGAGCAGGGTTCAAAAAACAAAAGGAAAAGAGAATAATAGGAGAGGGAATCATAAATATCAGTGGGGTAGAATTAACACAAGAGGAAATAAGAGTATTAGATAAGGGGTTAAAATTCGCTCCAAAAAAGAACCTCAACAAATTCAACGCTTATGTTGACATCAACAAATTTGTGAGAAGTTTAAATATTAAAAAATATATGCTCAGTGACCCTGGAGTGGGCAGAGGAAAGAAGATACCAGAAACCAATGGTATTCTATTCAGTACTTTACGGAACAAATCTCTCTTTATTCCACCTGCTGGGAATGACGGACATATTGAGGTATTTAAAAGAATGGTTTTGAAGGATTTACAAGGTTTGAAACTAAAAAAGGCCCTTGACCCAGAAGATATAAAAAGTGGTATAAAAAAAATTGGAATCTAGAAAGGACATTGTGATAAGACAAGCGGATAAAGGAGGGGCCATAGTCATCCAATCAAAGGTTGACTGTAACGATGAACTAAATCGACAACTGAGTGATGGTATAACGTATCAGAAATTGCCAAGTAATCCCACTATGAGGTACAAGAAGGAATTGGCTAGGGTGATCCAGAAGGGATCTGAAAAGGGCCAGCTGAACAAAAAAGAAATAAAATATCTACAGACTAATGTATGCAGAGTACCTGTTATTTACACATTACCAAAGATCCATAAGGATAATGTCAAACCCCTGGGTAGGCCCATTGTCAATGGGATTAACTCTGTGTCTGCACGAATCGGGGAGTACATTGACTGTTTTTTACAACCTATGGTGAAGAAAACAAGGTCGTACCTGAGAGATACGAAACATCTCATTCAATTGTTAAATGATATCACCTTAATGGATGGACCCGTCTATCTAGCGACCGCTGATGTTGCTTTCCTGTATACAAATATAAATCACGAAGAGGCAATCCAAGCGACCAAATGGGCCCTTAGAAATGTAAGCAATTTAAAATGTAGACAAAGGAGGTTTTTGCTAGACTGGATGAGATACAGTTTAGACTCTAATTATTTTTGGTTTAATAATACCTATTTCAAGCAAATCTGTGGAATTGCAATGGGAGCAAAATTGGCACCCAGCGTTGCCAACCTGTACATGTCAGAATGGGAAGAAGAGTCACTATATAATAATGTACCAAACCAACTCACACTATTCAAACGATTTATAGATGACATTATTATAATCTGGACTGGCAACAGAGAGAGCCTCATTGATTTTTGTTTTAACCTAAACACCAATGATAAAAATATTAAACTCACTTGGGAGATAAGAGATCGTCAGTTCACTGGCCGCTATTGGGATGTCAGATGCACACTCCAAACATCCAGTCTAAGCGGCATTTGTTTTCGCTGTTGGGTGGATTGGGCGTCCCTTGTAAATGTGCCCCTGCAGACCGGCCCATGGACACACAGATACTGCCATGTGTGGACCTTTGCAGCCAGCACGTATCTTCTTGGTTTGCTTTTACCCTTTTCTAACGAGTCCGATTATATGAAATAAAATTTTTTCCCAATTGTGTAAACTCCCCTAAAGAAGGAATATACATGTCTGATTACGGTTTTTCTGAAACATGTCGGGATGTACACGTCAGTTATCAACCCCCAACCGCATCCAAATTCAATTGGAGCGGTGTATTGGGATTGCTTACCTTGGGTGATATTCATTGTATGTTCTAAACATTTTATATCAACTCATCTTGATCATTGTCTTCAGTAAGTGAACTGTATTTTGCCTTTTAAAATTCTCACTTTTTGTAAATCAATAAAGTTGGCACTTGGTGCCTTTTATACATATATTTACTTTCTATACTCTTTTCCTGCCCTGTAAAGTCCAAAGGGGCGTCTCCTATATGCACTTTGTTCCAATCATTCTTTCTTTGAACATTTTTCTAGGATGTTGGCAGGCTGCACACAATCTAATTCTCATATGTCCCCTTTTTCACTTGGGAGATAAGAAATGAAAAAATCAACTTCCTGGACCTAGTAATAGAAAAAGAAGGAAACAAATTGATTACACAAACCTATTTTAAAACAGTTGATAGGAATAGTTATTTGCCCCTTGATAGTTGTCACCATAACCTATGGTTAGAAAACATACCAAAGGGTCAGCTAATCAGACTGAGACTGAACTGTACCACTAAGAAGGCTTTTCTACAACAAGCGGAAATGATTGGAGAGAGGTTTGTTCAAAAAGGATACCATGCTGAGTCCATTGAAGAAAAAATACGAGATGTCTCACAAATAGAGAGAAATTGATACAAGATAACATCAAAAATACAGATAACCAAGATAGGGTACCTATTGTTATGGATTATAATATCCAGTATAAGCAAAATGAGAGAATTTAAAAAAAATATTGGGATATTATTAGAATAGATCGCCATCTAGGCACTATCCTTCCAGAAAGACCAAAATTTACCTATAGGAGGGCTCCAACCCTCAGAGATTGTCTGGCAAAAAATGTCCTTGACCCCCCGACTAAGAAAGCTTTCTCCTTCTTCGAGGTGAAAGTTTATTACCCTTGTAGAAATTGTTACATGTGTCGACACACAAAGGAAAGTAAGAAAAGGAAATCTAGCTTCACGTCAACTGTGACTTTAGAAAATTAGATAATAGAAGATTTTATATCATGTCTCAGTGAAGGTGTTGTGTATCTTTTGGAGTGCCCCTGCCATATCCAATATATTGGCAGAACGAAGAGGGAACTATGGAAGAGGCTGAGGGAACATGTTCAGGACATTAAAAAAGGCTTTGAGAAGCATAGTCTGTCAAGACATTATGCAAAATCTCATAAAAGCGACCCATTCATCATTACAAGTCTGTGGGATTGAAAAGTATAAACCCCACTGGAGGGGTGACAATAAAATAATTAAGATTAGCCAAGCTGAGTCCCGATGGATATATGAATTATGTACTTTGACGCCTCTGGGACGCAACGTCGAATCTGTTTTAATCTATTTTTATTTGTTTTAATACATACAAGCGAGTTATCACATTTCATTATAAAACCATATACATTACATTCCGTTTACTCTACTTAACCTCCCCTATGTCTTATCTATCCTCTACATGCCTTAATGTACATTAATGGGACATTTCCCTTTTATCTAAGCATTCTATTCATACAACCTCACCAGCTCACACTCACATTCATAAAAAAAAAAAAAAAAAAAAGAAAGGACAAAAATATTTCCCTTCACCCCCTGGGTTATATTTCGGTCTGCTTTCTAAATAGTCTATCATGTTCTTTGAAGTCCGAAATTCTTCCCATTGTTGCCATATATCTGGCATTTGATCAGTTATCAGTTACCCTCTTCACGTATCTGTCCACATATGCATTCAACTATGGTTGGGTTAGTTGTGCTTTTCCATTTATGGGCTATTACTTTTCTGGCTGCTGTTGTCCTGTGGTGAAGGATATCTGTTTTAATGGTTTTTATTGACCCAGGAAATATAGATAATATTGCACTATTTATTTTTGGTCTTATTTCCTTTCCGGTCACTTTATGATATATATCAAATATCTTATCCCAAAATTCTCTCACCCCATGACAACCATACCAAATATGTTCCATTGTCCCTGCTTTAATCAAACATCTCCAACATATCTCTGAGTTTTTACAACGTCGAATTTGATCTCAAATGCTTTTTCTCAAATTATTAATATTATTATTGAAATTGAATATATTGTCTTTTTTATTTTAATTTTTTAGGTCATATTTATTGCCTTTTAGATGGAATTTATTATCTCACTACTAGATGGCGTTGGGGGTATTGTTTCCCTGAATCATTGAGTTGATAAATTCCTATATGTTTTATAGTTGTCATCAGATTGATCTGCTTTTATTATTGGTCTTTAGAAGAGTTTGTCAGGTGTCTATTTTTTAGAAATGTTATTTGATGTATCTCCACTAGATGTCATCTGTGAGACCTGGGGGGCTTGGCCTCTCTTCCCTCTAATTTTGAGGAATTATCTTTAGAAGTGCTAGGTTTTTTATTTGCACTAGATGTCATCAGTGAATTTCGAAGGATTTTCTATATGTATATACTTTTTCCCACCACCAGATGGCGTTTATAATGTATTGTATGAATTAATTTTAGGACTGAATAGAAAATGATTGTGGTATATTTATATTAGCTTTTTAACATTATACTTATTTATTTTAGCGTATATTTCTTGTTGTTTAATAATATGTCTATATTGCTCATTGAATTATAATTGAAGATAATGTTATCCGTGTACCGCTGTTGCTATGACAGCGGAAGAGACTATATAAACTGGCTTGCTGACACCTGACTCCTTGCCCCTTTGATAAAGTCACGTGAGCAGTGACGCAATGCGTCAGAGAGGAGCCAGGTGTCGTTGTCACTTCCAGCCGCGGCCGAGACCGGAAGTACCCGCTCTAAACTGCTGTCTTTCGTTATTTTAAATGTAAGTGATTATATGTGCTGGAATAAACTTTTTTTTATAATACTACACATTGGAGCCCCTTTTCTCTTTCACCATATACATGCATTATAAACGCTGAGTCCTGAGTTTGGAGATCGGTGTGTCTTATTGGATATTGTGTGATCCCTGGAGAAAACCACTTGAGACCGATCGAATGAGGAAATTGTTTGCCGATCCAAGCTCAACTTGGCCTGTAGGGGCCGCCGTTAGAGGTGGGAGGCTGGGGGAAATAGTTGGCGAACTCCGGATTGGATGGAATAGACATTGCCCTTTGGTCTTTGCACATCGATCATTTGTTGCACTTGCACTTTGCTTCACATATGAACTAATGCAAAGAGATTTCATCCCTGTTGCTGAGAGTTCTATTTTACTTAAAAGTATTTAGATGTGTTATTTTTGGACATTGCACTTGTTATATATATTTTTAGCTGTGTTATTCACCATTGCACTTTATTGCACTTTTGAAGAAACACTCACATGAGTTTGGGATATTTATTATTGCAACATTGCACTTTTGAAGATTTGTGCACTCATTTTTACTTATGAAGATTTATTCATTGATGCATTTTTGAAGATTTTGTATTGATATATATTTTTTTTTTTTAATTTATTGATTATCTCTGATATATACACTTTTTTTAAATGTTATTCTGGTTAGGTAGTGCCACGTATTATTAATTTATAATAGTGAATATTAATTTGCTATTGTCACACAACTGGGTGGGCCCGGGGCGCAGTGCTTTGTGCCCCGAGCCCACCTTTTTTTTAAGGCAATTAGAGCCTCAGGCTCTAATCATGTGCTTCTACAAAAAAACCCCTATTGGAATCTATGTAGATTAGGGGCAGGGTGCATGGACTAGGTTGGCTGCGCCCCATGCACCTCGCATAGATGGGCCGCCACTAGATTCCACAAAGGTCATAAATGTTCTTAGTAATATGCAGTGGAAGGACAGTTACATCGAACAATCATGGGTTTGAGGCAGTTGACACTTTCCTTAGCAGGAATACCAGTCTGGTACCTTTTCAGAGAAATTTTGTTTTGCAACTAGTGCCATTTACCATAGTACATACTTACTTTTGGTTCGGTGGCTCTTTCTATTTACAGAATAGAGTAGGAGCCACGGGCACAAAGTTTGCACCCAGCATGGCAAATTTGTTCATGCCTAAGTGGGAGGAGGACATTGTCTTTGGGTGCCATAGGTCAGAACATATCACCTGGAGGAGGTACATAGATGATGTCCTCCTCTTGTAGGATGGGGATTTACAGTCATTGAATGATAAACACCTATCTAAATAAGAACACCTTGGGAATCATTTTACAACAGGAGACCTGTAGTGAGAGAATGCACTTTCTAGATTTACATATAATAAGTGAGGGACCGTTCTATTGTTACTACCACTTACTTCAAGGGGATGGATCGTAACAGCTGTATGAGCCTAGGGGGTTGTTATCATCCCTCCTGGCTAAGGTCTGTCCCGAGGAATCAGTTTCTCAGAATAAGACATAATTGTACTCATAGGGAGGACTATCTAAAACAGCCCTCAGTATTAAGATCTAGATTTATTGATGAGGATATAGGATTGATGAGCTGGATAGAATAATTTCCTTCCGATGTATGTGATTTGGATTGGGCCAGCATGTTGGGAGACAAGCCTAAGATAGAGAGAGATATGAGCACCTTTGGGTTTTTGTTTATCACATCTTACTCCAATCAATACTATGACATTAAAACTATTTTCCATAGACATTGGACGGTTCTAAACAATGACAAATGTTTGGGTCCTAAAATTCCCAATTCTCCCCAAGTGGTCTTCTCGGGGGTTTAACCATTCAGACGCTATGTAGCTCCCAATGTGATTGATAACCCCAATAGGACCACCTTTTTTCAGGAATTAAAAGCCTATTGCCCTTGTTTGAGATGTGCGGTCTCCAACAGATGGGTGTGCAACTTTCAGTCCTTGGTCACTCTCTAGAACTTATGATATTAAAAACATTTACAGCATTACTTAATCCTCCACAAATGTTGTATATCTCATTCAATGTCCTTGTGACCTACAATATGCGGGCTGCACAATAAGAACTATGCAAGTTAGGATAAAAGAACACATAGGAAATATCAGACGTGGGTTCTCTGGCCGTAGCGTGTCCAAACATTATGCATATTAGACATGTGCAGTCCATTTTGCTCCAAATAATATTCGGACAAATTCTTTGTTATTCGTAAAAGCACAGGGGATAGTGGCACTGTCACTTGGTATGAAATGATAAAAAAATGTCCATTCAAACCAGTCCTTGTCATAAAATTCTCAGTGCAGATGAAAAGGGTAAAAACTATAGGAAAATGGGGGAGAGAAGGAAAAACAACCTGTATGTTAATTAGCAACAAGTCCGTGCACCAGGGCAAACCTTCAGGAGGAAGTTGAGAGCAGACTCCAGAACATGCAAAAAGAACAGAAGAGGCACCTCCAGGTTAGAGCCAGTTGCATTTAATATATATACAGGTGCACATCCACTTACATGTAATAAAAGAGATTTCCAGCACAATGTCCTCTTAATGTGGCGTCCATCCAGTGCTTTTTAGCCTGTTTGCAGCAAATCCATGTGTGAGGAGTCCTGTCCAGCAGGATTTTCTGGATGATCTATGGGAGCTGGGACTGAGGCTTGGCTCTGGTCAGCGGTGGAACGCAGGCGTCGGGCGCGGTGACGTCACGCTACTACTGCCCATGACGTCACCTTGTTTTAAATAGTCATTGAAATCATTTGATGAAGATTTTTCTTTTGCTTGTTCACTTTGCCGCATTCAAATTGAAAAAGAAATAACATTTTCGATTCGACCAATTCAAAATGTATCAATTTGAAAGTTTTGAATCGAAAAAAAATGGCAAATTCGAAGAAAACTTGAAAAAAGACCAATTCCAAATACGAAATACGAATACGAAACCTGAATACGAATTGAACGAATCAACTGAATTTAACAAAACTGGATTACCAAATCTAAACAAAATGAAACAATTTTTTTCATCATGCACATGTCTAATGCACATTGCCATAGCAAGAATCTGGAGGATTCCCTTTTTTTGGGGATAGATACATTTTCTCCACATTGGAAAGGGAGTCATGTGTGGGTCATGTGACCGGTAGTTTGTCACGTTTTCAGCCTATGGAGCGCAGTGTGGGTATCACGTACTTGGTGCTGGAGGCCAATGGAGAGAGGGCTTCCGTAAGTTCCAGACTCCCCTGAAAGTGAGAACAGGAGGAGTCAGGCTCAAAGTCTCTAGAGACGCTCTCCTGTATTCCTGTTAAAGGCTCGCTTGGCTGACATTCCTTCTAGATCCAGATCCTGCTTGCTTTTCTACTAGGCTCATCTCTGGCTCCCTGACATTTTGGCTTGTCTGACTATCCGTTCCGGTTCCTGAACTCTGGCTATGTTTTGACTACGTTTACTCTATTTTTATTATTATTAAACAAGTGTGATTTAACTGTACTTCTGTTTCAGTCTGATTCATGGCTTCTGACAGTAGGCAAAGGCCATGAATTCAGAAGATTCATGCAATCCACTTGTTGGTAATATTTTTTCCAGATTGGATGAGCAGGATCACCGCATGGATCAGTTTGCCATGGGGTTACAAACACACCTGAGTTGTGCGGCTCACCAGGAATCTCCCACTGTGGCTGCTCTGGTACAACCTGTTTTGCAGGCCGTCCCTGCTGCTGCTCCAGTCTCTGTGCAGGCACCCGCCTCGAGTATTACCTCTATAAGAGGTATGTCTGGTCTCTGCTCCCCTAGCGATTTGGGGGCGATCCAGTCCAATGATGGCCCCCGACCTATGGGTTTACATCCTCTGTAGCGTTTTCTTATCTTTGCCAACTATTATGGGAAGTTTATTCGTAACGTCTCATCTTTGGTCAAACCCCTGACTGATATGACCAGAAAGGACGGTAACCCACTGAGTTGGTCTCCGGAGTCCTTTAAGGCCTTTGAGAGTCTCCAGTCTGCCTTTGTTTCTGCTGAGAGCGCTATGCATCCTTGTGGCTACTTTTCCAAGAAATTGTCAGCTGCGGAGTGTAATTACGAGATTAGTGACAGAGCTGTTAGCGATCATTTTAGCCCTGAAAGAATGGAGACATCTCCTTGAAGGTACCACTGTGCCGGTTCTCATTCTTACTGACCATAAGAATCTCACATTCTTGTCTGAGGCTAAACGCCTCTCTCCCAAAAGGGCACGATGGGTTCTTTTCTTGATTAGTTTCAATTACATTGTCTCATTATTACCCGGTACTAAGAATATAAGGGCTCATGCTTTGTCACGACAATTTTCCTCCACTTCCAAGATGGAGTCGGTTCCCATTCCTGTGATTCCTCCTGATCGTATCCTGGCTACGGTTCGCACCAGCCTCACTTCTCCTTTGGGTGACAAAATTCTTGCTGCTCAGGTCCATGCTCCTCCTGAGAAACCTTGTGACCGCTGCTTTGTCCCAGAGAGTCTCCGTACTGCCGTGCTCCAGACTTACCATTCTCCCAAGGCTGCTGGCCACCCTGGGAAGAATCAACTCTTTTGGACCATTTCCCATCAATTCTGGTGGCCTAGTCTACATACTGATGCCTTCGTAGCTGCCTGTTCCATGTGTTCTCAGAGTAAGACTCCACGACACCTTCCAGTGGGCCTCCTACAACCCATACCCGATGGAGAGAGGCCCTGGACCCACCTGTCTATGGATTTCATTGTGGAGTTACCCAACTACCAGGGCAAGCAACACAGTTATCCTTATGGTGGTTGACCGGTTCTCGAAAATGTCCCATTGTATTCCACTTAAGAAGTTGCTCACTTCTAAGGAACTGGCTTCCAATTTTGCTCCAGAGATCTTTCACTTACATGGGCTACCCAAGGTGATTGTCTCGGAGAGGGGTAGTCAGTTTGTGTCCCGGTTCAGGTGAACCTTTTGTTCACAGTTGGGAATTCAGCTTGCTTTCTCCTCTGCATATCACCCACAGTCTAATGGGGCCCCAGAACGAGCCAATCAGTCCTTGGAGCAATTCCTACATTGCTATATTTCTGAGCATCATAACAACTGGTCAGACCTCTTACCCTGGGCAGAGTTTTCTCACAACAGTGCCTTGAATTCTGCTTCCCGATTGTCCCCGTTTATGGCGAACCATGGTTTCCAACCTTCCATGTTGCCTGACTCATTTGTTCCGCAGAGTATTCCTGCGTTAGAGGAGCATCTCTGTGGTCTTCATTCCACTTGGGCACAAGTCCAGGAGGCTTTGCAACATGCTAATGATAGGTACAGACTCCATGCTGACCGCAGGCGCCTGTCTACTAGGTTGGGGACAGAGTCTGGCTGTCATCTCGCGACCTCCAACTTTGTGTTCTCTCACTGAAGTTCGCATCTCGGTTTATTGGGCCTTTCCGTATTCTTCGCAGGATTAACCCAGTGGCTTACGCATTAGACCTTCCTTCTAACATGCATATTTCGAAATGTATTTCATGTCTCCTTATTAAAACCTTTGGTCTGCAACTGCTTTACCACCTCGGAGCCTCGTCCTCACCCTGTACAGGTTGAGAACCATGAGGAACATGAAGTACAGTCCATTGTTGACTATCGTAGGTTCCGTAAACACATACAGTACCTGGTGCATTAGAAAGGGTACGGTCCGGAGGAACGCTCTTGGGTCTCATCCTCAGACGTACATGCCCCTGTCCTCCTCCGTGATTGTCATAGACGTTTTCCCCTCAAGCCTGGTGATCCTTCGAGGGGGAAGGGGTTGCTCCGCTGTTGGCTAATTGCCAGCTCCTATCTCTCCACAGTGACTCACCTGTTGATGATATCTTGCTTGTCAGCCTGCCTACTTAAGTAGTCCAGTCCAGATGATCTCTGCCTTTGCCTTGGTCACATCTCTAGAGATGCTCTCCTGTGTTCCTGTTAAAGGCTTGCTTGGCTGACATTCCTTCTGGCTCCAGATCCTGCTTGCTGTTCTACTACGCTCATCTCTGGCTCCCTGATGTTTTGGCTTGTCTGAATATCCGTTCCGGTTCCTGAACTCTGGCTATGTTTTGACTATGTTTACTCTGTTTACCTGTTTAACGGTACTTCTGTCACAGTCTGATTCATGGTTTCTGACAGCAACTTGAAGTTTCTTTCCATGAGTGATCGGGCTGCCCGAGAGTGGAGTGTGGAGGAGTGGTGGAGTTCATGGATCAGTTTCTACTTCAGTGCCCTTTAAATATAGAGGCGTACAAGAGGGTGGGGAGGGCTCTGAATATACCCTTCCCCCCATATGAGTTATGCAGAGTGGGTGTATGAGGCATTCCAGACTCGTCAGGATTATGATTTGGAAACACTTTCTTTAGTTAGTCTAGTAGTCCATTATTTCACGTGGAGTGCACAGTGTCAGGTATCCTTACGGAGTAAAATCCTCCATGTCGAAGTGGTGTTGCAGGACATTCTGGGTGAGGTTGGGAAGATTCAGGGTCTTGAGAAAGACAAGTGGCAGCAGGAGGCCTGGATAAGGGTGTGGAGGAATATCAGGACTCTGTAGCTGCTCTCTGTTGATCTCGGGGTGTGCGGCCTTTTTTTGTTGATAAAAGGCTACATGCATGGTGACAGTGATGTTGCTTAGTCTGGCTCCCTCGTAGGGATTATGTTGTACGCAATTTGGTTTGCACCATTTATTATGTTCTTGTTTTGGTTTTTTTTGTTTTTTTGTTTTGCATAATTCTTTGTAAATATGTTTTATTTATTTATTATGGTTTTATTGTATATAAGTTGTTGTTTGTAAGATTTTTCAATAAACAAAATGAACCTCTCATAATGGGCACAACGGATGCGCAGGCCCAGAAACTCAGCACAGGGATGATGGGGACTCTCATAATGGGCACAGCAGGTGTACGGATCTGGGAACTCAGCACATGGATGGTGGGAACCCTTCATAATGGGCAGAGCAGGTGTGCAGACCCAGGAACACAATGTCTAATATTGCTATATAATTATTATTAATTTTGAGAGAAGTTTCCATCAAGTCAAAGCAGATAAGATTGACTCTCCAGCACATACAGTAAATAGTTCATTACGATAGTAATGTATTAGAAACTTAAATTATTCTTTCCAATAACAGCCAACGATTGACTTCCATTATGGAAACCCAGCCCATCTGTAGACATCTATCAGCAGAAGCCACATCTCTTTCTTGGGTCTGCGGTTAACCATCCTCGGCAGTTATGTCAGAGTTCTGGCACTTTGCCATGATACTTCTAAAACCTTCAATTGTGGAAGTTCAGAGATTACCGCAAGAAATGGAAGTCTGACAAAAATAACAACATGTGACACTGATATAGAATATGATTTCTTTCCTTCCCCCTTTTTTTTCTCTTTCCTTCCCCTTTTTATTGGTAAAGGACCCTATACAACTGTGCAAGACTAAAGAAAAGTTTGGAGTTCAACTTGAAAACTGCAGATTGGACGCTCTGAGATCCTCCAATTCTAGAAGAACAACAAGTCCCAGAATATCCTGCAGAATTATTTTATACAGTAGTAGATTCTATATGGCTGTAGTATGATGGAGGAACAGCAAAGGTACAATAGATAGAGATATCAGGTGTCCTCTGGTGTCCTTCAGTCCATATCAGAAGGTCATCTTCTTCTCACAGATGTACTTTATTTTTTCAGAACAGTGACCATCATTCCAGTCATATTCATGCCATAACATACCACAGTCTTCCCCTCCTCCGAGACCATGACCCTTCCAATCATCGGGCTGACTGTTCCTCCAGAACCTGAAGGACAGAAGTGACAATTGAGGTTTAGACCAATACAGGAACTAAGCAGAACTGGGACCTCAGAAATGCTATAAAATAAGATTTAGCCCGGGTTCACACATGTGCGTTGCGAATTGAAGCTCCGATTTCACTGAGAAGATGAAAATAAGTTGTTCAGAGGTTCCTCTGCGTTTTAGCTGCGGATCAGTGAGCAGGGAGAGGGGGAGAGAGGCGGGAAGTGTAGTGAGGAGAAAGGAGAGAATTTGTGTTCAGAATGGAATGCATCTGCGAATCAGATGCGTTCCCATAGAAGAAAATGGGCTTGTAATTCGCCCCGCAATGCCCAGAAAACGCACATGTTTTTTGTGCAATGAGCAGTGCGAATGCAACGCACATATGTGAACCAGATGCATTCAAATGAATGTATTTTAAAATGTCCTGCGAATTGGATGTGGTGTAAGCCACATCTAATTCGCATAGGTGTGAACAGGGGCTTAAAAGGTGTGAGCCCAACAATTGTGATCGGCTGCAAGAGAACTGACCACACACTACAATTTAATGGTACAATCTACTAAGGTTAGATCAGTGGTGGCCAACCCCATACATACATAGTCCCTAGCTATGTGATGTGTTCTTCCTCCCACCTCTTTCCCTGATTGAATATGTGAAGAGTTTTCTCCTCCAGGTCCTTCATGTGAGAAGTTCTTCCCCTTCACTCCTTTACCTATTGGTCTATGTGAGGAGTTCTTTCCCTCATCTCTTTCCTACATTGGCTATGTGAGGAGTAGGGATAAGCCAATGATTTGGCTTAAACCTAGGCTGTTAGGGTGTTTGGAAGAATGACCAAACGTTTGGTCTCCTGTGTGCTGGGAACTGAGCATCATCTATAGAAGTGGTATTTCTACCGCTTCTATATATACCAGCTTCCTACTGTCAGTGGTTCCTAAAGAAGCAGCAAGTGCTGGTACCCGCTGCATCTCTAGCAACCATCTCTGGCACATTACTCACATGGGTAGGAATCTACAGTTACATTAGCAAAGGGACAGGGATCACAGCAACTGTCACTGGCCATATTTGGTCAATGAAGTCACTACTTTCCCCTCCCCTTCCCTTATATAGCTGATGACAGCTCACGGAACTTTCACTCAGCGAGCAGTACCATTGGGAATAGCCATGTACATCAGGTCAACCCAGTTTTTAATTCTGACAAGCCGGCAGGCGTAGGGCATCCTGATTGATGATGGATTTACAAGGGCAGGTAAGTATGATATGTTTGTTATTTTTAAAGAACAAAAATGAGACTTTAGTATCACTTTAAGGATATGAAAGCATTGCCAATAGGATCCACAGGTTTTAGGATACTCAAGAGGCAACAACCCGCTGGAACCTTTTTCTACAAAGTCAGTCCCTCTACCCAGCCCTCCACTGGTATGTTCTGCTCAAAAGGGCTTGCTCATAAAGACCGACTCATAGATTATTAATAAACATGTCCTGTCACTGTAAAAATGGATGAAAACTGCCACAGGGTTCGCACACGTGTAGAGTGCGGGACTCCGGCGTATGGATTTTGAGCTGAGAAAAAGATTCTTACAGCTTTTCCGGGATTTTGGTATTTGGGGATTTCAAAGTGCCTTGGGAGAGAGGAAATCTTCAACTCAGTGTTCGGGTTTTGTTGAAGACCAGCAGGGTGTGTGTGAAGGACTGAGAACATTTCAGGGCTCCAGCCAGGAGAGAGGTGTGCTCCCATTTTGGAGACAGGGCTTCACCTTAGGAGACAGGTGTGAGCCAGTATCGCTGGGCGCATTAAAGAGGAGCTGTGTGCCTTAATGAGGAGCTGTGTGCATTGACAGGCTTGAAGATATGTGCATTGAAGAGACGTTGGTCTGAGGGACACATTACTAAGAGCAGAAGTACTGCTGAAGAAAGAGCCAGGTGGCTTGATATTTTTTTGCCTGTTTATGCTGTGTGCTGGAAAAGTTTATGGACTTTACGTTAATCTGTTTACATAAAAGTGGGCTACCAGGCCCTTAAAACTGGCATGGACTTCACTAAAAAACCACATCTACCACTGGGTCTAATCACTCCATATCACAGTACATTATTGTTTTCTAGGTGACAAAGTATTGTACAGCACTGGGTGAAGTGAATTAAAGTCTTAACAATGTGTTCAAGGATCCATCAGTGAGCCACCTTTTCAGATCATTGTGCCGGATCTTAGAAATATGTGAGAAGGATTCTGATATTGTGTCTTACTTTGGAGTTATGTCATAAGGCGTTCCATCCACCCATCTCCAGGTTCCATCCGCATCTGTTAGACCGACCCAAAAGAATTGTTTGTTTGCAATCCCACGCAGAGAATTCTTAAGAAAATTCTTAAGAAAGACAAAATATAGAAGTTGTTAGAAGATGAATTAGTATACACACAATGGCTGATTAGGTCACATGACAGTTGGGCTACCAGTATATTTTAGGGTTTGGGTAGGAAACTGGGGAACCAGGAGGAAATCCACTAAAATGATGAGAACACGTCACACCCCAACACAAATGTAATCTTCCCCCGGAGACAAAGACATGGTACAACTTATCTTCAGGCTCGTGAGGTCAGCCTTAGAAAATAGACAGCAAAATCAAGGTTTAAAAATTGAGAAGAGAGGAAACTTATTCTACAATAGCAATGTTTTGGCTGTGTGTGGTGATCCAACATAAACTCATGACATTTACATCTGAGGATCATGCCTAGAAACCAATTCATTCTGAAAAAAGAAAAAATATTTCCACAAAAAAATTATTTTAAAGTAAACTTACCCTAATATAAACACAGGGGGTGCCACTGCTGTCCTACTAAATATACCAGATTGGTGGCTTCTACTTTAGTCTACTGGTATCCTTAGATGAATTCTTATCCCGGGTTGGTGAATCAAAACACCAAAGCCACAGAGTCAGCATGAGAGCCTGAAAACTCACAACTTTATAGGGAGACGTCAAAAATAGCCGACTCCGTGTTCCTCTTAGGACAGGTTTCCTTTAGTGTTGTAAATGTATGTGTGCGGTCAGAGCATTATGTTGTGAAACATCCACAATGGCACCATCCCAAAAATGTATAGAAGAACAGGGGAAGGAGGGAACATTTTGTATTGGTATTTCGAGTCGGGCTTCTTTTTTGTGGCTTATTACTATTTGGGATGACAACCTAGTTCTATGTTCCTTTTGAGACAAGGTAAAATTGGTTGTTAGATAGAAGAGCACCCTTCTTTTTTGGCCCTTTGATGCGTGTATTGGCTCTTTTCATTTTTTGGTTTATGTCTCCCCATGGAGTATCCCCTCGTGTCTCCCTCTCCCCTTTCTTTCCTTCCTTCCTTTCTTATTCCCCCTTCCCCCCTCCCCCCAATTTCCCTCTGCCCCCCTCTTCTCCTGGGTGTTTTTTTTTCTCATTCTCTCCTCTTTTTGGTTATATTGTGTTATGTATGTATTTAATATGCTGTTACATACCGTATATACTCGGGTATAAGCCGTGTTTTTCAGCACATTTTTTTGTACTGAAAATGCCCCCCTCGGCTTATACTCGAGTCAAGCACTTTTCTGCAGCAGAGAATGACATTTTCCGAACCAAATTTGGGGCCCCGTATCTCAGCGCTACTTGGTGCTAGGAACAAAGTCGGTTCGGAAAATGTCATTCTCTGCTGCAGAAAAGTGCTTGACATTTTCCGAACGAAACTTGGGGCCCCGTATCTCAGGGCAACTTGGTGCTAGGAACCCCAGCTTTGGATATGTTGTAGTGCTAGTTCCACTGGGTTCCTAGCACCAAGTGGCCCCGAGATATGGGGCCCCAAAGTTGGTCAACTGTGTCCATATGCAGCAATGTCATTTCGGGACCCTTTGGGTCTAGAGACCCCAAATTTTGGCTGCAGCTAGGGGGCATCTAGAAACCCTTAACTACCGAGTTTGAAGTTTGAAGTTTGGGGGACCTATGGCTGCAAATGGGCACAGTGAAGCTGCAAATTTGTATATCCCAGTATGTTGTGGTCATTCAGGTGCTTATCTAATAGTTGATGCCCCCCCACTGAGACCACCGCCTGTGGAAGAGAATTCCACATCCTTGCCGCTCTTACAGTAAAGAAACCTCTACATAGTTTAAGGTTAAACCTCTTTTCTTCTCATTTTAGTGAGTGGCCACGAGTCTTGTTAAAATCCCTTTCGCGGAAAAGTTTTATCCCTATTGTGGGGTCACCAGTACGGTATTTGTATATTGAAATCATATCCCCTCTCAAGTGTCTCTTCTCCAGAGAGAATAAGTTCAGTGCTCGCAACCTTTCCTCATAACTAAGATCCTCCAGAGCCTTTATTAGCTTTTTTGCCCTTCTTTGTACTCGCTCCATTTCCAGTACATCCTTCCTGAGGACTGGCGCCCAGAACTGGACAGCATACTCCAGGTGCGACCGGACCAGAGTCTTGTAGAGCGGGGGATTATCGTTTTATCTCTGGAGTTGATCCCCTTTTTAATGCATGCCAATATCCTGTTTGCTTTGCTTGCAGCAGCTTGGCATTGCGTGCCATTGCTGAGCATGTTGTGGAATTTTTATTATATAAGATTTATGCTAGGGTGTATGTTTTATAGATTGTCATCTGTCTCCCTGTGTCTGATTTAATCGAGGAGCACTCTAGCAGAGTGCACTTGGGTTGAATCGAGACCAGGGGTAAAAACAGTCAGTATGAAAACCTTCTCATGGGATTTGAGATGTGTTCTCTGTGTGTGTGGAGGTTTGTTGGTTTGTAGGTATCAAGCACAATGCGCTGGGCTTCTTACCTTCAAATGGCTATGCACATTAGAGAAGCAAAGTCCGCATAACGAGAGAAACATATTATATTTCTCTTGCAGACTTTGCTATCCCCTTTTGGATACATATCTGTTTTTATAAGAGGACATTGATATCTGCCTTGTACCGTATATTGACAACAGCAGTAGCAATGTCCCCTCAGATTGTCTCAAGCCTGTAAGAACAAGTAGAATGATCTTACTAGATACTGTTTACTTAGAGCAGTTTTGAGTGGACTCCATGCTGATTAAGATGGGGCATGTGCACTTCCCTCCCCCCTTTCCCTTCCTGTGAGTGCCCTCCCCTTTACTGTTTGTAATTTCCTGTGATGTCGTTTTGTATTGAGGAAGCGATTGGCTATTGTGGCCATGACTTCCTGTTTGTCATAGCTTTTGTAGTGTGGGAATAAAAACCAAGGGCATGCTGGGTGGAGGGCAGAAGAGCATGTCACCGGGAACGTAAGCTATAGCGATGTCTGTTTACTTGGGGATATACGGGAAATAGAATGATAGGGAAGGTACATTATATCATTAGACGAAATGTGTGCATAGGAGCACAGGAGATATGGTGTGCGCCTAGCGTACAGCCAAATTTCCCTAACAACTAGGACCCCCAGGTCCTTTTCCATCCTAGATTCCCCCCAGAGGTTCTCCCCCCAGTGTGTAGATTGCATTCATATTCTGGTGTTGAGTGTTTTTCATATATCTCAGCTGATAATCATCAAGCGTGAACCCTAAGGAAGCAATTTGTTGCGAAACGCGTCGGTTCAATATGCTTCTTTGTACAAGTGTTTGGTGTTTTACAATTGCTACCTGTTTGATGTGACCAGTTTATCCTGTTGACTTGATTTTAATGATGGTACTGTGGTTTTAAGGAATTTATTAATAAAATCAGTGATTGGAAAGGCAGAAGGTGCATTCTATGCATTAAGATAAAAAACCTTCTGTGTGCAGCAGCCCCCCCCCAATACTTGAGGTCCCTCTAGATCCAGCGATGTTGCAGGAGTGTCTCAGCTGCCCGGGACTCCCCTCCCCATTGGCTGAGACAGCAGCGTGGTGCCATTGGCTCCCGCTGCTGTCAATCAAAGTCAGTCAGCCAGCCAATGAGCAGAGAGAGGGGTGGGTGCTGAGCCGCGGCTCCATGTCTGAATGGACACACGGAGCTGTGGCTCGGTTTGGGTGCTGTCAGGAAGGCTCTGTCAGAAGACAGAATAATAGCAGCAGACAAATCCCTGTTCCCTGACTATCTGGAAGAAGAGGCGCATTAGTGCGTGCTAACGTATATGCGCATGTCCTGAATGCCAACAAATATACGCATGCGTGCACACATGTGCGCGGCGCGTCTCGGGACAGATAAGGGCACCTAATGGGCTATTTAAGCTGGATCAGTACCCAGGATCAGTGCCGTTTCATCTACAGCGTTCTGTGATTTGTCCTGTTCCCTGTTATCTGCATCTGCTCTTGAAATACTGACCCGGTTTGTTCCTGACTATTCCTGCTATCCACCTGCACCAACCCTTTTTTGTTGTTTGACCATTCTCCTGTCTCCGCATCTGTACTTGATCTGATCGTTCCAATGCTGTATCGTGGCCTAGGCCGACAAGGCCCAGGCCGAGGGCAGCACTTTGTAGGGGGGCAGCATGGAAAGAGTCCCCGTCGGCTTGCGCTACACTGTTAGTGTAGCGCCAGTTTTATGGGGCGGACTGGGCTGAGAGGCAAATTAGTCTAGCGGCCCATCAAGCGGCCTCACTGCTTCCGGTATGCGGGCGGCCGGCTTACTGCCTCTAATTTTGACTGTCATATCATCCTGGACCACAAACCTTCCTTACTGTGTTATGTTTTCTGCTGCACCATTGGCATGGTTATATCTTCTTAGTCCTCTCCATAAAATTATCATAAATTTGTGCTTAAAGTAGAACTATAGACAACACTTTGTTTTTTTCATTTTGGATAGAGAAAGGGAGGGTTATAGTCCCTGTCAGTTTATTTTTTACCATCCCTGTCCCATTGCAGAGATTTCCCTTCACTTCCTGCCCCATAGCCAAACAGGAAGTGAGAGGAAATCTATGCAAATTAAGGGAATCCATTCCCCCCCCACCCAGGGCCTCGGAAATAGTGTCCCGACTCGAAAATTTCAGGGCTGGTCTTAAACAGCAAGGGGTGTGGCCTTGACAGGAAGGGGTGGGTCATATTTAAATTAGGGAGTGCACAAGATTAGTTAGGTCTAGGGCAGAAAAAACCTAAATGCACTACTGGATCGTTCTGTGTATGACCCGGCTTGTCTGACTCTGCTTACGTTCCAGTCTATTCGGAGCTGCCAAGTTGCCAGCACCTGTCCATCTGCCACTGGAACCGGCTTTATGGCCAAACTCCCAGCCTGTTCCTGCCCTCAGCAGATCCGCTGCCAACTGGCATACTACCCCACCATTGGTTGGAAAGACTTTTCGTGACGTCACCACGCATCAGCTGGCAGTCTGAAAGCTCGCGGCTGTGTTTGTATCTATTTCTTTGCTGTTTTTGTGCAAGACCTGGAATAAAACAACCACTTCTACTGCACTATGAAGTTTCCTCTTTTCTTAACATTTTACATACACTGGAGAAATACAAGACCAAACGATTGGAAGCTTTGGAATCTTTTACTCATCCTTTCTGTCTGTGGTGGAGGAGAGTGGCTGATGTTTGGAGCGGACCGAGTGGAATATTACAGGTGATCACCATAGCTCCCGACTGTCCCTGATTTTGAGGGACTGTCCCTGATTTGGAGAAATGTCCCTCTGTCCCTCATTTCGGTCTGATCTATATAGATGTATATAAAATGCACTTTTTATCTATAAAAAATGTTTTCCAGCACTAAACCTTTCATCTGATTTCTAAATTGCTGCATTTGTAAATTCCAAAAGGCAATATAAAGGAATAGTAGTGGTAAAAAAAAGCACTTGTGGGTTTAACCAGTCTTGCTTTTTTGTACAATTCTCCTTTAAGGGGGCATGGCAAGGGGTGTGTCCTATGCCTGCATACTTTTGCTGATAGGTTTCCCTCATTCCTATCTCAAAGAGTTGGGAGGTATGGATCACTGTGTATATCAGGCATGTCTGACCCTTATAATCTTGTCCAGTAAGAGGCCATCTGGCCTGGGATAATAAAAAAACATCCTTTTTCTGATATTGCAGATATCGAGGCGCTGCATCAGAAGTTTACATGAACACTTTTTTTTATTAGTTGATCCGCGGCTTTATCACTTTATCATGTGGTGTGACGCAACGCGTCAGGGTAGGAGGAGCTAGGTGCCGACGCTTCTCGGGGACGGCCGAACCCGGAAGTTTACTACATCCACTGATCGTTCTATTTTTAGATGTAAGTTACTACGTTTGTCAATAAAATTTTTATTTGGAATTACTACACTATGAGACCTTTCCTTTGTCCCTAACTACTACTATTGGGATTACTGGGAGCGGCGGGAGGAGATCCAGAGAGCCAGACCCACTGACATCACTCCAGCTTAAAAGCCTAACAGCTTGATAGGAGATCTAGTTGTTCGTAGAAAAAGAACAAAGTTAAGCACACACAAAAAATGTACAGTAGCATCACTAAACAAGTTAGGAGCAAAGCCTCATTCCCCAGACAATGACACTTTCTTCCCACATATTTTCCTTCTAATGAAAATGAACTAAGGTAACTTGAAAAGTCCATCCCTATCTCTGAGCAAATTATGTCATTTCAGTAAAAGAAAATCCAGCTAGCAAAAAAAAATTTGTATATAGAAGCACTGAGATGAATAAAGTCTCTTGACCACAAAGTTCTCTACACCCTTACACTATCTGGCTGTATACCCCAAAGTTCTCTTTTCTTTTAGTAGAACATAAGACAACAGTCTCTTTGCATAATCACCAATAGGGATGAGCCGAACACCCCCCTGTTCGGTTCGCACCAGAACATGCGAACAGGAAAAAAGTTCGCTCGAACACGCGAACACCGTTAAAGTCTATGGGACATGAACATGAATAATCAAAAGTGCTAATTTTAAAGGCTTATATGCAAGTTATTGTCATAAAAAGTGTTTGGGGACCTGGGTCCTGCCCCAGGGGACATGGATCAATGCAAAAACTGTCAAAAACTGTCTCTTGTCATTTTTAACATTTTTGACAGTTTTTTAGTGAAATGGTAGGGGTAAGTACCCCCTTACCATTTCACACAGGGGGGGGGGCGGGATCTGGGGGTCCCCTTGTTAAAGGGGGCTTCCAGATTCCGATAAGCCCCCCGCCTGCAGACCCCCACAACCACCGGCCAGGGTTGTGGGGATGAGGCCCTTGTCCTCATCAACATGGGGACAAGGTGTTTTGGGGGGCTACCCCAAAGCACCCTCCCAATGTTGAGGGCATGTGGCCTGGTACGGTTCAATTGGGGGGGGGCCGCACTCTCGTCCCCCCCTCTTTTCCTGCGGCCTGCCAGGACCCAGGTCCCCAAACACTTTTTATGACAATAACTTGCATATAAGCCTTTAAAATTAGCACTTTTGATTATTCATGTTCATGTCCCATAGACTTTAACGGTGTTTGCGTGTTCGAGCAAACTTTTTTCCTGTTCGCATGTAAAATTAGCACTTTTGATTTCTCCCATAGACTTTTAAAGGATGTTCCGCAGCATTCGAATTTGCCGCGAACACCCCAAATTGTTCGCTGTTCGGCGAACTTGCGAACAGCCAATGTTCGAGTCGAACATGAGTTCGACTCGAACTCGAAGCTCATCCCTAATCACCAATAAAACCGGGGATCTGGTAATGTCAGTTTCTTCCCTTGTTTACCCATGGTGGTGATAAAATAAACAATGTCATCTTTTCCGGGTCTGCAAATGACCACCTTGTCAGCATAGATGTGCCGACCATAGTTCTAATGCAGCAAACATCCATTAAAATGTTCATCCATAGTATCAGAACATCCAGCTCTCCGGAAAGGTTTTGGTACAGACAAATAGTCCCAGACAGCTTCACGGTACCACTGTTCCCGGCTGGCCTCAATTTCCTGCATAATTTCCTGAGTAACATAGGGAAATTCCAGACCATATTCTGTAGCAACACGTTTGATGAGCACTCTCTGTAAACGGGCAGGTCTAGGTAAAGCTCTATTTTTCCCCAAACCAGTAGGCACACAAGAATGTGGTGATTTACGTACCATAGATCCGATGGGCATCGGCTCAAACTCAAGCAAACTAGCAACTTTAGACAATGTCTCTTTGGTAGTACTGTGCGGCTCCACACAAGGTGATGTCTTCCCAGAATCCACGGCTATCCATTCTGAGAAAGTAAGGGCAGAAGCAACATCTTCACCTTGGGCCCACAATAGTTCCTGTGACATTGTCTCAAATAAATCATCATCACCGGAGAGATTTGACATAGAATCTATCTCCGAGTCTCTCAACTCTTCCGCTGGCAAACATTTACAAAGAATTCCAGATATGTTTCCCTTTGATCTCTCACCCATTCCTAACGTGGACTTCTCCGGATCCATATATTTCTCCGGCTCCGGTTCGGGTAGTCTCTGGGGTAGGCCTCGACCATGGCCGCGGGAATAAGAGTGATGTCCGCTGATCAAGCGGTAACAGCGACATCTTCCTTTGGGAACACTCACGGTAGCAGACGAGATCATGGCCTGCTGCTCTCCAGCACTGATGGCAGTATTTTCGACTGTGGCTGTACCTGTAGCCCAGTCCACACGATAAGTACGAGGTGACATTGTAGGTTGCTCCACTGTGAACAAATATTCTCCGCACTGCAAACATCAAACAAATGGACGGAGATGTATGGCCAGTCCTTCACACTTGTGGCAAAGCATGCCCAGCCCTTCAATATCTCCAACGGTATATAGTACGAACCACCCCTGCTGCTTCAAACTTATCCGTCAGCAGGGTTCCGGTTAGCATAGCACCTGCAGTGGTACTTGTAGGAAACATCTTGGATCCCATGGTTGATCCCATGGTTGACAGTATCAACGGAAAAGAAGACATGGCTGCACTCTGATCCTCTCTGTACGATCACGAGGCCTCTCTTCCCCTTTGGCGCCAGACACACATGCATGCGTCCCACGCGGCAACAAGTATATGTGGCTCCTCCAACTTGTTCCTCTGATCACGTAACTCCCGGGCTTTTACTTCTCGCCCGCAGCCTACGCAGTCAGAAACGTATTCCTGCAATTTAACCCCTTCTATTCCTAGAGAAAGTGACAAAGTCCAGAAACCTCTTTTAGCATAGACTCTCAGTGAAATACTTCTGAGGGATGCTTAGGGCAAAGGCAAACAATCCCGGGCGACACCCCCACATGTAGCAATAATTCACGGTGGAGCTGCTGATATAAAGCGGGCTGTTTCCGTCACCTTTTTACCTGTAGTTTCACCAATACCAAACCTAGAGTCCACGTTGAGCTTATTATGTGACAATGTAGGCACCAGTCACTTTAGTACTTTTCCAATGCTTTAATGGGAGATAACTGGAAGAAGTAGCAGGAAAGAGGTAGAAGAAGAGTTGCAGGGAAGTTCAAATACCTTTTCTTGTTGTAGCATTAAGGAATTGAAATCTCAAAGATGAATGTATCTTCAGTTCAGAATTAAATCTTTGCTCACTAACTTAGCAGCCGGAGCGCAGCACGAACAAAAAGTCTCTGCCACAGACTTGAGTAGAACAAACTGTACGATCCTCTGCCACAGGATGTAGATGCGTCCTCCAATTGAGTCACCAGGCCCCACTCCAGACCAGCGCTCCGCATGATCCTTCCAAGACGGGTCCTCCCCTGGATTCTTCTCAATTGTCAGGCTTCTTCCCGCAGGACAGACAGCACAGGACCATCTCTGCAACAGTTGAAGTAAGCCCCAGACAGACTTCTGGGCCCACCCATAGGCTGCAGCAACGCAGTCCTCCGGCCCGGAGGACCACGAGGTAGGACTCTTAGCACATACCTGTCGGCCAGGAGGGCCAGCAGGTGGAAAGAAAGACACCAAGAAATATGGCGTCTGTCCCTTAAATACCCCTTCCCAGAATGGACCGCAGGGGACAACCTCTGCCGAGTTACTTCTGAGAAAGAAGAGCACTCAATACACCTCAGTTTGTTGCCTTCCAACTCCGGTCTGTAGTGACACCGACTTCTACAGACGACAGAGTGGAACTGCACGCAACACAACCAAGGCTGGAACAGAAGCTAATTTAGCTATAGATTAAATCTGAACTATGTACAGAACAGATGACCCACTAAATTTACATATAAGCGGTAGATTAAAAATCTACCAGCGCTACATTTTTTCACACATTTTAATAATTTTTTATATATTCACATATTCTTTGTTATTAAACATAATCATGTTCACATTACTATTTTGGGTAAGCTCAGAATATTTAAACCATATATCCATTGTACTACTGCACCAGCAGCAAGCAAGCATGTTTACCGGCACTAGTGTGACTCCTGCGCCACCTGCATACTCTACCAGGGGGGCCCCCCCGAGTCAGAGGGGTAAAAGAGGCCTTCCTCTGCATAGACCAGGCTTTACCCACCAGGTATACATGACAGGTGCCCCCATAGTAAGCTGCTTGCTGTGGGGGGCACGCAACAGTAGGGAGGGGCCAGGAGCACCGAAGAGGGACCCAAGAAGAGGAGGATCCAGGCTGCTCTGTGCAAAACCATTACACATACCAGGTAAGTATAACATGTTTGTTATTTTTATAGAAAAAACAAAACAAAAATGAGACTTTACAGTCACTTTAAGTTTGTTTTTTCCCTGCTTTGTCTCTCCATTGTTTTGGCACATTTAAAGTCCCTTCAGTTTTTGGTGGGAGGGAGGGGAGTTGCTGCCCCCTTGTTGCGTTGGGGTTACCCATTTTTTCCCTCCCTCCCCTGTTCCTTCTTCAGTGTTACTCCCCACCATCTAGCTGTTTCAAAGAATGTGTAGGTCACTATAATTAGAGAAGAATGTAAGTTTTCCTTGCTGACCTCCTAAACATGCCAGTGGCCTGGCTAGAACTCCAGCCAAAATGTTTTCTTTCTACTTTTTAATATACCGGGAAAGAACTAGAACCTCCACCAAGTCTTCATTGTAACACTAAAAGAGATGAGGAGCACTGGATTGCAGTGGTGGCTGTTCCATTAGAGGCGAGTGGGCACCGCACCCCTAATCAATGCGCCCCAATCACCAATGTCTTTATGGACCTTGCTTTGTGCACTGGTCCAAATCATTGGGTGGAGGGGAGATTATGGTGTGGGGTCGTTTTTCAGGGGTTGGGCTTGGCAGCTTAGTTCCAGTGAAGGGAAAGCTTATGCCGCGTACACACGATCGGACATTCCGACAACTATTCCGACGGATGTTGGCTCAAACTTGTCTTGCATACACATGGTTGCACAAATGTTATCGGAAATTCCAAACATCAAGAACGCGGTGACGTACAACACGTACGACGAGCCGAGGAAAATGAAGTTCAATAGCCAGTGTGGCTCTTCTGCTTGATTCCGAGCATACGTGGAATTTTGTGCGTCAGAATTGTGTACACACATTTGGAATTTCCGACAACAAATTTTGTTGTTGGAGAAAATTCGAGATCCAGCTCTCAAACATTTGTTGTCGGAAATTCCGACCGTGTGTATGCGGCATTTAGGCTTCAGCATACCAAGACATTTTGGACAATTCCAGGCTCCCAACTTTATGGGAACAGTTTGGGGATGGCCTCTTTCTGTTCTAACATGACTGCACCAGTGCACAAAGCAAGGTCCATAAAGACATGAGTGAACGAGTTTGGGGTGGAGGAACTTGACTGGCCTACACAGAGTCCTGACTTCAACCCGATAGAACATCTTTGGGATGAATTAGAGTGGAGACTGCAAAACATACCTTCTCATCCAACATCAGTGCCTGACCTCACAAATGCTCTGGAAGAATTATCAAACATTCCCATAGACACACTCCAAAACCTTCTGGACACCAGGAGACTGTGAGCCAGGCTTTCTCATCCAACATCAGTGCCTGACCTCACAAATGTGCTTCTAGAAGAATGGTCAAACATTCCCATAGACACACTCCTAAACCTTGTGGACAGCCTTCCCAGAAGAGTTGAAGCTGTTATAGCTGAAAAGGGTGGGCCAACTCAATATTGAACCCTACGGACTAAGACAAGGATGCCATTAAAGTTCATAACTCTTTTTGTCTATATAATTCCAGCACCTTTTTTTTCAATGTTTGATAATCATGAAGCTGAACGCTTTATTTATAAATCAAAGAACTTTGTCTCTGTGAAGAAGCTTCAGCAGTGTAAGCTCTGTTACATTCCTGTCCGGATGAGGCAGCAAGTGACACACACTTTTTTAAATGTCAGAATTTCACCAAGAGGTTCTATAAAGGGTGCAGATTTCTCCTAAAACATGTAGTGTTGGCTACCGTGTGTGTGCAAAGGGTTAACTCTTCATTTGCCATGACTCAGTCATAATCTCTCTCATTCTACCAGTGCTTAGATTGTTGTCCTGCAAACTGGACAATCTCTTCACAGGGTGAGGCTGGGAGCATAATAATCAAATACTGCTGGCAGTGATGTGATCAGACAGTGGGACTAATACAATAGGAAGTGTATATCTGTGCATACCATCTCTTCCTTGCCATTAATGACCACCAGGTGGGCCTCCTTGTCCTCACAGTCTTTCTTGGAGGCGTTCCATGTTTTTTTGTCTGAAGAGAAGTAGTAACAGCTGAGTCCATAGTGATTCCATCCCTCACTGCATAATGGATTGGAGGAGCCTGAGGGAGCAAGAAAGAGGATTATGTGGGTGACGCTGGATTGTTATGGTTATAGCCGTACAGTTTAGCCAAGACGGTAAAATTATAATAAAAGGAAATCAGACACAGCATGCAGACATAAATTTTGTGGGGGCAATGGGGGTACTCTACTACATGCCAACATCCCTTTATCACTGAAAAAATTGTAAATTTACCTTAATGGGATTTTAAAGGGCACTTATCATCACAACACATATATTTAAAACTATGTAATACTTTTATTGGTACAACATCATACAAACATTTAAAAACATAAAAGTACAGCATAAAATATTACTTTGGAAATGTCCTAGATCAGTGATGGAGAACCTTTTTGAGCCCGAGTGCCCGAACTGAAATAATAAAGTTGGTTTTGTGTTGCAAAGTGCCAACACGGCAATTCATGAGAGAGGGGGGCTGAGCGAAAGAGAGGGGTTGTGTGAGAAAGAGAGATGGGGGTGTGTGTGAGAGAGAGGGGGTGAGAGAGAGGGGGGACAGAGAGAGAGGGGGGTGTGAGAAAGATGCTGAGAGGGAGGGGGATGAGAGAGAAGGAAGGGGGATGAGAGAGAGGGAGGGGGTGAGAGAGAGGGAGGGGGCTGAGAGAAAGGGTGGGGGGCTGAGAGAGAGGGAGGGGGGCTGAGAGAGAGGGACGGGTGCTGAGAGAGAAGGAGGGGCAGAGAGAGGGAGGGGGCAGAGAGAGAGGGAGGGGTGCTGGGAGAGAAGGAAGGGGCTGAGAGAGAGGGAGGGGGACAGAGAGAGGGAGGGGGGGCAGAGAGAGAGGGAGGGGTACTGAGAGAGAGAGAGAGAGAGAGAGAGAGGGGGGATGAGAGAGAGGGAGGGGTGCTGAGAGAGAGGGGGGCTGAGAGAGAGAGGGGGCTGAGAGAGAGGGAGGGGTGCTGAGAGAGAGAGAGAGAGGGGGGCTGAGAGAGAGGGAGGGGTGCTGAGAGAGAGAGAGGGGTCTGAGAGAGAGGGATGGGGCTGAGAGAGAGGGAGGGGGCTGAGAGAGAGAGAGGGGGCTGAGAGAGGGAGGGCAGAGAGAGAGGAAGGGGGGCAGAGAGAGAGGAAGGGGGGCAGAGAGGGAGGGGGGTAGAGAGAGAGGGAAGGATTGTGAGAGAGAGAGAGAGGGGGCTGAGAGAGAGGGAGGGGGGCTGAGAGAGAGTGAGGGGGCTGAGAGAGAGTGAGGGGGCAGAGAGAGAGGGAGGGGGCTGAGAGAGAGGGAGGGGGCTGAGAGAGAGGGACGGGTGCTGAGAGAGAGAGGGGGGCTGAGAGAGAGGGAGGGGGCTGAGAGAGAGGGAGGGGGGCTGAAAGAGAGGGAGAGAGGCTGAGAGAGAGGGGGGGACAGAGAGAGAGGCTGAGAGAGAGGGAGGGGGCTGAGACAGAGGGAGGGGGCTGGGAGAGAGAGAGAAGGGGGGGCTGAGAGAGAGGGAGGGGTGCTGAGAGAGAGAAAGGGGGGCTGAGAGAGAGGGAGGGGGCTAAGAGAGAGGGAGGGGGGCTGAGAGAGAGGGAGGGGGGCTGAGAGAGAGGGGGAGAGGCTGAGAGAGAGGGAGGGGGGACAGAAAGAGAGGCTGAGAGAGAGGGAGGGGTGCTGAGAGAGAGAGAGATTGGGGCTGAGAGAGAGGGAGGGGGCAGAGAGATAGGGAGGGGCAGAGAGAGAGGGAGGGGGCTGAAAGAGAGGGTGGGGGGGACAGAGAGAGAGAGGTGTGAGAGAGATGCTGAGAGAGAGGGGAGCTGGAAGAGAGGGGGCAGAGAGATGGAGGGGGCTGAGAGAGAGGGGGGACAGAGAGGGAAGGGGACTGAGAGAGAGGGGTGTGAGAGAGGGAGGGGGACACAGAGAGGGGGGACTGAAAAAGAGGGGGGTTGAGAGAGAGGGAGGGGGGCTGAGAGAGAGGGAGAGAGGCTGAGAGAGAGGGAGGGGGGGACAGAAAGAGAGGCTGAGAGAGAGGGAGGGGTGCTGAGAGAGAGAGAGATTGGGGCTGAGAGAAAGGGAGGGGGCAGAGAGATAGGGAGGGGCAGAGAGAGAGGGAGGGGGCTGAAAGAGAGGGTGGGGGACAGAGAGAGAGAGGTGTGAGAGAGATGCTGAGAGAGAGGGGAGCTGGAAGAGAGGGGACTGAGAGAGAGGGGTGTGAGAGAGGGAAGGGGACAGAGAGAGGGGGACACAGAGAGGGGGGACTGAAAAAGAGGGGGGCTGAGAGAGAGGGAGGGGGGCTGAGAGAGAGGGGGAGAGAGGCTGAGAGAGAGGGAGGGGGGGCAGAAAGAGAGGCTGAGAGAGAGGGAGGGGTGCTGAGAGAGAGAGAGATTGGGGCTGAGAGAGAGGGAGGGGGCAGAGAGATAGGGAGGGGCAGAGAGAGAGAGGGAGGGGGCTGAAAGAGAGGGTGGGGGGACAGAGAGAGAGAGGTGTGAGAGAGATGCTGAGAGAGAGGGGAGCTGGAAGAGAGGGGGCAGAGATATGGAGGGGGCTGAGAGAGAGGGGGGACAGAGAGGGAAGGGGACTGAGAGAGAGGGGTGTGAGAGAGGGAAGGGGACAGAGAGAGGGGGACACAGAGAGGGGGGACTGAAAAAGAGGGGGGTTGAGAGAGAGGGAGGGGGGCTCAGAGAGGAGAGAGAGACCTCTAGCTCTGTCCTATTCTGCAGTCCCTGCTCTGCCTCCCTGCCCCCGTCTTTGTCTGCAGGTTGTCAGTGTATAATTGTGCCTGGTACCTGTCTCTGTCCTTGATCCAGGAGAGCTCTTTGCTCTGTTCCATCCAGCGGCTTCCTCATAGCCTGCGTCTCCCACCTGTCCTCGTCTTCCGGGCCTGACTGTTGAAGAGGAGGTTTGAGGAGTCCAGGCTCCTGAAAGCAAAAGGGATGCTGTCCCTTTTGCGCTCCTCTTTGACCATCAACTAAGCGGTGAAGCTCTTCTCTCCCTCCCGTGCTCTCAGGCCTGTAGCCTTCCGCGAGGAGGCTGCAGGGCCGCCCACTCACTCGTGCAGATAATTTCACCTGCGCCTGCGCTCTCCCCGCCGTGAACCTGGACCCTCTTGTGTGCCCACAGAGATGGCTCTGCGTGCCAGCTGTGGCACGCATGCCATAGGTTCGCCATCATTGTCCTAGATGTTGCAAATGAATCCATGTGACTTTTTTCACCGATACATTTCAAAGAAATTAAATCTTCATCAGGGGTGTTTGTAGTATCACATCTCCACAATACAATTTGAATATTCCCTTAATTGTCAAAAGTATTGGGACACCTGCCTTTACACGCATATGAACTTTAATGGCATCCCAGTCTTAGTCTGTAGGCTTCAATATTGAGTTGGCTCTATGCAGCTATAACAGCTTCAACTCTTCTGGGAAGGCTGTCCACAAGGTTTAGGAGTGTGTCTATGGGAATATTTGACCATTCTTCTAGAAGAGCATTTGTGAGGTCAGGCACTAATGTTGGATGGGAAGGCCTGGCTCACAGTCTACGCTCTAATTCATTCCAAAGGTGGTCTGTCGGGTTGAGGTCAGGACTCTGTGCAGGCCAGTCAAGTTTCTCCACCCCAAACTCGCTCATCAATGTCTTCATGGACCTTGATTTGTGCACTGGTGCACAGACATGTTAAAACAGGAAGGGGGCATCCCTGGAACTAATGGGGGCCAAGCCCAACCTCTGAAAGACAACCCCACACCATACCCCCCCCCTTCACAAAATGATTTCCGGCCAGTCAAGTTCCTCCACCCCAAACTCGGTCATCCATGTTTTTATGGACCTTGCTTTGTGCACTGGTACAAATCATTTGGTGGAGGGGGGATTATGGTGTGGGGGGTTGTTTTTCAGGGGTTGGGTTTGGCCCCTTAGTTCCAGTGAAGGGAACTCTGAAGGCGTCAGCATACCAAGACATTTTGGACAATTTCATGCTCCCAACTTTGTGGGAACAGTTTGGGGATGGCCTCTTCCTGTTCCAACATGACTGCACACCATGTAGACCAAAAGAATTGGATAGGCTGCACACTCACAAAAATGCATCGGTTCCATCAGTTTATTAAAGCATCATAATACCACTGGATGGGTGCAGGTAGAAGAATGAGGTTGACGCGTTTCACGCGATTTTGGTTTTGACAAAGCACGTAAATTGTGTGAAAAACGTCAACCTCGTTCCTCTACCTCTGCCTGTACCATGCAAGAAGTTAGGGGGCTGTGCTAGTGAATTGGCTAGTCATTTTTTTATAGTAAGTTCACAGGCACATTTCAAGTAAATACATTTTTTGTGGAAAAGAAAAACACGGCAACAAAATATTTAAAATGCTTTTTTTTGTGTGTTTTTGCCTGCATTTTTAAAATTGATAACAGGGTCTCTGTAAGAACCCAGGAAAGTAACTGGTACTCCCACTTAGAGGAGGCTCAGCTTCCCTTTACACTGGAGTTACAGCATTCGGATGTAATTGTTGCAAGGTGAGGATCACCCCACACAACCCCCATGATACAGGGTTCAACATATCATTTTGAGGTGAAATATTTTTGGAATTTTTTCTGATCCTTTTTGTGATGTAAAACATACAATTATAACTATAAAATAAATTATTGAGGTTTTTATCTTTATCTGGACTTACAAAGGTGCGGCCATCAGTAGATGTATTATGGATCTATGGAGAATTTTTTTAAGGAATCAATTTAAGATAAACTTACTTTTCGTTTTCTGGAGCTCTTCTGCCACTTTCCCCAAAAAACCCAAAATCCTCTGAATGTCGCTGGAAAAGGAAGCTGAAATACACAGAATGTCATGAGAGAGCTGGCTTCCTTTTATACCAGAGGTCTCCAAACTACAGCCCACTACAAGATTTTATCTGGCCCACAGCCAAGGTTAGCGGTCCCTCACACTCCTACAGTCTTCATTTCTATCCAACATCCACCCTTCCTGGTCCCCAGTGCAGGTTCCCCTGGTTGGACTGTCAGTATACCATCATTGGTTGCTAGGGCTGCTGGTATCCTAACAACCAATCAATTGCTTGCCCCAGCATTTACAGGAGGACCATTGTTCCTCCATAGACATGCTACAACCGCACTCCCGGGCTCTCAGGCTCCCAGCCACCCTGTAAGTGTGTGAGGTAAGGGGGACTCTGTTGGGACCCCGATATAATGGGGTACTCTGATGGGAACCATAATGTAAGAAAGGACTGTGATAAGGACCCCTTGTAAGGGGGGGGGGGTCTGATGTAAAGGGGACTATAATGGGGATTCTGATGTGAGGGGAAACTCTGATGTAAGGGTGGACTTTGCTGAGCACTCTGATTGGGACCCCGATGTAAGGAGGTTCTCTGATGGGCTCAAGTTTATTTATAATTTCTTGGCTTTGTTTTACTTATTCTAAATAGTGGCTCATGTTTAAGGCAAAACATATTCATCTAAATTGTACTCGTAGGATATGAGATTCTCCTTCACTATCTATCTATCTATCTATCTATCTATCTATCTATCTATCTATCTATCTATCTATCTATCTATCTATCTATCTATCTATCTATCTATCTATCTATCTATCATAGACGAGGTTGCTTAACTTCTTGCTATTGTCCAACTAACCACCTACCCCATGGACCCTGTTCCCTCACAAATGCTACGGTCACCCTCTGGCTCTATTCTACACTCTCTAACTCACATGTTCAATCCCTCCCTCTATTCTGGCATCTTCACCAACTCTCTAAAATGTACACTTCTTAAAAAGCCCTCACTGGACCCCACCAATCTTAACAACCTCCGCCCCATCTCCTTACTTCCCTTTTAATCCAAACTCCTTGAACGTCTAGTGTACAATTGACTGAGTGACCACCTCACTGAGAAAAACCTTCTTGATCCCCTTCAGTCTGGATTTCGCCCTCAACACTCCACAGAATCTGCCCTCCTGAAACTAATAAATTATTTACTAATGGCCAAAACCAATGGACACTATTCTGTACTCCTGGACCTTTCTGCTGCCACTAATATGGTTGACCACCCCCTTCTCCTAAAAAAAACTCCATGCCTTTGGTCTCTGTGACTGTACTCTTCACAGGTTCTCTTCCTACTTATCCATCCGCACTTTCAGTGTTACTTACAATTTGACTTCCTCCTCTCCTCTTCCCTTTCTCTGTTGGGGTCCCCAAAGGTTCTGTTCTTGGACTTCTCCTATTCTTGATCTACACCTCCTCCCTGGGTCAGCTGATAGCCTCCCATGGCTTCCAATACCATCTCCATGCCAACGACACAAAAGTGTATCTCTCTACCCTTCAGCTCACTCCCTCATCATGTATCACTAATTTACTAACATACATATCAGCCTGAATGCCAAACTACTTCCTCAAACTCACTCTATTCAAAGCCGAGCTCATCATTTTTCCTCTCCCATGTGCCCCTTCCCCTGATCTCTCTGTCAAGATCAATGGCACAGCAGCTATAAACCCACCCCCCCATGCCAAAGTTCTAGGTGAATCCTTTAGGCCCCCACATCCAATCACTGACCAAAGCTTGCTGTTTCAACCTCAGCAACATCTCCAAAATATGTCCCTTTCTAACCAATGACACCACTAAGCTCCTATATCCCTCCCTGGTCATCTCTCGCCTCAACTCCTGCAAATCCCTTCTCATTGCCTTACCTTTACATAGGCTATCCCCCCTTCAGTCCATTATGAATGCTGCTGCCAGGCTTATCTAACCTACCAACCACTCTGTGTTTGCTACTCCTCTCTGTCAATCCCTCCACTGACTCCCGCTCACCCAACAAATTCAATTTAAAATACTAACAACGACTTACAAAGCCATCCACAACTCTGCCCCCAGGTACTTCACTAGCCTACTCTCCTAATCATTCTCTTCATTCCTCCCAAGACCTCCTGCTCTCTAGCTCCCCCATCACCTCCTCCCATGTGCTCGTCTCCAAGACTTTTCCAGAACCTCTCCCATCCTATGGAACTCCCTACTCCAATCTGTCCAATTATCTCTTACTCTGTTTGCTTTTAGACAATCCCTGAAAACCCTTCTCTATAGAGAAGCCTATCCTGCCCACACCTAACAATTGTACTTTTATTTTCTCCATCTGTTCATCCCCCACAGTTATTACTTTTTTGTATCACTTGACCCTCCCTCCTAGATTGTAAGCTCTAATGAGCAGGACCCTCTGATTCCTCCTGTATTGAATTGTATTGTAATTGTTCTGTCTGCCCTCATGTTGTAAATCACTGCGCAAACTGTTGGCGCTATATAAATCCTAGTAATGAACTGAATGTATCTATGGACCTACTTACACCAACTCAGCGCTCTGTTACTATTGAGTTAAAACAGGCAAATAACCAACAATCAATCAAAATGATCGTTAACATAAAAAAGCAGCCACTAAAATAACATATAAAACATAATAAACTAATAGTATCCAGTCCATCCAGAAGCATTGAAAAATGCGCCCTCCAATACTACAGCAGCGCTCCTGTCAATCCATACCTTGACCGGCATTGACCGGCATTTATATGTTAAAACATATGAGAAACATTTGAATGGCATAAGGTGATAATAAACAAGCGTGCACCGTACACCAAGATCTTCACTACGTGGGTCACTCTCCCCTAGGGGTTCAAACTCACCAGCAATAGAAAAATCACAAGCCTTGATATAATCAGAGAAGTGTCATCCAAATGGCAGGTAAGTTAGGAATGCAGATCACTCCACGGATAGTCAGACATGATCTGCATCCCTAACCTACGTGCCATTTGGATGACAATTCTCTGATTATTAGGAAACCCGATGTTCAAGTCGAACATGCGAACACCCAACGTATGTTGGGTGTTCGCATGTTCGCAGAACGGCGAACATTATGCTGTGTTCACGGCAAATTCGAAAGCCGCGGAACACCGTTAAAGTCTATGAGACACGAACATGACTAATCAAAAGTGCTAATTTTAAAGGCTTATATGCAAGTTATTGTCATAAAAAGTGTTTGGGGACCTGGGTCCTGCCCCAGGGGACATTTATCAATGCAAAAAAAAGTTTTAAAAACGGACGTTTTTTTCGAGAGCAGTGATTTTTTTTAATGCTTAAAGTGAAACAATAAAAATGAAATATTCCTTTAAATATTGTGCCTGGGGGTGTCTATAGTATGCCTGTAAAGTGACACATTTTTCCCGTGTTTAGATCAGTACCACAGCAAAATGACATTTCTAAAGGAAAAATTGTCATTTAAAACTGATCGGCGCTGTAATGTATTGTCGGGTTTCATTAAAACTCAATAGAAAAAAATGGCATGGGTCCCCCCCCAATCCATTACCAGGCCCGTTGGGTCTGGTATTAATAGAAAGGGGAACCCCGAACCAAAATTTTTAAAAAAAATTGCGTGGGGGTCCTGCCAAAATCCATACCAGCCCCTTCAGTTCTGGTATGGATATTAAGGGGAACCTTGCGCCATTTTTTTTTTTTAATGGCGTAGGGGTCCCCCTAAAATCCATACCAGACCCTTCAGTTCTGATATGGATTTTAAGGGGAACCCTGCACCAAAATTTAAAAAAAAAATGGCGTAGGGGTCCCCCCCAAAATCCATACCAGACCCTTATCCAAGCACGCAACCTGTCAGGCCGCAGGAAAAGAGGGGGGGGCGAGAGAGCGCCCCCCCTCCTTAACCACACCAGGCCACATGCCCTCAACATGGGGAGGGTGCTTTGGACTTTTCAATGAGTTTTACCTATATTGCCGAAACCTGACAATACATTACAGCCGCGATCAGTTTTAAATTACATTTTTTTCCTTTAGAAATGTAATTTTGCTGTGGTACTGTTCTAAAGACAGGAAAACTGCAACACTTTATAGGCATACTATAGACACCCCCATTTTTATTGTTTCACTTTAAGCATTAAAAAAATCACTGCTCCCGAAAAAAAGGCAGTTTTTAAAACTTTTTTTGCATTGATCCATGTCCCCTGGGGCAGGACCCAGGTCCCCAAACACTTTTTATGGCAATAACTTGCATATAAGCCTTTAGAATGAGCACTTTTGATTTTTCACGTTCGTGTCCCATAGACTTTAATGGTGTTTGTGTGCTTGTCTGAATTTTTTGCCTGTTCGCAAGTTCTGGTGGGAACCGAACCGGAGGCTGTTCAGCTCATCCTTACAGATTATATCAAGGCTTGTGATTTTTCTATTGCTGGTGGCTATATAAATCCTGTATAATAATAATAATAATAATAGTACATTGTATCTAACTAATGTGCAGTACATTGAGCAGCACATAATTACCCATGACTTCATATGTTAAATTATACTTCACGTCGGAATCCGAGAAAGAGAGGAAAACCAACATCAATTAGTATAATCAGGTTTATCATTATAGACCTCTCTTACTCGACACACCCACTACCTTGCCCATCTCTTCTGGGTTCACATGGTTTCTGCTAAAGAGAAAAATCCACCAGTCTGAACTTTGATCCTAGGCATTTAGTCATGTGACCATATTGAGATTCTGGAGAAGTGGTTTCTACACGTAATACAATGTTTCAGGACTGTTACCATTTATGATCACCATGGAACATGGTGGACCAGGCAGTAGAAATCCTATTTGATACAAGGTCTGATTTCAAGCCCAACTCTAGTTTAATACCAAAAATAAAATAAAATAAAAAGAGTCTCTGGATCTGTCCCTTGCAGTAATTATAGTTCAACAGTTTTCCCAGATTGAATGATTGATGTCCAGTGTCGCTTAACCCACTTCCTGTGAACTCAGGGTGTCAAAGACCTACCACCCGTGAGTATGCCATTCATGGGTTCACAGGAGCATGCTGCTGAGAGCAACACCTTGTCATTATAAGGTCTGCTCTCTGCAGAATTCAAGATTCACCCAGTATGAGGACAGAAGAGAAACCATGTTAGGATCTACCCACTGCTGAGGAATGAAGAGGAACCATGAGGTTAAAACCCACTCTCTGCTGAGGACAAAAGAGGAACCATAAGATCAGAACCTACTCACTGCTGAGGACAGAAGAGAACACATAAGGTTAGGACTCACCCACTGCTAAGGACAAAAGAGAACCTATGAGGTCAGGGCCCAGCCACTGCTAAGGACAGAAGAGGACCCACCATGTAATGAACCCACCCACTGCTGAGGACAGAATAGGAATCATGATGTCAGGAGTCAGGACCCACCCACTTCTGAGGATAGAAGAGGGTCCATCATGTCATGTGACATCAGGACCCACCTACTGCTGAGGACAGAAGATAACCCATGAGGTCAGGAACCACCCACTGGTAGGGACAGAAGAGGATCCATCATGTCGCAGACCCATTATATAAGGACCCCCTCACCACACTGCTGAGGACAGAGGAGGACCAATGGGTCAGGACCCACCCACTGCTGAGGACAGAAGAGGATTCATCATGTCTTCGACCCATAGTGTCAGGTCCCACCATCTCCTGAGAACAAAAGAGGTCAGGACCCATGAGGTCAGGACCCACCCACTGCTGAGGACAGAAGATAACCCATGAGGTCAGGAACCACCCACTTTTGAGGACAGAAGAGAACCTATGAGGTCAGGACCCACCCACTGGTAGGGACAAAAGAGGATCCATCATGTCATGGATCTGTGACATCAGGACCCACCTACTGCTGAGGACAGAAGGTAACCCATGAGGTCAGGAACCACCCACTTTTGAGGACAGAAGAGAACCTATGAGGTCAGGACCCACCCACTGGTAGGGACAGAAGAGGACCCATCATGTCGCAGACCCATCAAATAAGGACCCCCCACCACACTGCTGAGGACAGATAAGGACCAATGAGGTCAGGACCCACCCACTGCTGAAGATAGAAGAGGACCCACAAGGTCAGGACCCACCCACTGGTGAGGACAGAAGAGGACCCATCATGTCACAGACCCATCATATAAGGATTACCCCCCCCACCACCACCACACTGCTGAGGACAGAAGAGGATTAGGGATGAGCCGAACACCCCTCCGGTTCGGTTCACACCAGAACCTGCAAACGACCGAAAATTTGCACGAACGTTATAACCACATTGACGTCTATGGGACTCGAATGTTCGAAATCAATAGTGCTCATTTTAAAGGCTAATTTACATGGTATTGTCCTAAAAAGGGTTTGGGGACCCGGTCCTGCCTCAGGGGACATGTATCAATGCAAAAAAAACTTTTAAAAATGGACGTTTTTCGGGAGCAGTGATTTTAATGATGCTTAAAGTAAAAAAAAAAAAAGTGAAATATTCCTTTAAATATCGTACCTGGGGGGTGTCTATAGTATGCCTGTGAAGTGACGCGTGTTTCCCGTGCTTAGAACAGTCCCTGCACAAAATGTCATTTTTAAAGGAAAAAAGTCATTTAAAACTGCTTGCGGCTTTAATGTAATGTCAGGTCCTGGCAATATGGATGAAAATCAGTGAGACAAACGGCATGGGTACCCCCCAGTCCATTACCAGGCTCTCTGGGTCTTGTATGGATTTTAAGGGGAACCCCGCACCCAAATTAAAAAAGGAAACAGCAGTATACAGGCTCTGTACTCTGAACAGCAGTATACAGGCGGTGCAAACAAGACAGGGACTGTAGGTTTGTTGTTAAGTAGAATCTGTTTGTAATTTTGAACTGTACTTGTACATTTTTAACGTGTTTAGCTCCAGCCAAAAAATCTATTTTAAGCTTTTTGGAAAACATAGGGAAGGGTTATCACCCCTGTGACATTTGTTTTGCTGTCTGTGCTCCTCTTCAGAAGATTTCACCTCACTTTTTGTCCCAATGACAAATGTTTTTTGAAAATTTGGGTTTTTTTGTGAAACAAGGATTGGTGATAAAGCATCAGTGAAAAGGAGAAATGTTTTTCCCATATTAACTCTTACAGGAGAGGATTTCCCTTCCTAGGGGTAGATTTCATCTCATTTCCTGTTGTCTCCTTCCGTTTGCAAGTAGGAGTCGTTTGTAAGTTGGATGTTTGAAAGTAGGGGCCTGCCCTATATACTCAGCAGTAATTTGGGCCTTAGGTGTTGTTGTGGCCACAACACTGTAAGCCCTCACAGGGCCCTGCTGTGAAATATTAGATCAAGAATTGTAATGACATGCCCCTGTTGAACAGGGGCAGAAAAATTGGGCCTTTGGTGGTGGTGGTGCTGGTGCCACAACACTGTAAGTCCTCACTCGCTCTTGGTGGGCGCAGAAACGGGCCCTGCTGTGAAATATTAGATCAAGAATAGTAATTACATGCCCCTGTTGAACAGGGGCTGAAAAATTGGGCCTTAGGCACTGGTGCTGGTGCCATAACACTGCAACCCCTCACAGATACTCTAGTTGGAATGCAGGAACGAGCCCTGCTGCAAAGTATTTCATCAAAAATTGTAATTACACGCCCCTGTTAAACAGGGGCTGAAAAATTGGGCCTTAGGCACTGGTGCTGGTGCCACAACACTGGAACCCCTCACAGATACTCTAGTTGGAACGCAGGCACGAGCCCTGCTGCAAAGTATTGCATCAAAAATTGTAATTACATGCCCCTGTTAAACAGGGGCTGAAAAATTTGGCCTTAGGCACTGGTGGCGGCGCCCAGAACCAAAATTGTCCATACAAGCTATCAGCATGATCATTGAGGAGGAAGAGGATAATTACTCAGCATAACAGGATAGTCACTCAGCATCAGCATAGGCAGTCTTTGAACGGATCTGACATTTCCAAAAAAAATTATTCGGTTACATCAGCATCAGGTGCTTGGTATCTGGTGGTGATCCAAGACTGATTCATTTTTATGAAGGTCAGTCGATCGACCGAGTCGGTGGACAGACGCACCCTGTGATCGGTTACAAAGCCAATAGCAGCACTGAATATGCGTTCCGAAAGAACGCTGGATGCAGGACAGGCCAGTAGCTCAATTGCATACTGTGCAAGCTCTGGCCAGTGATCCATCCTCAAGACCCAGTAACCCAGAGGATTTTTGGTGGGAAAGGTATTCCTGCACCATGTAAAACAGACGCTGGCGATGGTTGCTGGAACCGATCATACCTTGGGGCTGCGGACTAAAAAATTGCCTGAACGCATCGGTCAGACGGCCACCTTCTCCACAGCTCCTTCTTTGACTGACTGAAGCCCCAGCAACACGTTGTCCAGAAACAGGAGTTTGTAACCTCCCAGTGTCTGGGAACGCGTTGCACAGACCTTTACTGCAAGGCCTCCCAAAGATGTTTCATCCTCTGCTTTTCTGCGACGGCAAGATAAGGTCCGCAACCTTACCCTTGTAACGTGGATCAAGGAGCGTTGCCAGCCAGTATTGGTCCTTCTCCTTGATACCACGAATACGAGGATCCTTACGCAGGCTTTGCAGGATCAGGGAGGCCATCCAGCGTAGGTTTGCTGAGGCATTCGGTCCGGAGTCCTCTGGGTCACTAAGGACGACATGGTCCGCAGCCACCTCCTCCCAGCCACGTAAAGTTCCTTTTGTTTCTTGGGACTGATCCCTTAAAGACTGCTGCTGATGCTGAGTGCCAGGCTCCACCTCCATACTGACACAATTCTCCTCCTCCTCCTCGTCCTCTTCCTGTGTGATTGGCAGGCACGCAGGAACACTGTCTGGATAAAGGGGGCCTTGAGAGCTAAGGAAGTCCTCCTCTTCCTGCCTCTGTTCTGCCTCAAGTGCCCTGTCCATTATTCCACGCAGCGTGTGCTCCAACAGGTGGACAAGGGGGACAGTGTCACTGATGCATGCACTGTCACTGCTCACCATCCTCGTGGCCTCCTCAAATGGTGACAGGACAGTGCATGCATCCCTGATCATGGCCCACTGGCCTGGGGAAAAAAAAAAAGCTCCCCTGACCCTGTCCTGGTGCCATAGTCGCACAGGTACTCATTGATGGCCCTCTGCTGCATGTGCAGCCGCTGCAGCATGGCCAACGTTGAGTTCCACCTGGTGGGCATGTCACAGATCAGGCGGTTCTTGGGCAGGTTAAACTCCTTTTGGAGGTCTGCCAGCCGAGCACTGGCATTATATGACCTGCGGAAATGCACACAGACTTTCCTGGCCTGCCTCAGGACATCCTGTAAGCCCGGGTACCTGCCCAAGAACCGCTGCACCACCAAGTTAAGGACGTGAGCCAAACAGGGCACATGGGTCATTTGTCCCTGTCGGAGGGCAGAGAGGAGGTTGGTGCCATTGTCGCAAACCACCATTCCTGCCTTAAGTTGGCGTGGCGTCAACCACCTCTGAACCTGCCCCTGCAGAGCTAAAAGAACCTCTGCCCCAGTGTGGCTCCTGTCCCCCAAGCACACCAGCTCAAGCACCGCATGGCATCTTTTGGCCTGCATACTTGCGTAGCCCCTTAAACGGCTACGGAGCACCGCTGGTTCCGAGGACAAAGCACAGGAAGGGGCCATGGAGGCTTTGGCCAAATACAGCTCTCTCTACCGACGGCGCTGTGATTGGCCAAGCATGTGGGTCATAGTGCATGCTTGGCCAATCATCAGCCAGCAATGCACTGCGATGCCGCAGTGAATTATGGGCCGTGACGCGCCACACGAATTTGGCACGAACGGTCCATATCGTTTGCAATTCGACGAACGGTCGAACAGACGATGTTCGAGTCGAACATGGGTTAGACTCGAACACGAAGCTCATCCCTAAAGAGTACCAATGAGGTCAGGACCCAACCACTGCTAAAGATAGAAGAGAACCCACGAGGTCAGGACCCACCCACTGCTGAGGACAGAAGAGGACCCATCATGTCATGTACCCATAACGTCAGATCCCACCATCTCCTGAGGACAAATGAGGACCCATGAGGTCAGAACCCACCCACTGCTGATGACACAAGAGAACCCACGAGGTCAGGCTCCACCTACTTTTGAGGACAGAAGAGGACCCTATCATGTCACAGACCCATGGTGTCAGGACCCACCCACTGCTGAAGACAGAAGAGGACCCCTGAGGTCAGAATCCACCCACTGCTGAGGACAGAAGAGGACCCATGAGGTTAGGACCCCCCACTGCTGATGACAGAAAAGGAACTGTAATGTTACAGACCCATGATGTCAGGACTTACGAACCACCCACTGCAGAGGACAGACGAGTACCCATCATGTCATGGACCTGTAATGTCAGTTTTTTTGTTATTAAAATTCACCTAATTTGTTTGATATCTGGATACATTGTTCTGCAAAGAGACAGAGAGAGGCTTTGTGATATCTAGATGCTGTTTGCACACTGTGGTGAAAGGTGGTTTGATGGGTAAGTGTTCCAGTGATTGAAATAAGATAAACTTACTGCTTGCTGTCTGGACTTTTTCCAGGTTCCTCACAGCTCCCCGAATGCTCTGAACATCGCTGGAAAGAGAATCTGTAATGATAACATTGGTGGCTCGTCTCAGATTACTGTGGATCTACACTCCAATACACCCACAGAACATTAAAGAAAACTTCAGGTGCCTGATAATATACAGGTAACTGCTGATAAAATGATCCAAAGTATTCACAAAAATGTTTAAAGTACAGCGCATGAGAGCCACGCCTGGCCAATTTACAGAATCCACAATGTATAAGCAATAAAAAAATCACTTGTTTCACAGTATAACGTTTGCTTTCCCACCCCAGAATAGATACCTCCTTTGTTATAGGCACATTAGATGACTTCAAGATCCTAGATGACAGTAGCAGGGTGGATCTCATCCCTTATGCCAGTGATGGTGAACCTTGGCACCCCATATGTTTTGGAACTACATTTCCCATGATGCTCATGCACTCTTCAGTGTAGTTGAGCATCATGGGAAATGTAGTTCCAAAACATCTGGGGTGCCAAGGTTCCCATCACTGACTTATGCCGTGCCCTTGCCTTACCCAGGTAACACATTCTACAGGACAGTTTTTGGATTAGGAAGCTTGTGATATGCAGCTATATAGCCTCTGTCCGCCCTAAGGATCACCCACTATTGTGGGAAAATAGACGAGGGCTAATAGAATGGTATCCTCTTTTATGTTAAAGGGATAATCCCTGAGACCCCTCCAAGTGTTTCACAGATCCTGAGGAAGTGGAATATATGGAACCCATGAAATGCATTGTGACATGACCATAGAGACCATTATACACTCACCATTCCTCATCTGTGACATTTCCTCACCAACACTTTTATCTGAGGAGGAAATAGAAAACAATGGCAGATAAGGTTCTTCAATGTTGAGATAAGGTTCTTCAATGTTGGAGAACTCGCATCAACAAATACAGTTTAGAAAAAAAATAAAAATATGGTCCCCAGATTGCACAGACATGGTCTGGGTGTTATCGATCTTCACAGTGGTCATTATAAGGCCCCACTGAATCACATTTAATCTTTTTGGAATTATGAAGCTGACTTGTCATATATACTGTATATTGTGTATATTTTCATGGTAGGTGCACCATTCTACTAATTTGTCAGTGTAACCCCTCCAGGTATTTATGACCTCTCACAGATAACACAATACTTCCCCTGATAATGCCATCATTAGCTTCAGAAGGACAGAGCCATCTTCGTTCAGACATCCTCCAGGATCACCATCTATGTCTTGGACTATGTCTTGGACTAACTAAGATTCCAGCTCAGAGATGACACAGTAATTACATTTTTGGTGCCTGTGTAGTTCTTGGATGTGTTCACAAATGTCTGCCAATAGTTAGTCAAAGTCATAAACTGGAGCTCAAAGGCGGAGCCTTTCTCAATTAATTAAACTGCTGCTGTATATTACGATAAGTCAGGAATTTATTCATGGAGACTTACACTTTATATCTTTGAGTTCTTCAATATTGCTGCCAGGCAGTGGCGGCCCGTCCATAGGGGGCGCATGGGCGCCACCCCCAATCCATACGTTTGGTCCCCCTAATCTGCATGCGGGGTTCCGGATGCATGGATTTCACTGGGGTTTTAAGCCTGAGGCTCTAATTGGCTTAAAAAAAGGGTGGGCTCACATTAGTGACAATAGAAAATTAATATTCACTATTGCCTTCCTGATTCTCCTCCCAACCAATCATGAAGCAGTTCCTGAGACTCGATTGGCTAGGGAGTCTTAGGAACTGGTCTCAGTCAGGACTAATTTCCTGTTCGGCCTGAAGGAGAAGCAATGGCCCCGGAGCGAGGAGCTGCAGTCTGGATCCATGTCTGCCTGATCTGCCTCCTTCCTAAGGTAAGAAGGCCTCTGATCGCCACCAACCGGTCTCCCGTGGTGTGGGGGGATCGATGCATTCCAATCTGTCTCCCGCGGGGGGAGGGAGTTAGGGGGATCGCCCCAAGGTCTTACAACCTTTTGTATCACTTGCCCAACCCTATTTGATTTATATTGAAATCTCTTCTGAGCAGGGCCCTCTCAACCATCTTGTATTTTATTGTATTTTAACTGTATTGTGTCTTTTTTTTATTGTAATGCACTATATAAATCTTGTAAAATAATAATAATTCAGTGGAACCCAGAGGAGACACGTTGGGGTCTAAAAGATTAATAAGAAACCTGTCACCTAAAAATTATCACATAGGGCACTTTTTGTCCCCTATGTGATGACAAAAATAAAAAAGTTAAGCAAAAAAATAAGGTTAAACCAAAGCACATAAAATCCCCCCCAAAACATTTTGAGCCCCCACATATACACACGTACGAATGTAAACGCACACATTTATTGCGTTTGTTTACCCTAAGATTCACTTTAGTGTGTTTTTTTTACTGAAATTTGCAGTAATATCATGTGACATAAAAAATTGGAGCTACCACTATTTTATTCTCTAGGGTGTCTGCTTTCATAAGATATATCAGGGGGGTTTGTGTAATCTTCAGGCCTAAAATGTGTGGAAACAATGCAAAACAGTTTCTTGGTCTTATTTTTTTATTTTTTTGGTTTTACTTTGGATCTGCAGACGGTACACTTGTTGTTGAAACAAGCAAAGCAGTCCTTTGTTTACAATATGACACCACGTACTTGTGCAGTAATATAGTGTGCAGCAAAACTTCACATATTAGTCCTGATTGCCATAGCTGCCATTAAATTTAAGCAATCCTTCTTTTTTTTTTTAATTGTCAGACAGGTCTAAATTAACAGTCAGAGGTTCTGCGCAGGAAGGTAGTAGTCACTTTAGCCCTAGGCAAATATTTAAAAGTCTGCCCCCTGTGGGAAGGGCAACCAGTACTGAATACAGAGGCAGAAAACCTCTTAGGTAGAATACTATGACCATAAGAAACTCACTCTTCCTCAAATGTTCCTTCAATAAGCAAATGACCAGAGGCAGTCTGTATCTGGAATGTTGCTGTTATAAACTAGAGGTTGTCTGGTTGTGGTAGGTATGCACTCTTTTTACACTTATTTTTTTTTATTTCTGAATTAAAAAAAAAAAAATATTTAAATCTTTTATTTAAAAATATTTTTTCCTTCCTTGTAAGGGGGTCCCTGCACTGATCAAGCAAACATAGGCAGTAATGGCAACGCAACATTGGCACTACATTAGGCAAAACAAGAAGTCCTAGGCCTCAGCACCACCTTGTCCCTTTCTGAAATCAGAAATGGTTCTTTGCGAAATAAGGACAAATGTTCGGAGACACGACTGAAAGAAGTGATGGGTGCAAGGATTACTGCCTTGTAGGTGAAATATAAATAGGAAGATATAGGGATGTAGAGAGACATAGAGGGGAGGTTCTCCAATTGGTTGAAAAGACCATCTCGAAAGATTAGAAAAAAACAGAATGGGGCTTAACCCAGGAGTGAGAGGCCAACGGTCTCTTGAAGTTAAAAAGGGCAAAAAATAGCCAATTTCTCACTCAACATTTTTTTAACGCTATTTACAGATTTACATTTTTTTTATATTTGCCTTTTATAGACTTTTTTCCTGATAGTGATGAGCTGGACATCCCAGGTTCTGATTGAGAGGTAAGTTCATGAACTTAATCGAAGTTCAGATGCCAAATCCAAACCCCAATATAATAGAGATACTCACAGGAAATGAACAGGAAAGTTGTGATGGTGACCAGAGTAATGAAGACCAATATTAGGAGGATCCCCAGGATCAGTATCACCCGGTGCTGTGTATTCTTGGCAGCCGGAATCTCTGCAGACAGAGAGGATAGTGAATAATCCTGCTTGTATCAGCCGGTATAATAATCCTTCAGAATTCTTATCTCATGTAAAGACATTTTATATTCATGCCGGATCATCTGTGTGCTCGTTCCCTGCATACAAATCCGTAATCTTCTACTATAACTGTATATATCTATATTTATATCACATCTATTATATAATAATTTTCCACTATAACTGTATATGTACATATCACATCATGTTATTTCATTATCATGATATAGCCAAATGAGAGCGTAGATTCTGGTTCATACACTACTACCATATGTCTACTACATGTCCTACTACTGTATGTCTGCTACATGTCCTACTACCGTATGTCTACTACATGTCCTACTATTGTATGTCTACTACATGTCCTACTACTGTATGTCTACTACATGTCCTACTACCGTATGTCTACTACATGTCCTATTACCGTATGTCTACTACATGTCCTACTACTGTATGTCTACTACTTGTCCTACTACAGTATGTCCAAAAAATATTGTCTTACAAAGTCTAAAAAATATTGTCCCACAATGTCCAAAAATTAATATCCCGTGATTTCCAAAAATAATATCCTGCAATGTCCAAAAAGCAATGTCCCACTATGTCCAAAAAAATAATGTCCCATGTTTTCAAAAAATAATGTCCCAAGATGTACAAAAAATTATGTCTATGATGTCTAAAAGTTAATTTCCCTTAATGTCCAAAAATAATATCCTATAGTGTCCAAATGTCCAAAAAAATGTCCAAAAAAAAATTATGCACCAAGATGTCTAAAAAATAATGTCCTATCATGCCCAAAAATAATGTCCAAAAGAAAATCCCACAAAGTAAATGTCCCACAATGATTTTTTTCCCACTGATCCTCTTACCGGGAATGACAGCAAAGCTTCAATGACAGCATAGTGGTTCTTGGATGCTGGTGACCCCCAGTGTCCTAGCAACCAATGATGCATCCCTATTTAGCTGAATGGAAACATTGACGTTGAGGATGCTTGCTGACATCACTGAGCAAATATGACCACGTGGTGATATTTGGTCAATGACATCTGCTAACATCCCCAGTCCAACTATCTACATTCATATGAATGGGGGCAGGGATGCTCCATTGGTTGCTTAACCCCTGACAGCCACAGTGTCCTGGAAACCACAGACCTGAAAGGGAAGCTGTCATTTATTAGTGGCAGTAGTAATACTGCTGCTAATGAACACCTTCCTTGTGAATCAGGAGGTTCACTGCAGTGGGTGGGTGAACAAGTAATTTAGTTGACCTGTTAACTGAAAACAGCTAGAGTTTGGGGCAAAACCTGCATTGCTACAAACTTGAACCCTTATCTCTAATTGTGAGTTTCAGTATTAACGTTTCTCACAAGCCTGTCATTTGCAGGTGGTTAGGGATAAGCCGAACACCCCCCGGTTCGGTTCGCACCAGAACCTGCGAACGGACCGAAAGTTTGCGCGAACTTTAGAACCCCATTAAAGTCTATTGGGCTTGAACGTTTGAAATCAAAAGTGCTAATTTTAAAAGCTAATATGCAAATTATTGTCCTAAAAAGAGTTTGGCGACCCGGGTCCTGCCCCAGGGGACATGCAAAAAAAAGTCTTAAAAACGTCCGTTTTTTCAGGAGCAGTGATTTTAATGGTACCTAAAGTGAAAAAAAAGTGAAATATTCCTTTAAATATCGTACTTGGGGGGTGTCTATAGTATGCCTGTAAAGTGGCGCGTGTTTCCCGTGCTTAGAACAGTCCCTGCACAAAATGTCTTTTTTAAAGGAAAAAAAGTCATTTAAAACGGCTTGCGGCTTTAATGTAATGTCGGGTCCTGGCAATATGGATGAAAATCAGTGAGACAAACGGCATGGGTACCCCCCAGTCCATTACCAGGCCCTTTGGGCCCTATGGATATTAAGGGGATCCCCGCACCCATATTAAAAAAAGGAAAGGCGTGGGGCCACCAGGCCCTATATACTCTGAACAGCAGTATACACTCAGGTGGTGCAAACAAGACAGGGACTGTAGGTTTGTTGTTAAGTAGAATCTGTTTGTAATTTTGAACTGGTACATTTTATAAGTGTAGCTCCAGCCAAAAATCTATTTTTAAGCTTTTTGGAAAACATAGGGAAGGGTTTTCACCCCTGTGACATTTGTTTTGCTGTCTGTGCACCTCTTCAGAAGATTTTACCTCACTTTCTGTCCCAATGACAAATGTTTTTAGAAAATTTGTTTTTTATATTGAAACAAGGATTGGTGATAAAGCATCAGTGGAGAGGAGACACGTTTTTCCCATATTAACTTTTACAGGAGAGAATTTCCCTTCCTAGGGGTAGATTTCATCTCACTTCCTGTTGTCTCCTTCCGTTTGCAAGTAGGAGTCGTTTGTAAGTTGGATGTTTGAAAGTAGGGGCCTGCCCTATATACTCAGCAGAAATTGGGGCCTTAGGTGTTGGTGAGGGCCTTAGCCCTCACAGTTACTCTTGGTGAGCGCAGGAATGGGCCCTGCTGTGAAATATTAGATCAAGAATGGTAATTACATGCCATTGTTGAACAGTGGTAGAAAAATTGGGCCTTTGGTGTTGGTGGTGGTGGTGCTGGTGCCACAACACTGTAAGTCCTCACATTTACTCTTGGTTGGCGCTGGAACGGGCCCTGCTGTGAAATATTAGATCAAAAATTGTAATTACATGTCCCTGTTGAACAGGGGCAGAAAAATTGGGCCTTAGGCACTGGTGCCACAACACTGCAACCCCTCACAGATGCTATAGTTGGAGCACAGGAATGAGCCCTGCTGCAAAGTATTGCATAGAAAATTGTAATTACACCCCCCTGTTAAACAGGGGCTGAAAAATTGGGCCTTGGGCACTGGTGCTGGTGCCACAACACTGCAATCCCTCACAGATACTCTAGTTGGATCTCAGGATTGAGCCCTGCTGCAAAGTATTGCATCAAAAATTGTAATTACACACCCCTGTTAAACAGGGGCAGAAAAATTGGTCCTTGGCCACTGGTGGCGGTGCCCAGAACCAAAAATGTTCTTACAAGCTATCAACATGAAAATTGAGGAGGAAGAGGATTGTCACTCAGCATAACAGGATACTCACTCAGCATCAGCATAGGCAGTCTTGAAGGAATCTCACAATAAAAAAAAAATCAATCGGTTACATAAGCATCAGGTGCTTGGTAGCTGGTGATCCAAGACTGATTCATTTTTATGAAGGTCAGTCGATCGACCAATTCGGTGGACAGGCGCACCCTGTGATTGGTTACAAAGCCCCCAGCAGCACTGAATGTACGTTCTTAAAGAACGCTGGATGCAAGACAGGCCAGTAGTTCAATTGCATACTTTGCAAGCTCTGGCCAGTGATCCATCCTCAAGACCCAGTAACCCAGAGGTTTTTCGGTGGGAAAGGTGTCCAAGTCTGATCTTGCCCCTAGGTAATCCTGCACCATGTGAATCAGACGCTGGCGATGGTTGCTGGAACCGATCAGACCTTGGGGCTGCGGACTAAAAAATTGTCTGGACGCATCAGTCAGATGGCCACCTTCTCCACTGCTCCTTCTGTGACTGACCGAAGCCTCAGAAACACGTTGTCTAAGAGGACCAGGAAATTGTAACCTCCCAGGCTCTGGAAACGCGTTGCACAAACCTTTCTGCAAGGCCTCCCAAAGATGTTTCATCCTCTGCTCCCTCTGCGACGGTAAGATAAGGTCCGCAACCCTACCCTTGTAACGTGGATCAAGGAGGGGTGCCAGCCAGTAATGATCCCTCCCCTTGATACCACGAATACAAGGATCCTTCCACAGGCTTTGCAGGATCAGGGAGGCCATGCAGGGTAGGTTTGCTGAGGCATTTGGTCCAGAGTCCTCTGGGTCACTAAGGACGACATGATCCGCAGCCACCTCCTCCCAGCCACATACAAGTCCATGGGTTTTTTCGAACTGTAAATGATCCCTTGAGGACTGCTGCTGATGCTGAGTGCCAGGCTCCACCTCCATACTGACACAGTCCTCCTCCTCCTCCTCCTCCTTGTCCTCTTCCTGTGTGATTGGCGGGCACTCAGGAACACTGTCTGGATAATGGGGGCCTTGAGAGGTAAGGAAGTCCTCCATTTCTTCCCTCTGTTCTGCCTTAAGTGCCCTGTCCATTATTCCATGCAGCGTGTGCTCCAACAGGTGGACAAGAGGGACAGTGTCACTGATGCATGCACTGTCACTGCTCACCATCCTCATGGCCTCCTCAAATGGTGACAGGACAGTGCATGTATGTAAAGATGACTCCCGTGCTGTCTAAAAATAAAACTTATGCCACGTACACACGGGCGGACTATTCGACCAGACTGATCCGATGGACCAAATCCGGCAGACAATCCGACCGTGTGTGGGCTGCATCGGACTTCCGACGGACCGCTTCGATCAGAAATCCGACGGACTTTAGATTTGAAACTTGCTTCAAATCTTTCCGTCGTAACTCCGCCGGACTCAGTTCCTGACGGAAAGCCCGTACTTCTGTATGCTGGTCCGATGGACCAGATACGACGCAAGGGCAGGGTACTACATCTTGCGCTCGCTGCAATTGGAAAAACACATTTTCCTATTGCGGAGAGCGCAGAGCATACCAGGCCCTTAGGTCTGGTATGGATTTTAAGGGGAACCCCCTACGCCGAAAAAACGGCGTGGGGTCCCCCCTAAATTCCATACCAGACCCCGGTCCGAACCGTACCAGGCCGCATGCCCTCAACATGTGGGGGGTGCTTTGTTCATGAGGACAAGGGCCTCTTCCCGACAACCCTGGCCGTTGGTTGTCGGGGTCTGCGGGTGGGGGGCTTATCGAAATCCGGGAGCCCCCTTGAATAAGGGGGCCCCCAGATCCCGGCCCCCCACCCTGTGTGAATGAGTATGGGGTACATCGTACCCCTACCCACTCACCTAGGGAAAAAGTGTCAATAAAAAAACACTACACAGGTTTTTAAAGTAATTTATTAGACAGCTCCGGGGGTCTTCTTCTGACTTCGGGGGTCTTCTTCTGACTTCGGGGGTCCCTCCGGGCCTCTTCTCCCGGCGTCCGGTTCTGAGATCGGAGAGGAGAGGAGAGGAAAGAGGAGAGAGGACAGTGAATGTCTTGAACATGAGCGGTGTGACGGAGGTGACACTGGCAGCTAGTCTTACACCGATCACATCTGAGTCCATTTGACAAACATTGGGGATCAGGAGCCGTTCGAAGATCTTACATCAAGGGCATACGAACTTGGCGTTCGTAGATTGATGCCTATGCTCCTTTTAAATAAGTAAGTGCATCATCTTTTTGATTCGCCCCTGTCCCATGGTGTTTGTCGCGGAATTACGTTATATCCTTTCTTCTCTGTGTTTCTCCATATGATCCCTGACATCCACCATTGAGATTGTTCAAGCAATTTATAGGAGATTGTTCCACCTTTGCATCAACCATCTTTACCTGTGATCTGTGACCAGCAGTAAGGTGAGCTGCTTGCAGACACAGAGGTGCCATCACTGAAGATTGCATTTGGTACACGTGTGTTTCCTGGTGGATTGACCGATTTTGTTTTTTGTTTTTTGTCTTATATGAACTATTTATATATATATATATATATATATATATATATATATATATATATATATATATATATGAATTGCTATCACATGAACTTTTTTGCCACCTTCATACATTGTATATTTTTGTGGACTCATTTTTGTGTGTTTATATACGCACCACCACTCAGCCCTATGTGGTACATGATTGATATTCCTATATATTTTACATGCTTATACGTGTATACCACTTACCTCACACTTTTCCAGTGTGCAGTATTTCACTGCATTAGTCATTATTTGATTCACCTGGTTTCATGTACTTCTATTCTTTTGTTATTTTATTATCACAACATTTTCTAGCTTTTATTAGCATATTCTTTGTAGCATCCTCTTCATTTTTCCCTTTCACTCACAGCGCAAACACCATTATTATTTTCTTTTTAGGACAGTGCATGCATCCCTGATCATAGCCCACTGGCGTGGGGAAAAAATAACAGGGTCCCCTGACCCTGTCCTATTGCCATAGTCGCATAAGTACTCATTGATGGCCCTCTGCTGCGTGTGCAGCCACTGCAGCATGGCCAACGTTGAGTTCCACCTGGTGGGCATGTCACAGATTAGGCGGTTCTTGGGCAGGTTAAATTCCTTCGGAGGTCAGCCAGCTGAGCACTGGCATTATATGACCTGCGGAAATGCACACAGACTTTCCTGGCCTGCCTCAGGACATCCTGTAAGCCCGCGTACCTGCCCAAGAACCACCAAGTTAAGGACGTGAGCCAAACAGGGCACATGGGTCAGTTGTCCCTGTCGGAGGGCAGAGAGAAAGTTGGTGCCATTGTCGCAAACAACCATACCTGCCTTAAGCTGGCGTGGCGTCACCCACCTCTGAAACTGCCCCTGCAGAGCTGACAGAATCTCTGCCCCAGTGTGGCTCCTATCCCCCAAGCACACCAGCTCAAATACCGCATGGCATCTTTTTGCCTGAGTGCTTGTATAGCCCCTTGAACGCCTACAGAGCACCGCTGGTTCCAAGGACAAATCAGCACAGGAAGAGGCCATGAAGGAAGAAGAGGAGGGGGTGGAGGAGAGAGGTGTGGCAGAATCACCACTAGTAGAATTTTGGAGGCGTGGTGGCAGAACAACCTCCAACACTACTGTACCCTGTCCTGCATCCTTCCCAGCTGCCAGAAGAGTCACCCAGTGCACGGTGAAAGATAGGTAACGTCCCTGTCCATGCCTGCTGGACCATGACTCAGCAGTAATATGCACCTTACCGCTGACCGCCCTGTCCAGCGAGGCATGGACATTGCCTTCCACATGCCGGTAGAGAGCTGGAATCGCCTTCCGTGAGAAAACGTGGCGTTTGGGAACCTGCCACTGAGGAACCGCACATTCCACAAACTCACGGAAGGGGGCAGATTCTACCAACTGAAAAGGCAGCAGTTGTAGTGCTAGCAATTTTGCCAAGCTAGCATTCAACCGCTGGGAATGTGGATGGCTGGGAGCGAACTTCTTTCGGCGGCGCAGCAGCTGGGGCAGGATAATTTGCCTGGTACAATCTGACATCGGTGTACCGATAGCAGATTGCCCGCAAGTACTTGGCTGTGACACACCTAATTCTACACCTTCATTCCTCTCAGTGCAGGTTTCAGAGAGGACTGAAGGTATAGTGGGGTTGGAGATCCCAGCTGATGAGGAGCAAAGAGAGGTCCGCTATGTTCTTTGGTGTGGGTCTTTTAGGTATGTTTGCCAACGAACTGCATGGCAGGTCGACATATGTCTGGTCAAGCATGTGGTGCCCAATCGGGTGATGTTTTGGCCACGCGGGATACGCTAGAGACATATGTTGCAAATAGCAGCAGTGGGATCTGATGCACTCGTCTCAAAAAAGGCCCACACCAAAGAACTTTTGGAATAACGCACAGAGACAGCAGCGCCCTGCACATGCGGAGCTCTACGGTGTGATGCAGTCGGTGTGCTGCCCTTAAGCTGGCCCCTGGAGGGCATCCTGCCTTGGAGATGTGCCTCCTCCTCCTCTCTCCTATCAGGCACCCACGTGGAGTCAGTGACCTCATCATCCCCTCCCTCATCACTGGAGCAAACTTGGCAGTATGCTGCAGCTGGGGGAACATGACTGCCAGATTGCTGTCCTTCTTGGGCACCCCCTCTCTCTGGGCTCACGTTACTGCCTTCCTCTAGCTGGGTACCATCATTGGAGCCTTCAAAACGCTGGGCATCCTCCTGGAGCATGTACCCAACACTGTGGTCAAACAGTTCGGGGGACTCCTCAGGAGGACATGGTGGGGCTAGGGAAGGAGTGACTGATGCCATTGAGCCAAGGGAAGAAGCTGCGTTGGCAGCTGCTTTGCCAGACAAAGTACCCTGAGCCTGGGTGAGAGAGGATGAGGAGGATGAGGACGGCTTGGTCATCTACTCTACCAAGCCTTTTCCCCATGTTGCGGCTCAACATGGCCAGCTGCCGAAAAAAAGGAAAAGCGTGTCCCACAGCCACGTGCTGATGAGGATGCACTGTCTCTATGACCAGCACTGTTGCCTCTAGACACAGAGCCTGCTTGCCCTCTTTTATTGATTTGTGACTGTCTGCCTCTCCTTGTTGGCCTTCCAGACATACTAATGGCCTGCAGTGAGATGTAGCTGCACAAAGCTGGGATGTATATATATACTGATACTGCAGCTAGCAGAATCAACTGCCTGCCTGTAGTGAATTTAGATAAAGGACCTCTGCGCTATTCGAGTGAACTATAAAAATGGACCAATAAGTAAAAGGAGTAGAAATGCTGCAAAATCTAACAGTGATCACTAATCCCCTAATGTAAATAAAGTGTATATAAATATTTATATGTGATCTTGCGCATAAACCTCAATAAAAATCACTAATTGAAAGAAAGTGCTAATGATAATAATGATGAAAAATAATAAAAATAATAATAATGTTGATAAATAATATTAAAAAAATGTATACAATAAACCACGTGTATATGGGAACAAAACAAGCTGATGTAGGACTTCACAACAATGACAAACTAATATAACAATGTGCTTCAATGTGCAAGAAATAATCAATAAACACACAGAAGTGTTCAAAAAATGTTCAAAAAATATTCAATAAAAATGCAAAAGTGTTCAAAAACTGTTCAGAAAATATTCAATAAAAATGCAAAAGTGTTCAAAAAGTGTTCAAAAAATGGTCAAAGAATTGTGCAAGCTGTAACGAATGTATGAAATAAGATACCAAAGTTCAAAATAAAATTCCAATGTGCAAAAAGTTCAGAAATCTTCACCATCAGATAGAAGGAGACATATCATGTTGACTGTGATTCAAATGGTAACAACACCCCTTCAATGTTCTCTCAATGCTCTTACCTCAAGGGTAGGGATGAGCTTCGAGTTTGAGTCAAACTCATGTTCGACTCGAACATTGGCTGTTCGCAAGTTCGCCGAACAGCGAACAATTTGGGGTGTTTGCGGCAAATTCGAATGCCGCGGAACACCCTTTAAAAGTCTATGGGAGAAATCAAAAGTGCTAATTTTAAAGACTTATATGCAAGTTATTGTCATAAAAAGTGTTTGGGGACCTGGGTCCTGCCCCAGGGGACATGGATCAATGCAAAAAAAAGTTTTAAAAGCGGCCGTTTTTTCGGGAGCAGTGATTTTAATAATGCTTAAAGTCAAACAATAAAAGTGCAATATCCCTTTAAATTTTGTAGCTGGGGGGTGTCTATAGCATGCCTGTAAAGGGGCGCATGTTTTCCGTGTTTAGAACAGTCTGACAGCAAAATGACATTTCGAAGGAAAAAAGCCATTTAAAACTACTTGCGGCTATTGCATTGCCAGTCCGACAATACACATAAAAGTTCATTGATAAAAACGGCATGGGAATTCCCCACAGGGGAACCCCGAACCAAAATTTAAAAAAAAAAATGACGTTGGGGTCCCCCTAAATTCCATACCAGGCCCTTCAGGTCTGGTATGGATTTTAAGGGGAACCCCGTGCCAAAAAAAAAAAAACGGCGTGGGGTCCCACCAAAAATCCATACCAGACCCTTATCCGAGCATGCAACCTGGCAGGCCGCAGGCAAAGAGGGGGGGACAAGAGAGCACCCCCCCTCCTGAACCGTACCAGGCCACATGCCCTCAACATTGGGAGGGTGCTTTGGGGTAGCCCCCCAAAACACCTTGTCCCCATGTTGATGAAGACAAGGGCCTCATCCCCACAACCCTGGCCGTTGGTTGTGGGGGTCTGCAGGCGGGGGGCTTATCGGAATCTGGAAGCCCCCTTTAACAAGGGGACCCCCAGATCCTGGCCCTCCCCCCTGTGTGAAATGGTAAGGGGGTACAAAAGTACCCCTACCATTTCACTAAAAAACTGTCAAAAATGTTAAAAATTACAGTTTTTGACAATTCCTTTATTTAAATGCTTCTTCTTTCTTCTTTCTTCTATCTTCCTTCATCTTCTTCTTCTTCTTCTGGTTCTTCTGGCTCTTCTGGTTCTTCCTCCGGCGTTCTCGTCCAGCATCTCCTCCGCGGCATCTTCTATCTTCTTCTCCTCGGGCCGCTCCGCACCCATGGCATGGGGGGAGGCTCCCGCTCTTCTCTTCATCTTCTTCTCTTCTTCATCTTCTTCTTCATCTTCTTCTCTTCTTCTCTTCTTCATCTTCTTCTCCGGCCGCTCCGCATCCATGCTGGCATGGAGGGAGGCTCCCGCTGTGTGACGGCGTCTCCTTGTCTGACGGTTCTTAAATAACGGTGACCCCGCCCCCCTCTGGCGCACAGGACATGACGGGACTTCCCTGTGGCATTCCCCGTGAAGTCACAGGGAAGTCCCGTCAAGTCACCGTGCGTCAGAGGGGGGCGGGGTCACCGGGTGGCCCTGCCCCCTGTTATTTAAGAACCGTCAGACGAGGAGACGCGTCACACAGCGGGAGCCTCCCTCCATGCCAGCATGGATGCGGAGTGGCCCGGAGAAGAAGATGAAGAAGAGAAGAAGAGAAGAAGATGAAGCAGAGAAGAAGATGAAGATGAAGAAGATGAAGAGAAGAGCGGGAGCCTCCCCCCATGCCATGGGTGCGGAGCGGCCCCAGGAGAAGAAGATAGAAAACGCTGCGGAGGAGATGCTGGACGAGAACACCGGAGGAAGAACCACAAGAGCCAGAAGAACCAGAAGAAGAAGAAGAAGATGAAGGAAGATAGAAGAAAGAAGAAGCATTTAAATAAAGGAGTTGTCAAAAACTGTCTCTTGTCATTTTTAACATTTTTGACAGTTTTTTAGTGAAATGGTAGGGGTAAGTACCCCCTTACCATTTCACACAGGGGGGAGGGCCGGGATCTGGGGGTCCCCTTGTTAAAGGGGGCCAGACCTGAAGGGTCTGGTATGGAATTTAGGGGGGCCCCCACATCATTTTTTTTTTAATTTTGGCCGGGGTTCCCCTTAATATCCATACCAGACCTGAAGGGCCTGGTATGGAATTTAGGGGGACCCCCACGTCATTTTTTTTTTTAACTTTGGTTCGGGGTTCCCCTGTGGGGAATTCCCATGCCGTTTTTATCAATGAACTTTTATGTGTATTGTCGGACCGGCAATGCAATAGCCGCGAGTAGTTTTAAATGGCTTTTTTCCTTTGAAATGTCATTTTGCTGTCAGACTATTCTAAATACAGGAAACATGCGCACCTTTACAGGCATACTATAGACACCCCCCAGCTACGAAATTTAAAGGGATATTACACTTTTATTGTTTGACTTTAAACATTATTAAAATCACTGCTCCTGAAAAAACGTCCATTTTTAAAAAATTTTTTTGCATTGATCCATGTCCCCTGGGGCAGGACCCAGGTCCCCAAACACTTTTTATGACAATAACTTGCATATAAGCCTTTAAAATTAGCACTTTTGATTATTCATGTTCGTGTCCCATAGACTTTAACGGTGTTCGCATGTTCGAACAAACTTTTTTCCTGTTCGCATGTTCTAGTGCGAACCGAACAGGGGGGTGTTTGGCTCATCCCTACTCAAGGGCATAGATAAATGCCTTAGTCCATTGCCAGGACGTACACCTAGATGACGGGACCCAGACTCAGTCAGGATAGGAGATGGGTACTTGATGGAAAAGGCATCAGTCACCTCCAACCCAGTATCCGGATCCACATGGAAAGAAATAGCCTCCAATAGTGTATTACCACAAAAACCCAATTTATTAAAAAACTAAAATATGCTTACATCAAAAAAGATGAAGGATAAGCCAAACAGAGACCAGAAACTGCATTTTTCGCCACCTCATATGTCACTTCCGGTAGCAACTTCCGGTTTGCGGTAAACTTCCGGTTCGCAGTAAACAACTTCCTGTAACGTTAGTCTATCCTACGCGTTACGCCGAACCCTCATGACTTCCTCAGGTAACTAGATTGGATGAAAGAGCCATTAATTTATATCAATTGGGCAGGAAGTGACAAAACCACCATTTTGTTGAAGACCAAAGGGTGGATTAGCAACTACCTAAAACGGCCTTTTCCTTTCTTTACATTAATAAAAAATAGGTGTGAAACATCTATTAAGGACATCTATTTAAAAGCAACAGGCATTTAAAAAATTAAGATAAAAATAGATCACTTGGATATCATGATATAAATATTCCAGGTAAAAAAACTGTGAATCTCTTACATCAGATAGACATTCCAAACAATGCCATCTTGTGGAAATTCGGAGGAATTAGTTCTTCAACATACAAAGAAGGACTTTACTGATTGGATTCATGCCATCTTGTGGACATTGACAGGAATGACTTCAGAGAAGATATATACTCTAACGAATAAAATAAATTATATTCCAGGCATTTCAGACGCTACCATCTTGTGGAAATGCGCAGGAACTGGTTCTCCAAAATGAAAAAAACAATTACTAATTGAGTAACATGCCATCTTGTGGACATTAGAAGGAATGACTTCAAAAATATATATACTTTATCTGATAAAATATATATAAAAAAATATATGTAAAAATGCATTCTAAAAATATAGAATGTATAAGCCGATACCTCTGTATAATCATCACTAGCCTAATCACGACGTAAAAATTACGAATAAAAAAATAAATAAAAAATAAGAAATAGAGATAAAAATCGAAAAATGTATACTGCACCCCAGAAATCAAATATGAGAATTAGTCACTTAAAACAATTCAAGTCAACATCGATGTTTAACCCGTCAGGAGCCAATGTTTTCATTTTATAAATCCACTTAGATTCTTTTTGACTGATGGTTCTGACTTTGTGGTCCCCTCTCCATGATTTATTATATCTCTCTATACCCCAAAAGGTGAGTTCTGCTGGATCATTTTTTTGAACTGCAGCAAAATGCCTCGATAAACTATGTTTTGGGAATCCTTTCATTATATTTTGGACATGTTCTTTCACTCTAGCTTTCAAAGCCCTTTTGGTTCTCCCTACATACTGTACATTACACGAACATTGTAGAACATAAACCACACCCTCTGTGTGGCAGCTAATAAAATCCTTAATTGGATAAATATGACCTGTGCTAGTAGCTTGAAATTCTTTCTTTTTTCCTTGACATTTTTTTGAATGCTGGCAAGCAAAACAATACTTGCAGGGAAAAAAAGCCTTTTCCACTAAAGAATGAAAATTGATTTTTTTAAAGGAGGGTCAACTACATTTTTCACAATTAAGTCTCGTAATGTGGTGGCCCGTTTATATACAATGATCGGTTTATCAGGTAAAATGCTTTGTAGATGTTTATCTCCTTTCAGGATGTGCCAATGCTTCTTGAATATTTTTTCTATATCCTTATATTGGACATTATAATCAAGCACTATAACTGGTGCTTTCGGGAGGGATTGAGTTTTCTTCTCTCCATGGATCATGTGTCGTCTCTCCATAGATTGTACCAATTCAATTTGCTTGTCTACAAATTGTTGAGTATATCCCTTGCTCATGAATCTCTTGCCAATAAAGTCAGCCTGGGTTCTATAGTCTGAGTCTTTCGTACAGTTCCACCTAATTCTTACTAGCTGACCTTTCGAAATGTTGAACAACCAGGGTTTGTAGTGGCAACTTGTAATTGGTAAGTAGCTGTTTCTTGCTACATCTTTAACCACTTGCCGCCCGCCCTATTACAGAATGACGGCGGCAAAGTGGTTTGATATTCCTGATCGGACGTCATATGACGTGATCAGGAATATGGAGCCGCTGTGCGCCCCCGGGGGCGCGCATCGCGGCGATCGTTGTTGCGGGGTGTCAGTCTGACACCCTGCAACACCGATCTAGGTAAAGAGTCTCCGTCGGAGACTCTTTACCACGTGATCAGCCGTGTCCAATCACGGCTGATCACGATGTAACTAGGAAGAGCCGGTGATCGGCTTTTCCTCACTCGCGTCTGACAGACGCGAGTAGAGGAGAGCCGATCGGCTGCTCTCCTGAAAGGGGGGGTCTGTGCTGATTGTTTATCAGCACAGCCCCCCCTCGGATCCTACCCAGGACCACCAGGGAAGCCGCCCAGGACCACCAGGGAAGCGATCCACACTAGACCACCAGGTATGCCCCTAGACCACCAGGGAAATGCCACTGTGTGCCCAGGCAGCTGCCAATCTGTGCCCAGGCAGCTGCCAGTCGGTGCCCACTTCAATGCCTACCACTGCCAGTGCCACCAGGGATGCCCATCAGTGCCTAGTATCAGTTCCGCGTATCAGTGCCCATCAGTGCCACGTATCAGTGCCCAGCAGTGCCGCCTATCAGTGCCCAGCAGTGCCCAGCAGTGCCGCCTATCAGTGCCACCTATCAGCGCCACCCTATCAGTGCCCAGCAGTGCCCAGCAGTGCCGCCTTTCATTGCCCATTAGTGTCGCCTATCAGTGCCCATCAGTGCCAACCAGTGCCACCCAGTGCCACCCATCAGTGCCGCCTATCAATGCCCATCAGTGCTGCATATGAGTGCCACCCATCAGTGCCGCCTACCAGTGCCCATCAGTGCCGCATATCAGCGCCCATCGTCAGTGCCCGCTCATTGGTGCCACCTCATCGGTGCCGCCGTATCAGTGCCTGTCAGTGCCGCCTTATCAGTGCCAATCAGTGAAAGAGAAAACTTACTTATTTACAAATTTTTTTAACAGAAACAAAAGCAAAACTTTTATTTTTTTCAAATAAAAACCGCAGAGGTGATCAAATACCACCAAAAGAAAGCTCTATTTGTGGGAACAAAATGATAAAAATTTTGTTTGGGTACAGTGTAGCATGACCGCGCAATTGTCATTCAAACTGGACAGCGCTGAAAGCTGAAAAATGGTCTGAGCAGAAAGGTGTCTAAGTGCCCTGTATTGAAGTGGTTAAAGTGTGTTCTTGTGGTGAGTCTATCACCTTCAATCCTTATCTCCAGATCCAAGAACTGTATTTCCTTCTCTTCAATTTTCCAGGTAAGTATTGTTCATATCTTTTCGATTCTATTTCCATACTATTAGTATATCATACTCCTTTTACTTATTGATTCATTTTTATAGTTCACTCTAATAGTGCAGAGGTCCTTTATCTAAATTCATGTTATCCACTTATCACTATTTCACCTTTGCAGCCATTATGGAAGTTTTTACTTTTATGGAACATAGAAGTGTTAACTTAGATGAAATATTTTCTACCCACACCAAAACTAATATTGATCTAGAAAGTTTGGTGCGTAAATTAGGACATATTATGGAAAAAAAGGTTAGTGTTTGCTGGGACACTAATACCTTTGAACGTTATCTTAGAGAAAATATGGTACCCAGGAGATTGAGATGGGAATTACCTCCCAACGATGGCCTTATGGATAAAGAATCGATTGATGAATGGTATGAGTTTTTCAATAGCAAAAGTTTAGAATGCCTAAGTTTTCTGTTAAAATGAAAACAGAGTAAAATGCAATACATTGATCAGCAGATAGAAACGTTGAAATTGAAATTAGAAACCCATAAGGAATCCACTGAATTTAGTAGATTTTCCAACCAAATGAGTAAAGGTCTCATGGCCAAAGATTTAGAGGTACAACAAAGAAGATTAAGAAGTACCAAAGGGATATCTCTGATTACAAGGCAGATCAAGTCTTTAAATGGCAAAGTAAACTGGAAGAACCAGTGCTACCTTCAGCCTATTCGACACCTGAGCGGGAAGTAAGAATACAGGAACCTGTGGCAGGTACGTTTCAACAACCCCCACCACAGAGTGGATATAAGAGGGAAGTGTATCACACACCTAGACCAATCCATGAGTATCAGGGACATCATAACAACTGGCATCAGACCCCTAGGAACACAAGGAAAAGACCTTTTAAAAAAACATTCAGGAAACCATATTACAATGAGGGTTACATTCAAAGACCTCAACAAGAAAGACCTTATAGCAAAGGCTACCACAGAAATAATAGGGATCAGCACTATGACAATCAACATGAAAGATGGGAGAGGAGCCCGATACCCACATACAATAGGTTTGAACCGTTAGAAACCATACTGAAGCAAATTCCTACTACCGCCAACCTTATTATGAACAAGATAGGCCTAGGTCCGATTTTTTAGGGAACAATCCCCGAGACGGAGACAAGACCAAACTTCCTGATGAGGTGTGCACAGCGTGAAATATATTAAAAGGGAGGCTTGACATGCAGCAACGAGTCCTCTGTTCTTGGTATTAGCTGGAGCGCACACCGAGACGCACATCGAGTACCCACAGATTCGTAAGGTACCGCATTGGTCTCTGATTTTCCTCCATAGCTGCAGCACATCTGTGTCTTGTCCTGTACCTTGCATCCCTGTTTGGCTGTGAAGTTTTTATTTGGAATAAAGACATTTTTACACTATTTGAGCTTTTGTGGCTTTCATGGGGAGCCACCTTTTACAGATTTGGTGAATTGAAGTACCGGGGCTCAGGTACAAGAAGTCACACACATATACATACTCCTGCTGGTCTGTTACTGGAGTCCCTCTGCACTGGAATCCTCCATGCCAGGACATCCGGAAAGAAACCCTTGATGAATTATTCACTTGATCCTTTCCATGCCTGAGGGTCACTTCGTGGCCACCACTGTCTGGTGAGCACTTTGACATACCACTTTGGGTGAAGCATGAATAATATAGCATTTGCACTTTATTGTCATGTGGTGATTGAAGTATTTAAGAAGATTGCGGTTTTTGTTTCATAATAATAATAAGAGACAAATTATGAACATTTTTTTTGCATTAATTCACTTTTTTGGCAATTACATGATTTAATTTATATGTAGCACGCACTATTGCACCTTATTACATTATTGAGTCAACACGATATTTAATCATTTATACATTTATTTATTTAATATTGCACTACTGATGCGCCCTTCACTGCTTGTTTATTAACACCAAACTTACTCTCCAAGTAGACTCCCACAAGAAGCACCACATTCCCCGAAGAGATGACAGCAGGAAGAAAAACCAAGAAGATCGCCAGAATGAAGAGGGGATGTCGAGCGAGAAAGAGACTCCAAAAGAAAGCGAGAATAGTTGGTGAAGGTATCTTTAATTTGAGCGTGGAAGAATTAGCTGTATTGGATAAGGGCTTGAAATATACCCCAACAAAAAAAATTAAATACATTTTATACGTACATTGGAATACGCAAATATGTAAAGAAAATGAACATAAAGAAGGCAATTTTGAGTAACCCTAAAACGAGGGACACTGCCCCACCATTGCATCGGAGTATGGTGGAACATAGCACTTTACGAAATAGATCTCTCTTTAACCCTCATCAACATTTTTAAAAACCTTGTGCTGCAAGATTTAGATGAATTAAAGATCAAGAAAGTCAATGACCCAATACATTTTAAAAAAGGCATAAGATCTCTGGTTGCTAGAAAAGATCTAGTAATCAGACCAGCTGATAAAGGTGGTGGCGTTGTGCTTCAAACCAAAGAAAAATACCAAGCAGACAACAATGTAATGTAAAAAAGCACTAGAGCATATTGTACACCAGGGAATGAAGAAAGACATATTAAATACTAAGGAAGCTAGATATCTTGTCCCAGACTCATGTAGAATTCCAGTGATCTACACCATTCCCAAAATACATAAGGATAGAAAGAACCCACCAGGGAGACCCATTGTCTATGGGAATAACTCATTGACATCAAGAATGGGTCAGTATATCGACTATTTTATTCAACCTGCCATACAACTGACTACATCCTACCTTAAGTACACTAAGCATGTTTTACAGCTTTTGGAATCACCACCAGTTTTAGAAGAAAGAACATTATTAGCAAAAGCGGATGTCTCATCCCTGTACACAATTATTAAACATCACCAAGCATGCGAAGCAACGAAGTGGGTTTTGAGAAAGTATAGTAATCTAAATTGCATGCAGAGGAAGTTCCTTATTAAATGTATTGTGTTTTCTCTGAAAAATAATTATTTTTGGCATGATCAGGCATATTATAGACAGTCCACTGGAATTGCTATAGGAGCCAAATTTGCCCCGAGTGTTGCTAATGCTTTTATGGCCCAATGGGAGGAAGAGGCAGTCTATAAGAATCTACCCTGTGAACTAGGATTATACAAAAGGTTCATTGATGACATACTAATAGTATGGAATGGAAGTAAAGAATCGCTGGAAAAATTCCTATGTAAATTAAATCAAAAAGATAGGAACATAATACTTACCTGGAAAATTGAAGAGAAGGAAATACAGTTCTTGGATCTGGAGATAAGGATTGAAGGTGATAGCACAAGAACACACTTTAAAGATGTAGCAAGAAACAGCTACTTACCAATTACAAGTTGCCACTACAAACCCTGGTTGTTCAACATTCCGAAAGGTCAGCTAGTAAGAATTAGGCGGAACTGTACGAAAGACTCAGACTATAGAACCCAGGCTGACTTTATTGGCAAGAGATTCATGAGCAAGGGATATACTCAACAATTTGTAGACAAGCAAATTGAATTGGTACAATCTATGGATAGACGACAAATGATCCATGGAGAGAAGAAAGCTCAATCCCTCCCGGAAGCACCAGCTGTAGTGCTTGACTATAATGTCCAATATAAGGATATAGAAAAAATATTCAAGAAGCATTGGCACATCCTGAAAGGAGATAAACATCTACAAAGTATTTTACCTGATAAACCGGTCATTGTATATAAACGGGCCACCACATTACGAGACTGCATTGTGAAAAATGTAGTTGACCCTCCTTTAAAGAATCAATTTTCATTCTTTAGTGGAAAAGGTTTTTTTCCCAGCAAGTATTGTTTTGCTTGCCAGCATTCAAAATGTCAAGGAAAAAAGAAAGAATTTCAAGCTACTAGCACAGGTCATATTTATCCAATTAAGGATTTTATTAGCTGCCACACAGAGGGGGTGGTTTATGTTCTACAATGTTTGTGTAAATTACAGTATGTAGGGAGAACCAAAAGGGCTTTGAAAGTTAGAGTGAAAGAACATGTCCAAAATATAATGAAAGGATTCCCAAAACATAGTGTATCGAGGCATTTTGCTGCAGTCCATAAAAATGATCCAGCAGAACTCACCTTTTGGGGTATAGAGAGATATAATAAATCATGGAGAGGGGACCACAAAGTCAGAATCATCAGTCAAAAAGAATCTAAGTGGATTTATAAAATGAAAACATTGGCTCCTGATGGGTTAAACATCGATTTTGACTTGAATTGTTTTATAAGTGACTATTAATTTATTATTGTGAACCTCATTTTTGATTTCCAGTGTACAGTATACATTTTTCGATTTTTATCTCTATTTCTTATTCTTATTTTTTATTTAATTTTTTATTCGTAATTTTTACGTCGTGATTAGGCTAGTGATGATTATACAGAGGTATCGGCTTATACATTCTATAATTTTAGAATGCATTTTTACATATATTTTTTTATATATATATTTTATCAGTTAAAGTATATATATTTTTGAAGTCATTCCTTCTAATGTCCACAAGATGGCATGTTACTCATTTAGTAATTATTTTTTTTCATTTTGGAGAACCAATTCCTGTGCATTTCCACAAGATGGTAGTGTCTGAAATGCCTGAAATATAATTTATTTTATTCGTTAGAGTATATATCTCTGAACTAATTGCTGTCAATGTCCACAAGATGGCATGAATCCAATCAGTAAAGCCTGGATTATAATTTATTTTATTCTTTAGGTTAGAGTATATATCTTCTCTGAAGTAATTCCTTTCAATGTCAACAAGATGGCATGAATCCAATCAGTAAAGTCCTTCTTTGTATGTTGAAGAACTAATTCCTCCGAATTTCCACAAGATGGCATTGTTTGGAATGTCTATCTGATGTAAGAAATTCACAGTTTTTTTTACCTGGAATATTTATATCATGATATCCAAGTGATCTATTTTTATCTTAAGTTTATTAAATGCCAGTTGTTTTTAAATAGATGTCCTCAATAGATGTTTCACACCTATGTAAAGAAAGGAAAAGGCCCTTTTAGGTAGTTGCTAATCCACCCTTTGGTCTTCAACAAAATGGCGGTTTTGTCACTTCCTGCCCAATTGATATAAATTGATGGCTCTTTCATCCAATCCGGTTCCCTGAGGAAGTCACGAGGATGTGACGTAACGTGTAGGACACAATAACGTTACCAGAAGTTGTTTCCCGCGAACCGCCAGTTGCTACAGCAGACCGGAAGTGACATATGAGGTGGCGAAAAACGCCATTTCTGGTCTCTGTTTGGCTTATCCTTCATCTTTTTGATGTAAGCATATTTTCGTTTTTAAATAAATTGGGTTTTTGTGGTAATACACTATTGGAGGCTATTTCTTTCCATGTGGATCCGGATACCGGATTGGAGGTGACCGATGCAAGTACCCATCTCCTATCCTGACTGAGTCTGGGTCCCGTCATCAAGGTGTACGTCCTGGCAATGGACTAAGGCATTTATCTATGCCCTTGTGGTAAGAGCATTGAGAGCACATCGAAGGGGTGTTGTTACCATTTGAATCACAGTCAACACGATATGTCTCCTTCTATCTGATGGTGAAGATTTCTGAACTTTTTTCACATTGGAATTTTATTTTGAACTTTGGTATTTTATTTGACACATTCATTACAGCTTGCACATTTCTTTGACCATTTTTTGAACAGTTTTTGAACACTTTTACATTTTAATTGATTATTTCTTGAACATTTTTGAACATTTTTTGAACACTTCTGCGTGTTTATTGATTATTTCTTGCACATTGAAGCACATTGTTATATTAGTTTGTCATTGGTGTGAAGTCCTACATCAGCTTGTTTTGTTCCCATATACACGTGGTTTAATGTATACATTTTTTAATATTATTTATCACCATTATTATTATTTTTATTATTTTTCATCGTTATTATCATTAGCACTTTCTTTCAATTAGTGATTTTTATTGAGGTTTATGCGCAATATAATTATTTATATACACTTTATTTGCCTGCCTGTAGTATTATTAGTATGAGAACACCAGCAATTGTCTTCAGGTAGCTTTAGGTGCACACTGTGCAGAGGACACAGTACATTAACTAAATACTGCAGCTGCCTGCCTGTGGTACTAATAGGATCAGAAGAACACCAGCAATTTTCTTCAGGTAGCTTTAGGTGCACACTGTGCAGAGGACACACTACACTAACTGTAAATACTGTAGCTGCCTGCCTGTGGTATTAACAGGATCAGAACAACAGCAATATTCTTCAGGTAGCTTTAGGTGCACACTGTGCAGAGGACACAGTACACTAACTGTAAATACTGTAGCTGCCTGCCTGTGGTACTAATAGGATTAGAAGAACACCAGCAATTTTCTTCAGGTAGCTTTAGGTGCACACTGTGCAGAGGACACGGTACACTAACTGTAAATACTGTAGCTGCTTGCCTGTGGTACTAATAGGATCAGAAGAACACCAGCAATTTTCTTCAGGTAGCTTTAGGTGCACACTGTGCAGAGGACACGGTACACTAACTGTAAATACTGTAGCTGCCTGCCTGTGGTAATAATAGGATCAGAACAACAGCAATTGTCTTCAAGTAGCTTTAGGTGCACACTGTGCAGAGGACACAGTACACTAACTGTAAATACTGCAGCTGCTGTGCCTGTGGTATTAATAGGTTCAGAACAACAGCAATTGTCTTCAGGTAGCTTTAGGTGCACACTGTTCAGAGGACACAGTACACTAACTGTAAATACTGTAGCTGCTCGCCTGTGGTACTAATAGGATCAGAAGAACACCACCGATTTTCTTTAGGTAGCTTTAGGTGCACACTGTGCAGAGGACACAGTACACTAACTGTAAATACTGTAGCTGCCTGCCTGTCGTAATAATAGGATCAGAACAACAGCAATTGTCTTCAGGTAGCTTTAGGTGTACACTGTGCAGAGGACACAGTACACTAACTGTAAATACTGCAGCTGCCTGCCTGTGGTACTAATAGGATCAGAAGAACACCACCAATTTTCTTCAGGTAGCTTTAGGTGCACACTGTGCAGAGGCCACAGTACACTAACTGTAAATACTGTAGCTGTCTGCCTGTGGTACTAATAGGATCAGAAGAACACCAGCAATTTTCTTCAGGTAGCTTTAGGTGTGCACTGTGCAGAGGACACAGTACACTAACTATAAATACTGTAGCTGCCTGCCTGTGGTACTAATAGGATCAGAAGAACACCAGCAATTTTCTTCAGGTAGCTTTAGGTGCACACTGTGCAGAGGACACAGTACACTAACTGTAAATACTGTAGCTGCTTGCCTGTGGTACTAATAGAATCAGCGGAACACCAGCAATATTCTTCAGGTAGCTTTAGGTGCACACTGTGCAGAGGACACAGTACACTAACTATAAATACTGCAGCTGCCTACCTGTGGTATTAATAGGATCAGAACAACAGCAATTGTCTTCAGGTAGCTTTAGGTGCACACTGTGCAGAGGACACAGTACATTAAAGTGGTTGTATACCTTTTTTTTACCTTTACCTACAGGTAAGCCTATAATAACCTGTACGGTTTAGGAGATATTCCCCTCGCAATGAGCCGCTGACTGCAGCGGCGCATGCGCACAGGGAATTCTCGGCAGACAGCCGGGCAAACTGCGGAGCTTGCCGGACAGAAGTCTCCCGCGCACATGCGCGGGAGTGACAACATCGCGGCTCCGGCCACTCACAGCGCCGGAGCCGTGATACCCGGAAGACACGCAGAGGGGAAATGTCAGCTCCCTCGGCGTGGACCGTGTTAGATGCCGGCGCCTCGTTCTAAGGTAAGTATATCATATTGAGCTAGTATGCGGTGCATACTAGCTCATTATGCCTTTTCCCTTGCAGGTGTAGAAAAATTAAAAAAAAACAGCGGGTATACAACCGCTTTAACTGTAAATACTGTAGCTGCCTGCCTGTGGTACTAATAGGCTCAGAAGAACACCACCAATTTTCTTCAGGTAGCTTTAGGTGCACACTGTGCAGAGGACACAGTACACTAACTGTAAATACTGTAGATGCCCGCCTGTGGTAATAATAGGATAAGAACAACAGCAATTGTCTTCAGGTAGCTTTAGGTGCACACTGTGCAGAGGACACAGTACATTAACTATAAATACTGCAGCTGCCTGCCTGTGGTACTAATAGGATCAGAAGAACACCAGCAATTTTCTTCAGGTAGCTTTAAGTGCACACTGTGCAAAGGACACAGTACACTAATGCCCCGTACACACGGTCGGACTTTGTTCGGACATTCCGACAACAAAATCCTAAGATTTTTTCCGACGGATGTTGGCTCAAACTTGTTTTGCGTACACACGGTCGCACAAAGTTGTCGGAATTTCCTATCGCCAACAACGCGGTGACGTCAAGCACGTACGACAAGACTAGAAAAGGCCAGTTCAGAACCAAGCGCGGCACCCTTTGGGCTCCTTTTGCTAATCTCGTGTTAGTAAAAGTTTGGTGAGAGACGATTCACGCTTTTTCAGACTCGTGGCTTTCAGATCGTTTTCTGCCATTCAGTTTGTGCTTGTGTGTTTGTATCTGCTCTTCAGTGCGTGCAAGCAAGTTCCGCGTGACTTTAAGTAGTCATTGTGTTCTTGTTCGTTCGTTACTGTTTTTCAGGTCGCTCTTCACAGGCCTTGCTGTTCTTCAGTGCGTTCTGTTACTTCATTCTGAGCAGCCAAACGTTTTCTAGCCATGTTGCGCATACGTACTCCTCGTAGAGTTTGTGCTGTGTGTTGGGGTCCTGACCTTGACACAAGTCCAGTCCATGAACAGGGTGGGGAGGAGTTCATGGACCAAGAATTTGTTGCTTCAGCGTGACCAGTTCTCTCATATGCCTTTGCTCCGTGAGATCCGTGAGAATAATCCTGATGATTTCAGGAACTTTCTCAGGATGACGGACCCCGTGTTTCACCGTCTGCTGGCTTCGCTGACCCCTTATATTAGCAGGCAGGATACCTGCATGAGGCAAGCCATCACTCCGGAGCAGAGGCTGGTCGCTACCCTGCGGTACTTGGCAAAAGGGAGAAGTCTGCAGGACTTGAAGTTCTCGACAGGCATCTCCCCCCAGGCTCTGGGGATCATAATCCCAGAGACCTGTTCTGCCATCATACAGGTCCTGCAGAAGGAGTATATGAAGGTAAGATTTTTATCCTTTAATATCACATTTTTTTGTATTTAATGATTGATAATATATTGTATTTCTATCCTCATTCCCTAATTACCATGATTGGAATATGCTGTGAATGTCCCCTTTGTTCTCATGCATGCTGGATTTGTATGTAATTATTTTTTTTAGTCCTTCATACAGATTGGCCTTCAATAACCTCCCCAGCATGTTCTCCTGCCCTATATTCACCTCATGTAGTCACCTAACAATGTATTTTATCAGCTCCATAGTAGTGCTTTACCCCAAACACCCCCTAAAATGTTTAGAAATCTGATTTGTGCTTTAAATTCAGGCAGAGTGCCTGAGCCTTTTTTGTGGTGTCCCCAAATCATTTTATTAACCCTCTCTCCCCCCAACTGCTAAGTCAGCTGATACCAATTCTCTATCTATCCTCAATCATCTATCTGCTGACTTTGCCAAACCCATACACACTATACCCATCTTTTTACTGGTCAGATGTATGGATGAATTCCCCAAAGCATGTAGTGCAAGGGCCTGCCTGTATACTTTCAAATGGTACTGTTGAAACTTTTTAGATCCTATTATTATCTTGACAGGTAATAGCAGAATGTCCAAATGTCCTCAAATGTGTACAGTGTGTATTTATATCTTTGTATTATGACACTTCGTACCTGTCCAGTGGGCTGCCAATAGTGTAACTAAGGAGGGGCTGTTCCAAGTAATACCCTGTATTTAGGCATTCATCTCTCAATGAAGTGGAGAGGGTTACCTGTCCAAGATTTCCCCACCCCCATAATGTTAGAAATGGCCCATGAGAGGGGGGGGAGGGGGAATATGATAGGTGTACCTTATACTTTGGTGTTAATTTCCCCTTAATAAATGCTATCTGGAGGTTGGCCAAGAATGTTTGTGTCTAATCTGCTTGCCATGTTTATGTGCAAAAATATTAATTTATTTTTGTTTTCCTCAACAGTTTCCTTCCACGCCACAGGAATGGCAGACTGTGGCCTCCCACTCTGCCCAGCGGTGGGACTTTCCTAACTGCGGAGGGGCAATTGATGGGAAACACGTCCACATCGTCCCACCACCCAATTCGGGGTCGTACTATTTCAACTATAAGGGGTTCAATAGTATAGTGATGTTGGCGGTGGTGTCGGCTAATTATGACTTCTTGTATGTGGACGTGGGGAAGAATGGCCGGATGTCCGATGGTGGAGTCATCGCCCAGACGGAGTTCTACAGGCGTCTCCAGAATGGCAGCTTGGACTTGCCACCTCCAGAGGACAATGTGGAAGGACTCCCATTTGTGTTCATTGCTGATGAAGCATTTGCGCTGGAGGACCATCTTATGCGGCCATTCCCTATGAGGACCCTCACCCCGGAACAGAGGGTTTTTAATTACCGGCTGGCCAGAGCCAGAAGAGTGGTGGAGAACACATTTGGAATCCTGGCCAGCCGGTTCCGCCTATTTCTGACACCCATCTATATGGCAGAGTATAAACTTAATCATATAATCATGCTGTATTCTCCATAACTTTTTACGCAAACATTCAGCCAACTATGCTGGCTCAGTTGGGCCTGAGGCCGAAATGATACATGAAACAACACTGACGGCGCTTGAAAGTGGCCCTCCTGGCTTGCCCTCCCTGAGTGCCCGTGATGTCCGGTTACGATACCTGGAGTTCTTTGCGGGTAGGGGGGCCATCAATATGCCAGCAAATTTGTGAAGCCTTTATCAAATAAAAAAGCAAAAAAACGAAAATCTTTGTGGACATTTACTGCTTGTGTTTGTTTTAGCTGACCCTGACAGAAATGTGTTGAGTCCAGAAAATGGCGTGATTGTGTAACCTTATACAAAGCACTGTTGGGTGTTATTTACTAAAGGCAAAGACACTTTGCACTACAAGTGCACTGAAACTGCACTTGTAGTGCACAGAGGATTTGCCCTTAGGAAATAACCCCCATTTTCACAGAAAGCACCAATTACATCACCAAAAAGTGTTTTAGCGTTGACACAATAATCCACACATTCTTGCTTAACAATCTCTTTAATACCTGCACAATCACATGTGCATTTAGAAAAGGTTTTTCTAACAAACCAACATGTTTGTTGTATAACAATTTTTGGGGTAGCATTATAAAACAGATAAATGTCCATTTAAGATAAAACAGGCATGTGTAAAACCAACAAGAAAGACACAAATCTTGAACTTACAAAGTTTACATTTGGTAGAACTTGAAGGCAATATCAGACATGAGTATTTAGGAACTGTGTTTGATATTGCGTTCAGATGGGGTGAAGTCACCCCAGGAAAAGCCAAATTTGGAAGATGTACACAAATTTCCTAATGTCAACATGTGCTAGCTGCCATCATGGGGGATCAAAGGACGTGTTTTGGGGGAGAAACCCCTTCCTCTCAGCTACTTTATTATTGAGGAAGGGATTACACCCACAAAACGCGTCCATTGATCTCCCGTGATGGCAGATAGCACATGTTGGCACACTGTGTGCATCCTCCAAATTAGGCTTTTCTACAAATCTTTCAAACATTTTGAACATTGGAGCACACAAAAAAACAAAGGGATTGGGAGGGGTTTTAAACTTGCCCCAAAACATCAATGATGTTTTTATTTTTTAGAATAACATCATTGATGTTTTTCTTGAGGTTTTCCAATTGTAAATTACACCCTATGCTCTTCCTGATCAGGATCTGGGCACTTTCTGATGTGAAACAATCTGGATCCACAACATCACAATCACCTAAAAAGAGAGAAACCCCCAAAAAAAAGGTATCAAGCATATTCCGGCATCCATCCCTTACCTGAGCCTGTGGTCGCAGACACCCACCTGTTGTGGTGACTAGTTCCACCACGTCTTCTTCCTTTTCCTGCACGTCTTGGGTTGGGGGTATTTCCCCTTCTTCCAGAGGTGGGGGGTCTCTGGTCTCCTCGGATGAGGGGTGTCCTCCAAGTCTTTTCTCCCCTATGTAAAACAAAAATGCTAGACTTAGCACACAGTGATTTGATGGCAGAACTATAAATAGGAAACATTGCTTGGAAGTGGGGTACAATTGTCTATTTTGGCAGAGTTCAAAAATGTAGCATTTTCAGTGTCCTTTGTCAAGCTTCAATACTTTACATGTTTGGTACAAGCTTCACAGATGTAGCCCCCCCTATAGTATACACTGGAGCACCTGTGTGGCCCCCTAATAAAAATGGTGTTCTTGTGTCCCACACTAGTGCTCCAGTGTCCAGATGTGAAAACAGCTGCTGAGTGTCTTCTCCTTACACAGAATCTAGTTTGCATTTCATTCTAGTAACAAAGCCATCTACACAACCAAAATAGTTTCTCACAAGTAGGGCGTAAAAATTGTGGCCAAATGCATATGGCCTAAACAATGGTGTTTTATAGGCCGAAAGAAAAATGTTTGATACGAATGAATAATGTACCCATGAACATGAAATTTGCCATTTAAAAATGTACACTTGTAAGAAAAGCACATGGAGCAGCACGAACGTAAGAAACATAAAGAATAGGAACACAGGACAACTACTTACTTTTTTGCAGCACTCTCCGGATCTTTCTGTACTGCTCATGTTCTCATAATTTCAGGTCCGACCACCGCTTCCTGAGCTGATCTTTCGAGCATCGTACCCCGAGTTTCCGGTGCAGACTCTTGACCACTTTCGCAATTATCTTGGCCTTTCTGACATTGGGGTTGGGGTAAGGTCCATACTTTCCATCATAGTCGGCCCTCTTCAGGATGTCCACCATCTCCAACATCTCCCCAAAGGACATATTTGAGGCCTTAAATCTCCTTCTGGATCGGGACGTTTCAGGCTCTGGGCTTTCCTCCTCCTCCTCCTCGTTGCTATAATTAGCACGCACCTGCTGTGTATCCGCCATTTGCTCTTCCCCCACTGCGCAGAAAAAAAAGGGGCTGGGAATAGACTAGAAAGAACGTCAGGGGCGGGCGGAGTTACATGCATGCGCAGTGTGTATAAAGCGTAACATGCGTGCGTATTACGTAAGATCTGTGAGCGGAGGAAGGAGCATCGAAAGCGCCAATTGTGATAACGAAGGTAAGATCTAAACTTGGGCCTATACTGCTTCGAAATTGAAGCCTATATTGTAACAAGATTAGGAGAGTTTGGCCTGACCTTAGGGTTTGTCTTGTGTTGTGTCTTGCAGAGAAAATGGATGGCTTCAATGACCACAATTTCCTCCCCCTGTTCATAGACAAGTACAGGGAGCTGCCCTGTCTGTGGCAGGTGAGACATCCTCATTATAATCATAAACAAAAGAGGCAGGCAGCGCTGGAGAAACTGCTGGAGTTGGTGACGCCGGTGGTCCCCACAGCAACCATCCCCTATTTAAAAACCAAAATTGGAGGCCTGAGGAGCACTTATCTTAGGGAATGCAAGAAGGTCACGGATTCCCAGAGGTCCAGAGCTGCAGCAGATGACTTTTATGTCCCCAGGCTGTGGTACTATGAGAGACTGCGATTTCTGTCAGACCACACTGAAGTCAGGGAATCCCTCTCTACTCTTCCTTCCACTCTTCCTTCCACCCCAGCTGAGGCTTCCGATGTCCAACCTGGGCCTTCCAGCCAGGAAGAAGTGGAGGAGCCCAGCTGGAGTCAGGTATAGCATTCTTCTACAGATTTCAGGACTAGGGATGAGCCGAACACCCCCCGGTTCGGTTCGCACCAGAACCCGCGAACGGACCGAAAGTTCGCACGAACGTTAGAACCCCATTGACGTCTATGGGACTCGAACGTTCGAAATCAAAAGTGCTCATTTTAAAGGCTAATTTGCATGGTATTGTCCTAAAAAGGGTTTGGGGACCCGGGTCCTACCCCAGGGGACATGTATCAATGCAAAAAAAACTTTTAAAAACGGCCGTTTTTTCGGGAGCAGTGATTTTAATGATGCTTAAAGTAAAAAAAAAAAAGTGAAATATTCCTTTAAATATCGTACCTGGGGGGTGTCTATAGTATGCCTGTAAAGTGACGCGTGTTTCCCATGTTTAGAACAGTCCCTGCACCAAATGTCATTTTTAAAGGAAAAAATCTCATTTAAAACTGCTTGCGGGTTTAATGTCATGTCGGGTCATGGCAATATGGATGAAAATCAGTGAGACAAACGGCATGGGTACCCCCCAGTCCATTACCAGTCCCTTTGGGTCTTGTATGGATATTAAGGGGAACCCCGCACCCAAATTAAAATAAGGAAAGGTGTGGGGCCACCAGGCCCTATATACTCTGAACAGCAGTATACAGGCGGTGCAAACAAGACAGGGACTGTAGGTTTGTTGTTAAGTAGAATCTGTTTGTAATTTTGAACATTTTTAACGTGTTTAGCTCCAGCCAAAAAATCTTTTCTAAGCTTTTTGGAAAACATAGGGAAGGGTTATCACCCCTGTGACATTTGTTTTGCTGTCTTTCCTCCTCTTCAGAAGATTTCACCTCACTTTTTTGTCCCAATGAAAAATGTTTTTTGAAAATTTGGGTTTTTTTGTGGAACAAGGATTGGAAAGCATCAGTGGAAAGGAGAACTTGTTTTCCCATATTAACTCTTACAGGAGAGAATTTCCCTTCCTAGGGGTAGATTTCATCTCACTTCCTGTTGTCTCCTTCCGTTTGCAAGTAGGAGTCGTTTGTAAGTTAGATGTTTGAAAGTAGGGTCCTGCCCTATATACTCAGCAGAAATTTGGGCCTTAGGTGTTGCTGTGGCCACAACACTGTAAGCCCTCACAGGGCCCTGCTGTGAAATATTAGATCAAGAATTGTAATTACATGCCCCTGTTGAACAGGAGCTGAAAAATTAGGCCTTAGGCACTGGTGCTGGTGCCACAACACTGCAACCCCTCACAGACACTCTAGTTGGAACGCAGGAACGAGCCCTGCTGCAAATTATTGCTTCAAAAATTGTAATTACACGCCCCTGTTAGACAGGGGCAGAAAAATTGGGCCTTAGGCACTGGTGCTGGTGCCACAACACTGCAACCCCTCACAGACACTCTAGTTGGAACGCAGGAACGAGCCCTGCTGCAAAGTATTGCATCAAAAATTGTAATTACACGCCCCTGTTAGACAGGGGCAGAAAAATTGGGCCTTAGGCACTGGTGCTGGTGCCACAACACTGCAACAAGCTATCAGCGTGATGATTGAGGAGGAAGAGGATAATTACTCAGGGATAGTCACTCAGCATCAGCATAGGCAGTCTTTGAAGGGATCTGAGATTTCAAAAAAAATTATTCGGTTACATCAGCATCAGGTGCTTGGTAGCTGGTGGTGATCCAAGACTCATTCATTTTTATGAAGGTCAGCCGATCGACCGAGTCGGTGGACAGACGCACCCTGTGATCGGTTACCACGCCTCCAGCAGCACTGAATGTGCGTTCCGAAAGAACGCTGGATGCAGGACAGGCCAGTAGCTCAATTGCATACTGTGCAAGCTCTGGCCAGTGATCCATCCTCAAGACCCAGTAACCCAGAGGATTTTCGGTGGGAAAGGTGTCCAAGTCTGATCTTGCCCCTAGGTATTCCTGCACCATGTAAAACAGACGCTGGCGATGGTTGCTGGAACCGATCATACCTTGGGGCTGCGGACCAAAAAATTGTCTGAACGCATCGGTCAGACGGCCACCTTCTCCACCGCTCCTTCTTTGACTGACCGAAGCCTCAGCAACACGTTGTCCAGAAACAGGAGTTTGTAACCTCCCAGTCTCTGGGAACGCGTTGCACAGACCTTTCTGCAAGGCCTCCCGAAGATGTTTCATCCTCTGCTCCCTCTGCGATGGCAAGATAAGGTCCGCAACCTTACCCTTGTAACGTGGATCAAGGAGGGTTGCCAGCCAGTATTGGTCCTTCTCCTTGATACCACGAATACGAGGATCCTTACGCAGGCTTTGCAGGATCAGGGAGGCCATGCAGCGTAGGTTTGCTGAGGCATTCGGTCCGGAGTCCTCTGGGTCACTAAGAACGACATGGTCCGCAGCCACCTCCTCCCAGCCACGTACAAGTCCATGTGTTTCTTGGGACTGATCCCTTAAAGACTGCTGCTGATGCTGAGTGCCAGGCTCCACCTCCATACTGACACAATCTTCCTCCTCCTCCTCTTCCTCCTCGTCCTCTTCCTGTGTGATCGGCGGGCACGCAGGAACACTGTCTGGATAAAGGGGGCCTTGAGAGCTAAGGAAGTCCTCCTCTTCCTGCCTCTGTTCTGCCTCAAGTGCCCTGTCCATTATTCCACGCAGCGTGTGCTCCAACAGGTGGACAAGGGGGACAGTGTCACTGATGCATGCACTGTCACTGCTCACCATCCTCGTGGCCTCCTCGAATGGTGACAGGACAGTGCATGCATCCCTGATCATGGCCCACTGGCGTGGGGAAAAAAAACCAAGCTCCCCTGACCCTGTCCTGGTGCCATAGTCGCACAGGTACTCATTGATGGCCCTCTGCTGCGTGTGCAGCCGCTGCAGCATGGCCAACGTTGAGTTCCACCTGGTGGGCATGTCACAGATTAGGCGGTTCTTGGGCAGGTTAAACTCCTTTTGGAGGTCCGTCAGCCGAGCACTGGCATTATATGACCGGCGGAAATGCACACAGACTTTCCTGGCCTGCCTCAGGACATCCTGTAAGCCCGGGTACCTGCCCAAGAACCGCTGCACCACCAAGTTAAGGACGTGAGCCAAACAGGGCACATGGGTCATTTGTCCCTGTCGGAGGGCAGAGAGGAGGTTGGTGCCATTGTCGCAAACCACCATTCCTGCCTTAAGTTGGCGTGGCGTCAACCACCTCTGAACCTGCCCCTGCAGAGCTGACAGAACCTCTGCCCCAGTGTGGCTCCTGTCCCCCAAGCACACCAGCTCAAGCACCGCATGGCATCTTTTGGCCTGCGTACTTGCGTAGCCCCTTGAACGCCTACGGAGCACCGCTGGTTCCGAGGAAGAGGCCATGGAGGAAGAAGAAGAGGAGGGGGTGGAGGAGAGAGGTGTGTCACAATCAGCATTTTGGAGGCGTGGTGGCGGAACAACCTCCAACACTACTGCACCTTGTCCTGCATCCTTCCCAGCTGCCAGCAGAGTCACCCAATGCGCCGTGAAACTTAGGTAACGTCCCTGTCCATGCCTGCTGGACCATGAGTCAGCGGTAATATGCACCTTACCGCTGACCGCCCTGTCCAGCGAGGCATGGACATTGCCTTCCACATGCCGGTAGAGAGCCGGAATCGCCTTCCGTGAGAAAAAGTGGCGTTTGGGTACCTGCCACTGAGGAACCGCACATTCCACAAACTCACGGAAGGGGGCAGAGTCTACCAACTGAAAAGGCAGCAGTTGAAGTGCTAGCAATTTTGCCAAGCTAGCATTCAACCGCTGGGCATGTGGATGGCTGGGAGCAAACTTCTTTCGGCGGTGCAGCAGCTGGGGCAGGGAAATTTGCCTGGTACAATCTGACGTCGGTGTACCAAAAGCAGATTGCCCACAAGTACTTGGCTGTGACACACCTAATTCTACACCTTCATTCCTCTCACTGCAGGTCTCAGAGAGGACTGAAGGTCTAGTGGGGTTGGAAATCTCAGCTGATGAGGAGCAAGGAGAGATCCTCTTTGTTCTTTGGTGTGGGTCTTTTAGATACGCTTGCCAACGAACTGCATGGCAGGTCAACATATGTCTGGTCAAGCATGTGGTACCCAAGCGGGAGATATTTTGGCCACGCGAGATACGCTTGAGACATATGTTGCAAATAGCAGCGGTGCGATCTGATGCACTCGTCTCAAAAAAGGCCCACACCAAAGAACTTTTTGAATAACGCGCAGAGACTGCAGCGCCCTGCACATGTGGAGCTTTGGGGTGTGATGCAGTCAATGTGCTGCCCTTAGGCTGGCCCCTGGAGGGCATCCTGCCTCGTTGGTGATGTGCTGCCGCCTCCTCCTCCTCCTCCTCCTCCTCCTCCTCCTCTCTCCTATCAGGCACCCACGTTGAGTCAGTGGCCTCATCATCCCCTCCCTCCTCATCACTGGAGCAAACCTGGCAGTATGCTGCAGCAGGGGGAGCATGACTGCCAGATTGCTGTCCTTCTTGGGCACCCCCTCTGTCCGCGCTCATGTTACTGCCTTCATCGAGCTCAGTATCGTCATCAGAGCCTTCCAAACGCTGGGCATCCTCCTGGAGCATGTACCCAACACTGTGGTCAAACAGTTCGAGGGAATCCTCATGAGGACATGGTGGAGCTAGGGAAGGAGTCACTGATGACATTGAGCTGAGGGAAGAGGCCGCTGCTTTGCCAGACAAAGCACCCTGGGCATGGGTGAGAGAGGATGAGGAGGATGAGGACGGCTTGGTCATCCACTCGACCAAGTCTTCCGCATGTTGCGGCTCAACATGGCCAGCTGCCGAAAAAAAGGCCAAGCGTGTCCCATGGCCACGTGCTGATGAGGATGCACCGTCTCCACGACCAGCACTAGACACAGAGCCTGCTTGCCCTCTCTTATTGGCTTGTGACTGTCTGCCTCTCCTTCTTGGCCTTCCAGACATACTAATGGCCTGTAGCTGCACTAAGCTGGGATAGAACACCTGTAATTTTCTTCAAGTAGCTTTATATACTGTAACCAGACAAGCCTGCCTGTCAGTAGGAAGATAAGAGGAACGGATCTAGCTGAACACTGTGAGCAGGACGCACTGTACTAAATGTAAATAGTCTAGCTGCCTGACCGTGGTACTAATAGGATCAAATAGAACACCTGTAATTTTCTTCAGGTAGCTTTATATACTGTAACCAGACAAGCCTGCCTGTCATTAGGAAGATAACAGGAACGGATCTAGCTGTACACTGTGAGCAGGACGCACTGTACTAAATGTAAATAGTCTAGCTGCCTGACCGTGGTACTAATAGGATCAAATAGAACACCTGTAATTTTCTTCAGGTAGCTTTATATACTGTAACCAGACAAGCCTGCCTGTCAGTAGGAAGATAACAGGAACGGATCTAGCTGTACACTGTGAGCAGGACGCACTGTACTAAATGTAAATAGTCTAGCTGCCTGACCGTGGTACTAATAGGATCAAATAGAACACCTGTAATTTTCTTCAGGTAGCTTTATATACTGTAACCAGACAAGCCTGCCTGTCAGTAGGAAGATAACAGGAACAGATCTAGCTGTACACTGTGAGCAGGACGCACTGTACTAAATGTAAATAGTCTAGCTGCCTGACCGTGGTACTAATAGGATCAAATAGAACACCTGTAATTTTCTTCAGGTAGCTTTATATACTGTAACCAGACAAGCCTGCCTGTCAGTAGGAAGATAACAGGAACGGATCTAGCTGAACACTGTGAGCAGGACGCACTGTACTAAATGTAAATAGTCTAGCTGCCTGACCGTGGTACTAATAGGATCAAATAGAACACCTGTAATTTTCTTCAGGTAGCTTTATATACTGTAACCAGACAAGCCTGCCGGTCAGTAGGAATTTAACAGGAACGGATCTAGCTGAACACTGTGAGCAGGACGCACTGCACTAAATGTAAATAGCAGGAACGGATCTAGCTGAACACTGTGAGCAGGACGCACTGCATTAAATGTAAATAGTCTAGATAGAAGATAACAGGAACAGATCTAGCTAAACTGAATACAGTGTATATATATATATGCAACACCTGGGATGCATATATATACACAATACACTGTAAGTGCAGCTAACTGACTGACTGTTCTGCCTAATCTATCTAACTCAAATCAAATGACACTGTCTCTCTCTCTCTCTATCTCTCAGCACACCGGAACACACACTACACAGGGCCGCCGTGCAGGCGGCCTTATATAGTGTGGGGTGTGTACTAAATCCCCTGAGCCATAATTGGCCAAAGCCACCCTGGCTTTGACCAATTACAGCTCTCTCTACTGACAGCGCTGTGATTGGCCAAGCATGCGGGTCATAGTGCATGCTTGGCCAATCATCAGCCAGCAATGCACTGCGATGCCGCAGTGAATTATGGGCCGTGACGCGCCACACGAATTTAGCGCGAACGGCCCATAACGTTCGCAATTCGGCGAACGATCGAACAGCCGATGTTCGAGTCGAACATGGGTTCGACTCGAACACGAAGCTCATCCCTATTCAGGACAATAAAGAAATGATGTTTAATAGATGTTATTATTGATCACTAATTGCTGATTGAAAAAAGTGTTTTACATATCAATAGACAGTAGTGGTCAAAAATAAATGGGACAAGAATGAAAAATGCTGGGCTCAGAATGCTAGCCTGTTATATTTGTTAACATTCAATTTGCAACAGTCAGGAGGTGAAAATTCGGTGTGATTGATGAATAAAAAACTAAAACTATGTCCCTTTTTCATACACAGGAAGACCTCAGCCAGGAGGAGGTTGTGGAGTGTGGCAGTCAGGAGGAGGCAGGGATTAGTGGCAGCCAGGAGGAGGTGGGGCTAAGTGTCAGCCAAGAGAAGCCTGGGACAAGTCGCAGCCTGACTGAATCGCAGGTTCCTCCCCTCCGTCTTTCATACAAAAGAGCGAGGAAGACGACTCCCATGCAGGATTCAGCGCTCAGGCTCATTCAGGAGGCTTCTGCATCCCTCCGAGCCACCCCCACTCCTGAAGAGGCCTTTGCCTGCCTGGCTGCCACCAAACTGCAGGGCATGCAGGAGGGTCAACGCAAACTATGTGAGGATCTGCTTTATAAAGTCCTAAGTAAGGGGGTGAGTGGGGAACTAACACCCAAGACCGACGTGATTGAGTTGGACCTCCTCCTCCTCCTCCTCCTCCTGCTGCCACAACTCCACCACCAGAGCCACAGCGTGGAAGTAGGCGTGGAAAGAAGACAAGAGAGTGATGACCCTGGGTTCAGTCTGGTCTGACAAAAGCTGCAGTCTCTCGTATGACCACAGCCTGGGGACACAGATGTCATCTGCTGCTTTCCGGATCTCTGGGACTTCTGGACCAGACTGCACTCCCTTAGATAAGGACTCCTCAGGCCACCAATTTTGCTTGAAAATTATTGATGTCTGCCCTGGGGGTCCAAGGCTTCGCCGATTTCTGCAGTTTCTCCAGCGTTGCCTCCCTCTTTGTTTAGTTGTGAGCCCTTAATAAAAGTTTTATTTTGGAAAATTATACTCTCCTGTGTGTCTTCATCCAAAAAGGACAGTTTGTTGGTGACGATTCAGGTACATTTCTAACATAAAATGTGAAATTAACAAGAGACAACAACACCAAACAATCTCCTACAGATTAAATAGAACAACATATCAATGGTGTTGTGGTAACTTGACACAAAAAACACACACAAAAAATTTCAGGACTACAAATAAAAATCCCAAAAACAAAAAATACGCCTTGAAAAAAATACAAACCAAAAAAAAATAAATAATCGGCCTTAAAAACCAAAAAAAAAAAAAAACACCAAAATAATGATGTCAGATGTGACAAATCAAAATATATTGAGGGAATCCCGATAAATAGTAAAGAAATAAGTTTGTGAGAAGTGTGTGTGAATATGTGCAGCAAAACTACTTAATTCTTGTCACATTATAAAGAAGAAGAGAGTGCGTTGTATTAAACCATTTTTAACATCGCAGCGTGACGAAAGTGCTGTATCCATTGCGAATGCTAATTTTACCAGACCGAGCTGTTCCGTGTCGGAATTTCTTCTGAGCATGCGTGGCACTTTGTGCGTCGGAACAGGCCACACACGGTCGGAATTGACGTGATCGGATTTTGTTGTCGGAAAATTTTATATCCTGCTCTCAAACTTTGTGTGTCAGAAAATCCAATGGAAAATGTCCAATGGAGCCCACACACGGTCGGAATTTCCGACAACACGCTCCGATCGGACATTTTCCATCGGAGAATCCGACCGTGTGTACGGGGCATAACTGTAAATACTGTAAAAACACCTGCCTGTCAGTAGGAAGAGAATAACAGGAATGGATCTAGCTAAACTGAATAGTGTGTGTATATATATATATATATATATATATATATATATATATATATATATATATATAACACCTAGGATGCATATATGTATATATATATACAAAATACACTGTAAGTGCAGCTAACTGAGTCACCTGCCTACTCTATCTAAATTAAATCCAATGACACTGTCTTTCTGTTTATCTCTCTCTGTGGCCTTATATAGTGTGGGGCGTGTATTAAACCCCCTGAGCCATAATTAGCCAAAGCCACCATGGCTTTGGCCAATTATGGCTCTCTGTACAGACGGCGCTGTGATTGGCCAAGCATGAGGGTCATAGTGCATGCTTGGCCAATCATCAGTCAGCAATGCACTGCGATGCCGCAGTGAATTATGGGCCGTGACGCGCCACTCGAATTTGGCACGAACGGCCCATAACGTCTGCAATTCGACGAACGGTCGAACAGGCGATGTTCGAGTCGAACATGGGTTCTACTTGAACTCGAAGCTCATCCCTACAGGTGGTAGCAGCTTGAAAATTAGTGTATGCGTGCATTGTGTGAACTTTGGGTTTTCCATTGGGCTGGTCAATTTGAAAGGAGGAGCAAAGGACGGCATGCATCGTTTTGCACCTCCTTCAACTAAGTATCCCTCAGGACCTAGGTTGTGTATATATATATATATATATATATATATATATATATATATATATATATATATACATATAATAGAGTGACAGTATTACACTCTATCACAGTGTGAGAAAGACTTTTTCTCACCCAGGGTTTTCACCTAGGCAGGTTGAGGGGCTCCGGGGGGGGTGGGGGGGTGGGGGGGGGTTAGGTCATATGGAGGAAACTGGATTTTCAGTTTCCTCAGAGTTTAGAAAAACCCTCTTTGGGTCCTGGAGCCTGGAGACTTTGTAGAGACTTATGAGGGATGAACTCTCCAATCCTGGCTCCATGTTTTTTGAGAAACCAACTTGTGCAAACCTATTTTGTTGTAGTGCCCTGCTCCTGATGGGCAGGTGCTATCTGTGTAAATTTAAGTTTGTCGGAAGCTGTAGTTTAGCTCAGACTAATTATGGTAAATTTACTGGTTTCTGTATCAGTTCAGCTGGGTTGTGTCAGTTTCCACTTGACCGTGGGTGTCGTTGTGGCCACCGGTAAGTGTTGGAAATGCAACAGGCTGGATGCATTGGGTACCCTTTTTACTCAGAAACAGCAAAGTGGGAGTGGTTCAATCGCTGTGCATTCCGGGTAAGGGTATTTAAGGTACAGGCGCCAATTGGTCGGTGTTCTTTTAACGTTGTCTCTGACCTGAAGGCCCTCCTGGCCAAAGGGGGTGCCGGGGCAGCTCTGCTGCCTTCGGGACCGGCTGGCCCAAGGTGTTGCTACTACAGAAGTAGGCCCAGGAGCTCTGGGGCCTGCTGATCCAAAGGGAGGTCCTGTGCTGTCTTGCCTGCGGGGAGAAGCCGATTGGTTGGAGGAGACCAGGGGATGACTTCTCTGGAGACGACCGAGCAAAGTATGCTGGTATCTCAGGAGGAGCCTGGAAACTCAATCGAAGGATGCAACCTGGATCACCTACCTCACAGTATTGCCAGATCGGCTGAAAGAAACTGGTACTGTGCAGCTAAGCTTTAAATCTAGCAAAAGTTTGGTTACACCGTCCTGTGGCAGAGGATTGTGTAACGACCGCAAAGATTATGGTTTCTTGTCAAGTCTGTGGCAGAGACTGTGTCTGAGCATTGCACCGGTTGCTAGGTCGGTGAGAGAGACCTATTTGGTGAATGCTATATCCAGTTGAGGAAACAGTTTGTCCTCTGGATAGAAGAAATACCCTGATCCGCAATAAAGGTACCTGAATCCCCCTTAACCCTCCATCCCTCTATCTGACATTGAAGAATAAAAGAATTGCAGAAAAAGAAACTAAATGTTTGGTGCAGACATCATTCAATCTTTTCTCTTTAATGGGACCCCTGTGACGGACACGGTGTAAGGGTGAGGTAACGGTAAGCCCAATTTAAACCAGAAGCTCATTCGGGGCTAAGTGCTACATTGTTTTGGGAGAGACTGGCCTTCCCTAAGGAGTCCATATGACTGCAAGTGGGCAGCCAGAAACACACATGTCCAGTTTTAGAGGGTACTGTCTGGAGGAACAGATAAGAGTCTATGTTTGAGGCCAGAGCAACAGATCTGCAAAAACAAATCAGGAAGCTGCTAATTAGTGTTTGTTTGCTGAACAATTCTGATCACCCCCTACCAGGGTAACCCCTGTGTTTTTAATAATATTGGGCAGGAAGAGGCCTTATAAGAAGTTTTTGTGAGTGGACTGAGTCTTTATGATCTCTACACTTGAGCTAATTGAGCTAATTTTCCCACAAAATATGTAGATATACTGTATATCACCATGTATCAGTGGCGGCCCGTGCATTGTGGGCACACGGGCGCCACCCCCCATCCATGCGCCTGGCCCCTTTCATGATGCCGGACACATGGATTCCTATGGCGGGGGTGGGAGGGAGTGGTACATTTTGAAGCACCTGATTAGAGCCAGAGGCTCTAATAGGCTTCAAAATAGGGTGGGCTCGTGGCGCAGAGCATTGTTGCCAACCCCCTGAACTAAAATTTACTGGCAGGACCCCAAAATGTACAAACGCCACCAATTTTTTACTGGCAAAAATCATGACATTTATCTTTTACTGGCACTGCAAAAAAGTACCTACAATGCCTGATTGCCTGATTTCAGTGTTAAACAGTGCAAATATCAATATGTAAACTATACACATGTAGCTAGTGCTAAAGTCAAAAAACATATTTCTTTCTCGTACATCATGGGACACGGAGCCACAGTAATAACTGATGGGTTATATAGGGTATCACTAGGTGATTGGACACTGGCACACCCTAACCAGGAAGTTCAACCCCCTATATAATCCCTCCCCTTACAGGGATACTACAGTTTTTTAGCCAGTGTCTTAGGTGTTGGACGTGTAAAGATGTCCTGTGCTGAGCTCCAAAGAGAATGTCCTATATCCTATACTAGGGCAAGCCAGGCGAACCAGATCCATTTCATAGTGTCCTTTCTAGGCCGAATTGGATGGTACCTGGGCCTCGTGTCCGAAGAAACAAGTTTTTACCTGTAACGCTTCCTCTTTTTAGGGAGCTGGACTCCGCATTTCAGAAAATGGTTTTTCTAGCCATATTTCTGGTCGGGTGCTTTACAGGCCCAGAACTGTGTATCCCCCTATCCGTAGGGGGCCCCAGTCTCTGAAGGTTTTTCCAAACATAGCCCACCGTGAGAGGTGAAAATTGGGTCTGTATAACAGAACCCTGCGGCTGGATAAGGTAAGGGAGATTCCACAGAATTTTTTAATTCTAGTAGGTTTTCTCCTTTAAAGTAAATGCATGCTATGCCTATTGTCGCCACCGGGGGCTGCCAAGAGCACATACCTTCTCATACTGATGTCTGTCTCAGTGTTTAGCGCTGCACAAGCGCCTCCAGCCGAGCTCCAGGTAGGATGGAATGGGGGCTTTCCTCCAGGTGATTCCCCCCAAGAATAGGGGGGGCCGCAGGTGGTCTGTGAGGCGGTAGTTTACCGCACTGTCACCGCTGCTGCCGCTGCCATTGCCACGTGCAGGCCCCATCACTGCCGGCCTCTCTCCTTCCTCCTCCACCCCCAGCCTTTCCTCCACGCTTGGCCAGGAGGGTCGGCTCGCGCGGGAAGCGCACGTTTTTTTGAAAAACGAGGGGGGGGGGCAGGGCGTCAGCGCGGCGTCCAGCGTGCTCAGACGCCCACATTGCCGGCTGCAAGGCTATAAGAGGCACACTTTACAGGTGCACACAGCCTTTGGAGGGACACAGAGCTGACGGTCGCATGTAAAGTGGGACACAGGCATTCTCCTAGACAGCATTTACTAAAGAAACACTGGGCATTTGGTAGCAGGGCTTTTGCCAGATTACATCGCTCAGCAGTCAGTGTTCATTTTGTGATACCTCCACCTTATTGCTTTGCACTATGGGTAGAAGAAGTTCAAATACCCCAAGAACCAGAGGCTCTAGGGGATCTCCTTCAGGTTCTGAGGACCCCCTTTCTGCAGTGTCCTCCCCCCCTGAGGGGCCAGGGACGGCTAGCCAGGGAGAGCCATTGGGGTCAGGGGCTACACCTGCTTCTGGCACTTCAGCCCCTGTATACATTACACAGGAGGTTTTTTCCTCAACCATTAATGGTTTAGAGGAAAGATTAATGGCCGTGATCACATCTTCACTCAGTGGAAGAAAACGCACTAGGCCTTCCTCTGTTTCCCAGGACCCTCAGGCAGAGGAGCTCTGGGATAGGGGAGAAGAATCCCTTTCAGAGGATCAGGATGGGACGGATGATTCCTCCTCTGAGGAATCAGGTGGAGAGGGATCCTCTTCGGCTTCCCAGGAGGAGAAGGTCTTAGTACAGATCCTTGCTGGATTGGTCCGCTCCACATTTAAGTTGCCCGTATCTGAATCAGTTAAAGAACCCTCTTCTTCTTTGGGGTCATTTATTCTGAGTGGGATCACCCAGAGGTCCCAGATAAACGTTTTTTTCCACCGAAAAAGTTTTCAACACTTTATCCTATGGAAGAAAAGTTTATTAAAATGTGGGGAATACCGACCATTGATGCCGCCATTTCCCCCATGAAAAAAATCTGACTGTCCTGTAGACAATGCTCAGATGCTCAGGGATAGGCATGATTCATTGGCTGTTCGCAAGTTCGCCGAACAGCGAACAATTTCGCAAATTCGAATGCCGCAGAACACCCTTTAAAAGTCTATAGGAGAAATCAAAAGTGCTAAAAAGTGTTTGGGGACATAAAAAGTGTTTGGGGACCCGGGTCCTGCCCCAGGTGACATGGATCAATGCAAAAAAAAGTTTTAAAAACGGCCGTTTTTTCAGGAGCAGTGATTTTAATAATGCTTAAAGTCAAACAATAAAAGTGTAATATCCCTTTAAATTTCGTACCTGGGGGGTGTCTATAGTATGCCTGTAAAGGGGCGCATGTTTCCTGTGTTTAGAACAGTCTGACAGCAAAATGACATTTCAAAGGAAAAATTCCATTAAAAACTACCCGCGGCTATTGCATTGCCGACAATACACATAGAAGTTCATTCATAAAAACGGCATGGGAGTTCAACACAGGGAAACCCCGAACCAAAATTAACCACTTAACAACCGGCCCATAGCCAAATGATGGCTACAGGGTGGTTGTTTAACTCTGGGAGGGCGTCCAGGGACGTCCTCCCAGAATTCTGCTCTCGCGCGCCCCCTAGGGCGCGCACTCGAGAGCATCCGTGACCGCCGGGTCCAGAGGACCCGGCGCATCACAGATCCAGATAAATGGCCGCTGATCGCGGCCGTTTACCATGTGATCGCTCCGTCAAATGATGGAGCGATCACATCTGATGACGCCGGTTCCTCTCCTCCCCCTCTCCTCCCCTCCTGTGTACCGATCGGTACACAGTGACCGGAGAGGCGGATGGATGGATGGCTGCAGCGTTGTGGGCTGCATCTGTAGTGCCCACAGCGATGCACAGAGACATCCAGCCATCCATCCATCCATGCTCAGCCATCCCTCACTACTCTGCATGCCCTGCAATGCTGTGCAATACTCTGCAATTCCCTCTGCAATGCCCCACAATACTCTGCCATACCCCGCAATACCCCTGCAATACTCTGCCATACCCTGGAATACCCCGCAATACTCTGCCATACCCTGGAATACCCCGCAATACTCTGCCGTACCCTGCAATACCCCGCAATACTCTGCCATACCCTGGAATACCCCGCAATACTCTGCCATACCCTGCAATACCCCGCAATACTCTGCCATACCCTGCAATACCCCGCAATACTCTGCCATACCCCAAAATACCCCGCAATACTCTGCCATACCCTGCAATACCCTGAAATACCCCGCAATACTCTGCCATACCCCGCAATACTCTGCCATACCCCGCAATACTCTGCCATACCCTGCAATACCCCGCAATACTCTGCCATACCCTGGAATACCCCGCAATACTCTGCCATACCCTGCAATACCCCGCAATACTCTGCCATACCCTGCAATACCCTGAAATACCCTGAAATACCCCGCAATACCCAGCCATACTCTGCCATACCCCAAAATACCCCGCAATACTCTGCCATACCCTGCAATACCCTGAAATACCCCGCAATACTCTGCCATACCCCACAATACTCTGCCATACCCTGCAATACCCCGCAATACTCTGCCATACCCTGCAATACCCCGCAATACTCTGCCATACCCCAAAATACCCCGCAATACTCTGCCATACCCTGCAATACCCTGAAATACCCCGCAATACTCTGCCATACCCCGCAATACTCTGCCATACCCCGCAATACTCTGCCATACCCTGCAATACCCCGCAATACTCTGCCATACCCTGGAATACCCCGCAATACTCCGCCATACCCTGCAATACCCTGAAATACCCTGAAATACCCCGCAATACCCAGCCATACTCTGCCATACCCCAAAATACCCCGCAATACTCTGCCATACCCTGCAATACCCTGAAATACCCCGCAATACTCTGCCATACCCCACAATACTCTGCCATACCCCGCAATACTCTGCCATACCCCGCAATACTCTGCCATACCCTGCAATACCCCGCAATACTCTGCCATACCCTGGAATACCCCGCAATACTCTGCCATACCCTGCAATACCCCGCAATACTCTGCCATACCCTGCAATACCCTGAAATACCCTGAAATACCCCGCAATACCCAGCCATACTCTGCAATACTCAGTGATACCCAGCCATACTCTGCCATACCCAGCCATACTCTGCCATACCCAGCCATGCTCTGCAATACCCCGCAAAAATCTGCAATACTCTGCCATAACCCGCAATACTCTGCCATACCCAGCCATACTCTGCAATACCCCGCAATACCCAGCCATACTCTGCAATACTCAGTGATACCCAGCCATACTCTGCCATACCCAGTCATACTCGGCGATACTCTGCAATACCCAGCCATGCTCAGCCATACCCAGCCATGCTCAGCCATACCCAGCCATGCTCAGCCATACCCAGCCTCTGTATGTGGCCAGGCTGTGGAAGTCTCACACATGTAATATCGCCGTACTCAGGAGGAGTAGGAGAATCTATTTTGGGGTGTCATTTTTGGTATGTGTACATGCTATGTGTTAGAAATATTGTATAAATGGACAACTTTGTGTTAAAAAAAAAAAAGCGTTTTAACCACTTCCCGCCTTCCGTCATACGACGTCCTTGACTTTGTGCGGGGATATCTGAATGATGGGTGCAGCTACAGGCATCATTCAGATATCATCTTTTTCAGCCAGCGATTCCCTACACCATAAGAATGATCATAGCGGCTGTTACACTGCTTGATCGTTCTTACGGGAGGCGAGAGGGGACGACCCCCCCTCCCGCCGCCCTCCGGTGCTTCTACCGACTCACCGCTACGATCGAAGCCAGGATATTTTTTTTTTTTTATTTCAGGAACAGCCTAGAGGTGAGATGTGGGGTCTTATTGACCCCATATCTCACTGTAAAGAGGACCTGTCATGCCATATTCCTATTACAAGGGATGTTTACATTCCTTGTAATAGGAATAAAAGTGATCAAAAAATTTTTTTTTTTGGAAAAAAGTGTCAAACTAAAATAAATAAAGTAAAATGAACAATAAAAAAAAGTAACATTTTTTTAAAGCGCCCCTGTCCGTGTGCTCGCATGCAGAAGCGAATGCATACGTAAGTCCCGCCCACATATGAAAACGGTGTTCAAACCACACATGTGAGGTATCGCTGCGATCGGTAGAGCGAGAGCAATAATTTTGGCCCTGGACCTCCTCTGTAACTCAAAATTTGTAACCAGTAAAAAATTTTAAAGCGTCACCTATGGGGATTTTTAAGTGGCAAAGTTTGGCGCCATTCCACAAGCGTGTGCAATTTTGAAAGGTGACATGTTAGGTATCTATTAACTCGGCGTAACTTCATCTTTCATATTATGCAAAAACATTGGGCTAACCTTACTGTTTTTTTTTTTTTTTAAAGCAAGAAACTATTTTTCCAAAAAAAACGCGTTCGAAAAATTGCTGCGCAAATATCGTGCGAGATAAAAAGTTGCAATGACCGCTATTGTATTCTCTAGGGTCTTTGCTAAAAAAAACATATATAATGTTTTGGGGTTCTATGTAATTTTCTAGCAAATAAATGATGATTTTTACATGTAGAGAAATGTCAGAATTGGCCTGGGTGCTCCAGAACGCCTGAAGGTGCTCCCTGCATGTTGGGCCTCTGTATGTGGCCACACTGTGTAAAAGTCTCACACATGTGGTATCACCATACTCGGGAGTAATAGCAGAATGTGTTTTGGGGTGTAATTTGTGGTATGCATATGCTGTGTGTGAGAAATAACCTGCTAATATGACAATTGTGTGAAAAGAAAAAAAAGAAAAAAATTGTGGGAAAAAATGAAACTTCAAAAAACTCATCATGCATCTTTCTAAATACCTTGGAATGTCTTCTTTGCAAAAAGGGGTCATTTGGGGGGTATTTGTACTTTTCTGGCATGTTAGGGTCTCAAGAAATGAGATAGGCCGTCAGTACTTCAGGTGTGATCAATTTTCAGATATTGGTATCATAGCTTGTGGACGCTATAACTTTCACAAAGACCAAATAATATACACTAATTTGGGTTATTTTTACCAAAGATATGTAGCGGTATAAATTTTGGCCAAAATATATGAAGAAAAATTACTAAATTTCAAAATTTTATAACAGAAACGAAGAAAAATTTATTTTTTTACAGATTTTTCAGTCTTTTTTCTTTTATAGCGCAAAAAATAAAGAACCCAGCGGTGATTAAATACCACCAAAAGAAAGCTCTATTTGTGTGAAAAAAAGGACAAACAATTCATATAGATACAGTGTTGCATGACTGAGTAATTGTCATTCAAAATGTGAGAGCACCAAAAGCTGAAAATTGGTCTGGTTATTAAGGGGGTTTAAGTGCCCAGTGGTCAAGTGATTAAAAAAAAAAATGACGTGGGAGTCCCCCTAAATTCCATACCAGGCCCTTCAACCCTGGCCGGTGGTTGTGGGGGTCTGCGGGCGGGGGGCTTATCGTAATCTGGAAGCCCCCTTTAACAAGGGAACCCCCAGATCCCGGCCCCCCCTGTGTGAAATGGTAAGGGGGTACTTACCCCTACCATTTCACTAAAAAATTGTCAAAAATGTTAAAAATGACAAGAGACAGTTTTTGACAATTCCTTTATTTAAATGCTTATTCTTTCTTCTATCTTCCTTCATCTTCTTCTGGTTCTTCTGGTTCTTCCTCCGGCGTTCTCGTCCAGCATCTCCTCTGCGGCGTCTTCTATCTTCTTCTTCTCGGGCCGCTCCGCATCCATGGCATGGGCGGAGGTTTCCGCTCTTCTCTTCATCTTCTTCTTCATCCTCTTCTCTTCTTCCTTCTTCTCTTCTTCTCTTCTTCATTTTCTTCTCCGGGCCGCTCCACATCCGTGCTGGCATGGAGGGAGGCTCCCGCTGTGTGACGGCGTCTCCTCGTCTGGCGGTTCTTTAAAAACGGGGGGCGGGGCCACCCGGTGACCCCGCCCCCTCTGACGCACGGGACATGACGGGACTTCCCTGTGGCATTCCCCGTGACGTCACAGGGAAGTCCCGTCAAGTCACCGTGCTTTAGAGGGGGGCGGGGTCACCGGGTGGCCCCGCCCCCCGTTATTTAAGAACCGTCAGACGAGGAGACTTCGTCACACAGCAGGAGCCTCCCTCCATGCCAGCATGGGTGCGGAGCGGCCCGGAGAAGAAAATGAAGAAGAGAAGAAGGAAGAAGAGAAGAGGATGAAGAAGAAGATGAAGAGAAGAGCGGGAGCCTCCCCCCATGCCATGGGTGCGGAGCGGCCCGAGGAGAAGAAGATAAAAGACGCTGCGGAGGAGATGCTGGACGAGAACGCCAGAGGAAGAACCAGAAGAACCAGAAGAACCAGAAGATGAAGGAAGATAGAAGAAAGAAGAAGCATTTAAATAAAGGAATTGTCAAAAACTGTCTCTTGTCATTTTTAACATTTTTGACAGTTTTTTAGTGAAATGGTAGGGGTAAGTACCCCCTTACCATTTCACACAGGGGGGGGCAGGATCTGGGGGTCCCCTTGTTAAAGGGGGCTTCCAGATTCCGATAAGCCCCTCGCCCGCAGACCCCCACAACCACCGGCCAGGGTTGTGGGGATGAGGCCCTTGTCCTCATCAACATGGGGACAAGGTGTTTTGGGGGGCTACCCCAAAGCACCCTCCCAATGTTGAGGGCATGTGGCCTGGTACGGTTCAGGAGGGGGGGCGCACTCTTGTCCCCCCCCTCTTTTCCTGTGGCCTGCCAGGTTGTGTGCTCGGATAAGGGACTGGTATGGATTTTTGGGGGGACCCCACGCCTTTTTTTTTTTTTTTTGGCGCCGGGTTCCCCTTAAAATCCATACCAGACCTGAAGGGTCTGGTATGGAATTTAGGGGGAACCCCACGTCATTTTTTTTTTTTTTTTTTGGCCGGGGTTCCCCTTAATATCCATACCAGACCTGAAGGGCCTGGTATGGAATTTAGGGGGACTCCCACGTCTTTTTTTTTTTTAATTTTGGTTCGGGGTTTCCCTGTGTTGAATTCCCATGCCGTTTTTATCAATGAACTTCTATGTGTATTGTCGGCAATGCAATAGCCGCGGGTAGTTTTAAATGGAATTTTTCCTTCGAAATGTCATTTTGCTGTCAGACTGTTCTAAACACGGAAACATGCGCCCCTTTACAGGAATACTATAGACACCCCCCAGGTACGAAATTTAAAGGGATTTTATACTTTTATTGTTTGACTTTAATCATTATTAAAATCACTGCTCCTGAAAAAACTGCCTTTTTAAAACTTTTTTTTGCATTGATCCATGTCCCCTGGGGCAGGACCCGGGTCCCCAAACACTTTTTATGACAATAACTTGCATATAAGCCTTTAAAATGAGCACTTTTGATTATTCATGTTCGTGTCCCATAGACTTTAACGGTGTTCGCGTGTTCGAGCAAACTTTTTTCCTGTTCGCATGTTCTGGTGCAAACCGAACAGGGGGGTGTTCGGCTCATCCCTACTCAGGGATCCTGTAGATAAAAAGATGGAGTCCCTGTTGAAGGATGTTTTTTCCTTAGCAGGTTCAGTGGCTCAACCTGCAGTAGCAGCGATTGGAGTCTGTCAATACTTAAGAGACCATGTTAAGCAGGTCATCAAAGTTCTACCTGAACAGCAGGCCCAGCAGTTGGCTAACCTTCCAGCGGCCTTATGTTTTGTTTTTGACGCCATCAGAGATTCTATCATCCAAACCTCTCGTCTTTCACTTGGATTGGTGCATATGCATAGAATCTTATGGTTGAGAAATTGGTCAGCTAAAGCACCATGTAAGAAGCTTCTGGCTGGGTTTCCATTTCGTGGTGCAAGGTTGTTGTTTGGAGAAGACTTGGATAACTATATCCAAAGGATCTCTTGTGGGAAAAGCACTCTCTTACCTGTTAAGAAAAAGAGTAAGCGTCCCTCTTTCAAATGGACTCTTTCCCCAGCGCCAGGGGCATCAGCCTGCAGGCAGTCGCGACGGCCTCCTCTGTCTGGGTCAAGAAACAAGAGTCAACCCCAGGGACAAAAGAAGTTCTGGGGGAAGAAGTCTACTAGACAAGACACTAAGGCCTCTTTATGAAGGGTCGCTCGCTCGAGTGGGGGGAAGACTGCTACAGTTCTTAAAGCTCTGGCAGGAGGACTTCCAGGACAGATGTGTAATCTCCACGGTAACCTTAGGTTACAAACTGGAGTTCCAAGAATTTCCCTCTCCTCGTTTCCTCAGATCAAGTGTCCCCAGAGATCCAGAGAAGAAGCAGTCGCTCCTTCTAGCGTTAGAGCGGCTTTTGTCGCAAGAGGTCATTATGGTGGTTCCCACGAAGGATCAAGGATTGGGCTTTTATTCCAACCTTTTTACGGTCCAAAAGCCAAATGGGGATGTCAGACCCATTCTGGATCTAAGGGATCTGAATCGATTCCTAAGGATTCGGTCCTTCCGTATGGAATCAATTCGGACAGTAGTCTCCATCCTGCAGGGAGGAGAATTTCATAGATGCATATCTGCATGTGCCCATTTTTCCTGCTCATCAGAAGTTTCTGTGCTTCGAGATAGGAGGGCGTCATTTCCAGTTTGTGGCTCTGCCTTTCGGGATAGCCACTGCACCTCGAGTGTTTACAAAGATCTTGGCTCCTCCTCTGGCCAGATTAAGGGCCCAGGGTATAACTGTCATAGCATACCTAGAAGACCTGCTCCTGATAGACCAGTCGGTAGCATCTTTGAACAGGAACTTGAGGACCACAGTCAAGTATCTGGAACACCTAGGTTGGATTCTCAACCTAGAAAAATCTTTCCTAAAACCAGTAAGAAGACTGGAGTATTTTGGTCAGATCATAGAAACAAGCCAGGAGAAAGTATTTCTACCTCAGGCAAAGAGCACTGCTTTAAAGGAGCTGATTCTGGTAGTCAGGACCAAGAAGGGTCCTTCTGTCTGCCTTTGTATGAGGCTGCTAGGAAAGATGGTGTCTTCATTCGAAGCAGTTCCCTATGCTCAGCTTCATTCAAGACTGCTGCAACACAGTATCCTATCGGCCTGGAACAAGAAGGTTCAGGCATTAGACTTTCCGATGCACCTGTCTCAAGCTGTGCGTCAGAGCCTCAATTGGTGGTTAATACCCGAAAACCTGCAGAAGGGGAAATCCTTTCTACCGGTTACCTGGACGGTGGTAACAACGCATGCCAGTCTTTCAGGTTGGGGAGCAGTTCTGGAACAGTCTGCGGTCCAGGGGGTATGGTCCAAAACCGAGAGGACCTTACCCAACAACATTCTGGAGATCCATGCAGTATATCTAGCCCTAAAAGCCTGGACTTTCAGGCTACAGGGTTGCCCAGTCAGGATCCAGTCCAACAATGCCACAGCAGTGGCTTATATCAATCATCAGGGAGGCACCAGGAGCCGAGTTGCTCAAAGAGAGGTGAACCAGATCTTAGTCTGGGCAGAGGAGCAGGTGCAATGCATATCGGCAGTCTTCATTCCAGGGATAGAGAACTGGCAGGAGGACTATTTAAGTCGCCAGCAGTTACTCCCAGGGGAATGGTCTCTGCATCACAACGTCTTTTGGGCCATATGCCAAAGATGGGGGGTTCCAGATGTAGATCTCTTTGTATCCCGATTCAACAAAAAGATAGACAGATTTGTGGCAAGGACAAAAGATCCTCTTGCATGCGGGACGGATGCGTTGGTGATTCTGTGGCATTGGTTCTCACTGATTTATGCATTCCCGCCTATTCTGCTACTGCCACGACTCCTTCGCAGGATCAGGCAGGAAAGGAAGTCGGCACTTCTGGTAGCCCCCGCTTGGCCCAGGAGGACTTGGTATGCAGAAATAGTAAGGATGACGATGGGTTCCCCGTGGACCCTACCATTACGCCCAGACCTGTTGTCTCAAGGTCCAGTGTTCCATCCTGCCTTACAAACGCTAAATTTGAGGTTTGGCTATTGAAACCCACATTCTGAAGAATCGTGGGCTTTCAGGTCCTGTGATATCTACCTTGATCAATACAAGGAAGCCAGCTTCCAGAGTAAGTTATCATAGAGTCTGGAAAACTTATGTATCCTGGTGTGAATCCAGGGGTTGGCATCCCAGAAAATATGTGATAGGTAGAATTCTTGATTTTCTACAATTGGGATTAGAGATGAAGCTGGCCTTGAGTACCATCAAGGGCCAGGTCTCGGCCTTATCAGTATTATTTCAATGGCCACTTGCTTCGCATTCTTTGGTCCGAAACTCTATGCAGGGGGTGACGCGTCTTAATCCTCCGGTTAAGGCTCCCCTAAACCCCTGGGACTTGAACTTGGTTCTGTCTGTTTTACAGAAACAGCCTTTTGAACCAATACGTCAGATTCCTTTGGTCTTGTTGACAAGAAAGTTAATTTTTCTGGTAGCCATTTCTTCTGCTAGAAGAGTATCAGAATTAGCAGCTCTTTCCTGTAAAGAGCCTTATTTGATTGTACACAAGGATAGAGTGGTATTGCGCCATCATCCTAGTTTTTTACCGAAGGTGGTTTCAGATTTTCATCTAAACCAAGACATTGTTCTACCTTCCTTTTTTTCAGATCCCTGTTCTTCGGAAGAAAGGTCACTACATTCTTTGGATGTAGTAAGAGCAGTCAAGGCCTATCTGAAAGCAACTGCTCTAATTCGCAAAACGGATGTTTTGTTCGTGCTGCCAGAAGGTCCCAATAGAGGACAGGCAGCGTCAAAAGCTACCATTTCTAGATGGATTCGACAATTGGTTATTCAAGCTTACGGTTTGAAACAGAAGATTCCTCTGTTTCAGATCAAGGCACATTCCACAAGGGCTATTGGTGCTTCTTGGGCAGTGCATCACCGGGCCTCTATGGCTTAAATCTGCAAGGCCGCAACCTGATCTTCAGTCCATACATTCACCAGATTTTATCAGGTGGATGTGAGAAAGCATGAGGATATCGTCTTTGGGCGTGGTGTGCTGCAGGCAGCGGTTCAGGGTCCTCAGGTCTGATTGCACCCTACTTGGTTGTGGCCCCCCCCCCCTCAGATAGCATTGCTCTGGGACATCCCATCAGTTATTACTGTGGCTCTGTGTCCCATGATGTACGAGAAGAGGCTGTGCGGACAGAGTACAGGGGGTCAGAGGCTGTGCAGACAGATTACAGGGGTCAGAGACTGTGCGGACAGAGTACAGGGGTCAGAGTCTGTGCGGACAGAGTACAGGGGGTCAGAGGCTGTGCAGACAGATTACAGGGGTCAGAGACTGTGCGGACAGAGTACAGGGGTCAGAGTCTGTGCGGACAGAGTACAGGGGTCAGAGGCTGTGCGGACAGAGTACAGGGGTCAGAGACTGTGCGGACAGAGTACAGTGGTTAGAGGCTTTGTGGACAGAGTACAGGGGTCAGAGGCTGTGCGGACAGAGTACAGTGGTCAGAGGCTGTGTGGACAGAGTACAGTGGTCAGAGTCTTTGTGGACAGAGTACAGGGGTCAGAGGCTGTGTGGACAGAGTACAGGGGTCAGAGTCTGTGCGGACAGAGTACAGGGGGTCAGAGGCTGTCCGGACAGAATACAGGGGGTCAGAAGCTGTGTGGACAGAATACAGGGGTCAGAGGCTGTGCGGACAGAGTACAGGGGTCAGACGCTGTAAGGACAGAGTACAGGGGTCAGAAGCTGTGCGGACAGAATACAGGGGGTCAGAGGCTGTGCGGACAGAGCACATTGATTAGAGGCTGTACGGACATAGTAAAGGGGGCCAGAGGCTGTGCAGACAGAGTAAAGGGGTCAGACGCTGTGAGGACAGAGTACAGGGGTCAGAAGCTGTGCGGACAGAATACAGGGGGTCAGAGGCTGTGCGGACAGAGTACAGGGGGCCAGAGGCTGTGCAGACAGAGTACAGGGGGTGAGAGGCTGTGCGGACAGAGTACAAGGGTCAGAGGCTGTGCGGACAGAGTACAAGGGTCAGAGGCTGTGCGGACAGAGTACAGGGGTCAGAGGCTGTGCGGACAGAGTACTGGGGATCAGAGGCTGTGTGGACAGAGTACAGGGGTCAGAGGCTGTGCGGACGGAGTACAGGGGTCAGAGGCTGTGCGGACAGAGTACAGGGGTCAGAAGCTGTGCGGACAGAATACAGGGGGTCAGAGGCTGTGCAGACAGAGTACAGGGGTCAGAGGCTGTGCGGACAGAGTACAGTGGGTCAGAGGCTGTTCAGACAGAGTACAGGAATCAGAGGCTGTGCGGACAGAGTACAGGGGGCCAGAGGCTGTGCGGACAGAGTACAGTGGTCAGAGGCTGTGTGGACAGAGTACAGTGGTCAGAGTCTTTGTGGACAAAGTACAGGGGTCAGACGCTGTGAGGACAGAGTACAGGGGTCAGAAGCTGTGCGAACAGAATACAGGGGGTCAGAGGCTGTGCGGACAGAGTACATTGGTTAGAGGCTGTATGGACAGAGTACAGGGGGTCAGAGGCTGTGCAGACAGAGTAAAGGGGTCAGACGCTGTGAGGACAGAGCACAGGGGTCAGAAGCTGTGCGGACAGAATACAGGGGGTCAGAGGCTATGAGGACAGAGAACAGGGGTCAGAAGCTGTGCGGACAGAATACAGGGGGTCAGAGGCTGTGCGGACAGAGTACAGGGGTCAGAGGCTGTGCGGACAGAGTACAGGGGTCAGAGGCTGTGCGGACAGAATACAGGGGGTCAGAGGCTGTGTGGACAGAGTACAGGGGTCAGAGGCTGTGCAAACAGAGTACAGGGGTCAGACGCTGTGAGGACAGAGTACAGGGGTCAGAAGCTGTGCGGACAGAATACAGGGGGTCAGAGGCTGTGCGGACAGAGTACATTGGTTAGAGGCTGTGCGGACAGAGTACAGGGGTCAGAGGCTGTGCTGACAGTGTACAGTGGGCCAGAGGCTGTGCGGACAGAGTACAGGGGGTCAGAGGCTGTGCGGACAGAGTACAGGGGTCAGAGGCTGTGCGGACAGAGTACAGGGGTCAGAGGCTGTGCGGACAGTGTACAGTGGGCCAGAGGCTGTACGGACAGAGTACAGGGGGTCAGAGGCTGTGCGGACAGAGTACAGGGGTCAGAGGCTGTACGGACAGAGTACAGGGGGTCAGAGGCTGTGCAGACAGATTACAGGAGTCAGAGGCTGTGCGGACAGAGTACAGGGGGCCAGAGGCTGTGCGGACAGAGTACAGGGGGTGAGAGGCTGTGCGGACAGAGTACAGGGGTCAGAGGCTGTGCAGACAGAGTACAGGGGGCCAGAGGCTGTGCGGACAGAGTACAGGGGTCAGAGGCTTTGCGGACAGAGTACAGGGGGCCAGAGGCTGTACGGACAGAGTACAGGGGGTCAGAGGCTGTGCAGACAGAGTAAAGGGGTCAGACGCTGTGAGGACAGAGTACAGGGGTCAGAAGCTGTGCGGACAGAATACAGGGGGTCAGAGGCTGTGCGGACAGAGTACAGGGGTCAGAGGCTGTGCGGACAGAGTACAGGGGTCAGAAGCTGTGCGGACAGAATACAGGGGGTCAGAGGCTGTGCGGACAGAGTACATTGGTTAGAGGCTGTACGGACAGAGTACAGGGGGTCAGAGGCTATGCAGACAGAGTAAAGGGGTCAGACGCTGTGAGGACAGAGTACAGGGGTCAGAAGCTGTGCGGACAGAATACAGGGGGTCAGAGGCTGTGAGGACAGAGTACAGGGGTCAGAAGCTGTGCGGACAGAATACAGGGGGTCAGAGGCTGTGCAGACAGAGTACAGGGGTCAGAGGCTGTGCGGATAGAGTACAGGGGGTCAGAGGCTGTTCAGACAGAGTACAGGGGTCAGAGGCTGTGCGGACAGAATACAGGAGTCAGAGGCTGTGCGGACAGAGTACAGGGGGCCAGAGGCTGTGCGGACAGAGTACAGGGGGTCAGAGGCTGTGCGGACAGAGTACAGGGGTCAGAGGCTGTACAGACAGAGTACAGGGGGTCAGAAGCTGTGCGGACAGATTACAGGGGTCAGAGGCTGTGCGGACAGAGTACAGGGGTCAGAGGCTGTGCGGACATAGTACAGGGGTCAGAAGCTGTGCGGACAGAATACAGGGGGTCAGAGGCTGTGCAGACAGAGTACAGGGGTCAGAGGCTGTGCGGACAGAGTACAGTGGGTCAGAGGCTGTTCAGACAGAGTACAGGAATCAGAGGCTGTGCGGACAGAGTACAGGGGGCCAGAGGCTGTGCGGACAGAGTACAGGGGGTCAGAGGCTGTACGGACAGAGTACAGAGGGTCAGAGGCTGTGCGGACATAGTACAGGGGTCAGAAGCTGTGCGGACAGAGTACAGGGATCAGAGGCTGTGCGGACAGAGTACAGGGGTCAGAGGCTGTGCGGACATAGTACAGGGGTCAGAAGCTGTGCGGACAGAGTACAGGGGATCAGAGGCTTTGTGGACAGAGTAAAGGGGTCAAAGGCTGTGTGGACAGAGTACAGTGGTCAGAGGCTGTGCAGACAGAGTACAGGGGTCAGAGGCTTTGTGGACAGAGTACAGGGGGTCAGAGGCTGTGCGGACAGAGTACAGGAGTCAGAGGCTGTCCAGACAGAATACAGGGGGTCAGAGGCTGTGCGGACAGAATACAGGGGTCAGAGGCTGTGCAGACAGAGTAAAGGGGTCAGACGCTGTGAGGACAGAGTACAGGGGTCAGAAGCTGTGCGGACAGAATACAGGGGGTCAGAGGCTGTGCGGACAGAGTACAGGGGTCAGAGGCTGTGCGGACAGAGTACAGGGGTCAGAAGCTGTGCGGACAGAATACAGGGGGTCAGAGGCTGTGCGGACAGAGTACATTGGTTAGAGGCTGTACGGACAGAGTACAGGGGGTCAGAGGCTATGCAGACAGAGTAAAGGGGTCAGACGCTGTGAGGACAGAGTACAGGGGTCAGAAGCTGTGCGGACAGAATACAGGGGGTCAGAGGCTGTGAGGACAGAGTACAGGGGTCAGAAGCTGTGCGGACAGAATACAGGGGGTCAGAGGCTGTGCAGACAGAGTACAGGGGTCAGAGGCTGTGCGGACAGAGTACAGGGGGTCAGAGGCTGTTCAGACAGAGTACAGGAGTCAGAGGCTGTGCGGACAGAGTACAGGGGGCCAGAGGCGGTGCGGACAGAGTACAGGGTGTCAGAGGCTGTGCGGACAGAGTACAGGGGTCAGAGGCTGTACAGACAGAGTACAGGGGGTCAGAGGCTGTGCGGACAGATTACAGGGGTCAGAGGCTGTGCGGACAGAATACAGGGGTCAGAGGCTGTGCGGACATAGTACAGGGGTCAGAAGCTGTGCGGACAGAATACAGGGGGTCAGAGGCTGTGCAAACAGAGTACAGGGGTCAGAGGCTGTGCGGACAGAGTACAGTGGGTCAGAGGCTGTTCAGACAGAGTACAGGAATCAGAGGCTGTGCGGACAGAGTACAGGGGGTCAGAGGCTGTGCGGACAGAGTACAGGGGTCAGAGGCTGTACGGACAGAGTACAGAGGGTCAGAGGCTGTGCGGACAGATTACAGGGGTCAGAGGCTGTGCGGACAGAGTACAGGGGTCAGAGGCTGTGCGGACAGAGTACAGGGGTCAGAGACTGTGCGGACAGAGTACAGTGGTTAGAGGCTTTGTGGACAGAGTACAGGGGTCAGAGGCTGTGCGGACAGAGTACAGGGGTCAGAGGCTGTGTGGACAGAGTACAGGGGTCAGAGGCTGTGCGGACAGAATACAGGGGGTCAGAGGCTGTGCGGACAGAGTACAGGGGTCAGAGGCTGTGCGGACAGAGTACAGGGGGTCAGAGGCTCTCCGGACAGAATACAGGGGGTCAGAAGCTGTGTGGACAGAATACAGGGGTCAGACGCTGTAAGGACAGAGTACAGGGGTCAGAAGCTGTGCGGACAGAATACAGGGGGTCAGAGGCTGTGCGGACAGAGCACATTGATTAGAGGCTGTACGGACATAGTAAAGGGGGCCAGAGGCTGTGCAGACAGAGTAAAGGGGTCAGACGCTGTGAGGACAGAGTACAGGGGTCAGAAGCTGTGCGGACAGAATACAGGGGTCAGAGGCTGTGCAGACAGATTACAGGGGTCAGAGGCTGTGCGGACAGAGTACAGGGGGCCAGAGGCTGTGCAGACAGAGTACAGGGGGTGAGAGGCTGTGCGGACAGAGTACAAGGGTCAGAGGCTGTGCGGACAGAGTACAAGGGTCAGAGGCTGTGCGGACAGAGTACAGGGGTCAGAGGCTGTGCGGACAGAGTACCGGGGGTCAGAGGCTGTGAGGACAGAGTACAGGGGTCAGAGGCTGTGCGGACAGAGTACAGGGGTCAGAGGCTGTGCGGACAGAGTACAGGGGTCAGAGGCTGTGCGGACATAGTACAGGGGGTCAGAGGCTGTGTGGACAGAGTACAGGGGTCAGAGGCTGTATGGACAGAGTACAGGGGGTCAGAGGCTGTGCAAACAGAGTACAGGGGTCATACACTGTGAGGACAGAGTACAGGGGTCAGAAGCTGTGCGGACAGAATACAGGGGGTTAGAGGCTGTACGGACAGAGTACAGGGGGTCAGAGGCTGTGCAGACAGAGTAAAGGGGTCAGACGCTGTGAGAACAGATTACAGGGGTCAGAAGCTGTGCGGACAGAATACAGGGGGTCAGAGGCTGTGCGGACAGAGTACATTGGTTAGAGGCTGTACGGACAGAGTACAGGGGGTCAGAGGCTGTGCAGAGAGAGTACAGGGGTCAGACGCTGTGAGGACAGAGTACAGGGGGTCAGAGGCTGTGCGGACAGATTACAGGGGTCAGAGGCTGTGCGGACAGAGTACAGGGGTCAGAGGCTGTGCGGACAGAGTACAGGGGTCAGAAGCTGTGCGGACAGAATACAGGGGGTCAGAGGCTGTGCAGACAGAGTACAGGGGTCAGAGGCTGTGCGGACAGAGTACAGTGGGTCAGAGGCTGTTCAGACAGAGTACAGGAATCAGAGGCTGTGCGGACAGAGTACAGGGGGCCAGAGGCTGTGCGGACAGAGTACGGGGGGTCAGAGGCTGTGCGGACAGAGCACAGTGGTCAGAGGCTGTGTGGACAGAGTACAGGGATCAGAGGCTTTGTGGACAGAGTACAGGGGTCAGAGGCTGTCCAGACAGAATACAGGGGGTCAGAGGCTGTGCGGACAGAATACAGGGGTCAGAGGCTGCGCGGACAGAGTACAGGGGGTCAGAGGCTGTCCGGACAGAATACAGGGGGTCAGAAGCTGTGCGAACAGAATACAGGGGGTCAGAGGCTGTGCGGACAGAGTACATTGGTTAGAGGCTGTATGGACAGAGTACAGGGGGTCAGAGGCTGTGCAGACAGAGTAAAGGGGTCAGACGCTGTGAGGACAGAGCACAGGGGTCAGAAGCTGTGCGGACAGAATACAGGGGGTCAGAGGCTATGAGGACAGAGAACAGGGGTCAGAAGCTGTGCGGACAGAATACAGGGGGTCAGAGGCTGTGCGGACAGAGTACAGGGGTCAGAGGCTGTGCGGACAGAATACAGGGGGTCAGAGGCTGTGTGGACAGAGTACAGGGGTCAGAGGCTGTGCAAACAGAGTACAGGGGTCAGACGCTGTGAGGACAGAGTACAGGGGTCAGAAGCTGTGCGGACAGAATACAGGGGGTCAGAGGCTGTGCGGACAGAGTACATTGGTTAGAGGCTGTACGGACAGAGTACAGGGGGTCAGAGGCTGTGCAGACAGAGTACAGGGGTCAGACGCTGTGAGGACAGAGTACAGGGGTCAGAAGCTGTGCGGACAGAATACAGGGAGTCAGAGGCTGTGCGGACAGAGTACAGGGGTCAGAGGCTGTGCGGACAGAGTACAGGGGTCAGAAGCTGTGCGGACAGAATACAGGGGGTCAGAGGCTGTGCGGACAGAGTACATTGGTTAGAGGCTGTACGGACAGAGTACAGGGGGTCAGAGGCTATGCAGACAGAGTAAAGGGGTCGGACGCTGTGAGGACAGAGTACAGGGGTCAGAAGCTGTGCGGACAGAATACAGGGGGTCAGAGGCTGTGCGGACATAGTACAGGGGTCAGAAGCTGTGCGGACAGAATACAGGGGGTCAGAGGCTGTGCAGACAGAGTACAGGGGTCAGAGGCTGTGCGGATAGAGTACAGGGGGTCAGAGGCTGTTCAGACAGAGTACAGGAGTCAGAGGCTGTGCGGACAGAGTACAGGGGGCCAGAGGCTGTGCGGACAGAGTACAGGGGGTCAGAGGCTGTGCGGACAGAGTACAGGGGTCAGAGGCTGTACAGACAGAGTACAGGGGGTCAGAGGCTGTGCGGACAGATTACAGGGGTCAGAGGCTGTGCGGACAGAGTACAGGGGTCAAAGGCTGTGCGGACATAGTACAGGGGTCAGAAGCTGTGCGGACAGAATACAGGGGGTCAGAGGCTGTGCAGACAGAGTACAGGGGTCAGAGGCTGTGCGGACAGAGTACAGTGGGTCAGAGGCTGTTCAGACAGAGTACAGGAATCAGAGGCTGTGCGGACAGAGTACAGGGGGCCAGAGGCTGTGCGGACAGAGTACAGGGGGTCAGAGGCTGTGCGGACAGAGTACAGGGGTCAGAGGCTGTACGGACAGAGTACAGAGGGTCAGAGGCTGTGCGGACAGATTACAGGGGTCAGAGGCTGTGCGGACAGAGTACAGGGGTCAGAGGCTGTGCGGACAGAGTACAGGGGTCAGAGGCTGTGCGGACATAGTACAGGGGTCAGAAGCTGTGCGGACAGAATACAGGGGGTCAGAGGCTGTGCAGACAGAGTACAGGGATCAGAGGCTTTGTGGACAGAGCAAAGGGGTCAAAGGCTGTGTGGACAGAGTACAGTGGTCAGAGGCTGTGCGGACAGAGTACAGGGGTCAGAGGCTTTGTGGACAGAGTACAGGGGGTCAGAGGCTGTGCGGACAGAGTACAGGAGTCAGAGGCTGTCCAGACAGAATACAGGGGGTCAGAGGCTGTGCGGACAGAATACAGGGGTCAGAGGCTGTGTGGACAGAGTACAGGGGGTCAGAGGTTGTCCGGACAGAATACAGGGGGTCAGAAGCTGTGCAGACAGAATACAGGGGTCAGAGGCTGTGCGGACAGAGTACAGGGGGTCAGAGGCTGTCCGGACAGAATACAGGGGGTCAGAAGCTGTGCGGACAGAATACAGGGGTCAGAGGCTGTGCGGACAGAGTACAGGGGTCAGACGCTGTGAGGACAGAGTACAGGGGTCAGAAGCTGTGCGAACAGAATACAGGGGGTCAGAGGCTGTGCGGACAGAGTACATTGGTTAGAGGCTGTACGGACAGAGTACAGGGGGTCAGAGGCTGTGCAGACAGATTAAAGGGGTCAGACGCTGTGAGGACAGAGCACAGGGGTCAGAAGCTGTGCGGACAGAATACAGGGGGTCAGAGGCTATGAGGACAGAGAACAGGGGTCAGAAGCTGTGCGGACAGAATACAGGGGGTCAGAGGCTGTGCGGACAGAGTACAGGGGTCAGAGGCTGTGCGGACAGAGTACAGGGATCAGAGGCTGTGCGGACAGAGTACAGGGGGTCAGAGGCTGTGTGGACAGAGTACAGGGGTCAGAGGCTGTGCAAACAGAGTACAGGGGTCAGACGCTGTGAGGACAGAGTACAGGGGTCAGAAGCTGTGCGGACAGAATACAGGGGGTCAGAGGCTGTGAGGACAGAGTACAGGGGTCAGAAGCTGTGCGGACAGAATACAGGGGGTCAGAGGCTGTGCAGACAGAGTACAGGGGTCAGAGGCTGTGCGGACAGAGTACAGGGGGTCAGAGGCTGTTCAGACAGAGTACAGGGGTCAGAGGCTGTGCGGACAGAGTACAGGGGGTCAGAGGCTGTGCGGACAGAGTACAGGGGTCAGAGGCTGTACAGACAGAGTACAGGGGGTCAGAGGCTGTGCGGACAGATTACAGGGGTCAGAGGCTGTGCGGACAGAGTACAGGGGTCAGAGGCTGTGCGGACATAGTACAGGGGTCAGAAGCTGTGCGGACAGAATACAGGGGGTCAGAGGCTGTGCAGACAGAGTACAGGGGTCAGAGGCTGTGCGGACAGAGTACAGTGGGTCAGAGGTTGTCCGGACAGAATACAGGGGGTCAGAAGCTGTGCAGACAGAATACAGGGGTCAGAGGCTGTGCGGACAGAGTACAGGGGGTCAGAGGCTGTCCGGACAGAATACAGGGGGTCAGAAGCTGTGCGGACAGAATACAGGGGTCAGAGGCTGTGCGGACAGAGTACAGGGGTCAGACGCTGTGAGGACAGAGTACAGGGGTCAGAAGCTGTGCGAACAGAATACAGGGGGTCAGAGGCTGTGCGGACAGAGTACATTGGTTAGAGGCTGTACGGACAGAGTACAGGGGGTCAGAGGCTGTGCAGACAGATTAAAGGGGTCAGACGCTGTGAGGACAGAGCACAGGGGTCAGAAGCTGTGCGGACAGAATACAGGGGGTCAGAGGCTATGAGGACAGAGAACAGGGGTCAGAAGCTGTGCGGACAGAATACAGGGGGTCAGAGGCTGTGCGGACAGAGTACAGGGGTCAGAGGCTGTGCGGACAGAGTACAGGGATCAGAGGCTGTGCGGACAGAGTACAGGGGGTCAGAGGCTGTGTGGACAGAGTACAGGGGTCAGAGGCTGTGCAAACAGAGTACAGGGGTCAGACGCTGTGAGGACAGAGTACAGGGGTCAGAAGCTGTGCGGACAGAATACAGGGGGTCAGAGGCTGTGAGGACAGAGTACAGGGGTCAGAAGCTGTGCGGACAGAATACAGGGGGTCAGAGGCTGTGCAGACAGAGTACAGGGGTCAGAGGCTGTGCGGACAGAGTACAGGGGGTCAGAGGCTGTTCAGACAGAGTACAGGGGTCAGAGGCTGTGCGGACAGAGTACAGGGGGTCAGAGGCTGTGCGGACAGAGTACAGGGGTCAGAGGCTGTACAGACAGAGTACAGGGGGTCAGAGGCTGTGCGGACAGATTACAGGGGTCAGAGGCTGTGCGGACAGAGTACAGGGGTCAGAGGCTGTGCGGACATAGTACAGGGGTCAGAAGCTGTGCGGACAGAATACAGGGGGTCAGAGGCTGTGCAGACAGAGTACAGGGGTCAGAGGCTGTGCGGACAGAGTACAGTGGGTCAGAGGCTGTTCAGACAGAGTACAGGAATCAGAGGCTGTGCGGACAGAGTACAGGGGGCCAGAGGCTGTGCGGACAGAGTACAGGGGGTCAGAGGCTGTGCGGACAGAGTACAGGGGTCAGAGGCTGTGCGGACAGAGTATAGGGGTCAGAGGCTGTGCGGACATAGTACAGGGGTCAGAAGCTGTGCGGACAGAGTACAGGGGATCAGAGGCTTTGTGGACAGAGTAAAGGGGTCAAAGGCTGTGAGGACAGAGTACAGTGGTCAGAGGCTTTGTGGACAGAGTACAGGGGTCAGAGGCTGTGCGGACAGAGTACAGGAGTCAGAGGCTGTCCAGACAGAATACAGGGGGTCAGAGGCTGTGCGGACAGAATACAGGGGTCAGAGGCTGTGCGGACAGAGTACAGGGGGTCAGAGGTTGTCCGGACAGAATACAGGGGGTCAGAAGCTGTGCGGACAGAATACAGGGGTCAGAGGCTGTGCGGACAGAGTACAGGGGTCAGACGCTGTGAGGACAGAGTACAGGGGTCAGAAGCTGTGCGGACAGAATACAGGGGTCAGAGGCTGTGCGGACAGAGTACAGGGGTCAGACGCTGTGAGGACAGAGTACAGGGGTCAGAGGCTGTACGGACAGAGTACAGGGGGTCAGAGGCTGTGCAGACAGAGTAAAGGGGTCAGACGCTGTGAGGACAGAGCACAGGGGTCAGAAGCTGTGCGGACAGAATACAGGGGGTCAGAGGCTGTGCGGACAGAGTACAGGGGTCAGAGGCTGTGCGGACAGAGTACAGGGGTCAGAGGCTGTGCGGACAGAGTACAGGGGGTCAGAGGCTGTGTGGACAGAGTACAGGGGTCAGAGGCTGTATGGACAGAGTACAGGGGGTCAGAGGCTGTGCAAACAGAGTACAGGGGTCAGACGCTGTGAGGACAGAGTACAGGGGTCAGAAGCTGTGCGGACAGAATACAGGGGGTCAGAGGCTGTGCGGACAGAGTACATTGGTTAGAGGCTGTACGGACAGAGTACAGGGGGTCAGAGGCTGTGCAGACAGATTAAAGGGGTCAGACGCTGTGAGGACAGAGCACAGGGGTCAGAAGCTGTGCGGACAGAATACAGGGGGTCAGAGGCTATGAGGACAGAGAACAGGGGTCAGAAGCTGTGCGGACAGAATACAGGGGGTCAGAGGCTGTGCGGACAGAGTACAGGGGTCAGAGGCTGTGCGGACAGAGTACAGGGGTCAGAGGCTGTGCGGACAGAGTACAGGGGGTCAGAGGCTGTGTGGACAGAGTACAGGGGTCAGAGGCTGTGCAAACAGAGTACAGGGGTCAGACGCTGTGAGGACAGAGTACAGGGGTCAGAAGCTGTGCGGACAGAATACAGGGGGTCAGAGGCTGTGAGGACAGAGTACAGGGGTCAGAGGCTGTGCGGACAGAGTACAGGGGGTCAGAGGCTGTTCAGACAGAGTACAGGGGTCAGAGGCTGTGCGGACAGAGTACAGGGGGCCAGAGGCTGTACAGACAGAGTACAGGGGGTCAGAGGCTGTGCGGACAGATTACAGGGGTCAGAGGCTGTGCGGACAGAGTACAGGGGTCAGAGGCTGTGCGGACATAGTACAGGGGTCAGAAGCTGTGCGGACAGAATACAGGGGGTCAGAGGCTGTGCGGACAGAGTACAGTGGGTCAGAGGCTGTTCAGACAGAGTACAGGAATCAGAGGCTGTGCGGACAGAGTACAGGGGGCCAGAGGCTGTGCGGACAGAGTACAGAGGGTCAGAGGCTGTGCGGACAGAGTACAGGGGGTCAGAGGCTGTGCGGACAGAGTACAGGGGTCAGAGGCTGTACGGACAGAGTACAGAGGGTCAGAGGCTGTGCGGACAGATTACAGGGGTCAGAGGCTGTGCGGACAGAGTACAGGGGTCAGAGGCTGTGCGGACATAGTACAGGGGTCAGAAGCTGTGCGGACAGAGTACAGGGGATCAGAGGCTTTGTGGACAGAGTAAAGGGGTCAAAGGCTGTGAGGACAGAGTACAGTGGTCAGAGGCTTTGTGGACAGAGTACAGGGGGTCAGAGGCTGTGCGGACAGAGTACAGGAGTCAGAGGCTGTCCAGACAGAATACAGGGGGTCAGAGGCTGTGCGGACAGAATACAGGGGTCAGAGGCTGTGCGGACAGAGTACAGGGGGTCAGAGGTTGTCCGGACAGAATACAGGGGGTCAGAAGCTGTGCGGACAGAATACAGGGGTCAGAGGCTGTGCGGACAGAGTACAGGGGTCAGACGCTGTGAGGACAGAGTACAGGGGTCAGAAGCTGTGCGGACAGAATACAGGGGGTCAGAGGCTGTGCGGACAGAGTACATTGGTTAGAGGCTGTACGGACAGAGTACAGGGGGTCAGAGGCTGTGCAGACAGAGTAAAGGGGTCAGACGCTGTGAGGACAGAGCACAGGGGTCAGAAGCTGTGCGGACAGAATACAGGGGGTCAGAGGCTGTGAGGACAGAGAACAGGGGTCAGAAGCTGTGCGGACAGAATACAGGGGGTCAGAGGCTGTGCGGACAGAGTACAGGGGTCAGAGGCTGTGCGGACAGAGTACAGGGGTCAGAGGCTGTGCGGACAGAGTACAGGGGGTCAGAGGCTGTATGGACAGAGTACAGGGGGTCAGAGGCTGTGCAAACAGAGTACAGGGGTCAGACGCTGTGAGGACAGAGTACAGGGGTCAGAAGCTGTGCGGACAGAATACAGGGGGTCAGAGGCTGTGCGGACAGAGTACATTGGTTAGAGGCTGTACGGACAGAGTACAGGGGGTCAGAGGCTGTGCAGACAGAGTAAAGGGGTCAGACGCTGTGAGGACAGAGTACAGGGGTCAGAAGCTGTGTGGACAGAATACAGGGGGTCAGAGGCTGTGCGGACAGAGTACAGGGGTCAGACGCTGTGAGGACAGAGTACAGGGGTCAGAAGCCGTGCGGAGAGAATACAGGGGTCAGAGGCTGTGCGGACAGAGTACAGGGGGCCAGAGGCTTTGCGGACGGAGTTCAGGGGTCAGAGGCTGTGCGGACAGAGTACAGTGGTCAGAGGCTGTGTGGACAGAGTACAGGGGTCAGAGGCTGTGCGGACAGAGTACAGTGGTCAGAGTCTTTGTGGACAGAGTACAGGGGGTCAGAGGCTGTCCAGGCAGAATACAGGGGGTCAGAGGCTGTGCGGACAGAGTACAGGGGGCCAGAGGCTGTGCGGACAGAGTACAGGGGGTGAGAGGCTGTGCGGACAGAGTACAAGGGTCAGAGGCTGTGCGGAAAGAGTACCGGGGGTCAGAGGCTGTGTGAACAGAGTACAGGGGTCAGAGGCTGTGCGGACAGAGTACAGTGGGCCAGAGGCTGTGCGGACAGAGTACAGGGGGTCAGAGGCTGTGCGGACAGAGTACAGGGGTCAGAGGCTGTGCGGACAGAGTACAGGGGTCAGAGGCTGTGCACACAGATTACAGTGGTCAGAGGCTGTGCGGACAGAGTACAGGGGTCAGAGGCTGTGCGGACCGAGTACAGGCGTCAGAGGCTGTGCGGACAGAGTACAGGGGTCAGAGACTGTGCGGACAGAGTACAGTGGTTAGAGGCTTTGTGGACAGAGTACAGGGGTCAGAGGCTGTGCGGACAGAGTACAGTGGTCAGAGTCTTTGTGGACAGAGTACAGGGGTCAGAGGCTGTGTGGACAGAGTACAGGGGTCAGAGTCTGTGCGGACAGAGTACAGGGGGTCAGAGGCTGTCCAGGCAGAATACAGGGGGTCAGAAGCTGTGCGGACAGAATACAGGGGTCAGAGGCTGTGCGGACAGAGTACAGGGGTCAGACGCTGTAAGGACAGAGTACAGGGGTCAGAAGCTGTGCGGACAGAATACAGGGGGTCAGAGGCTGTGCGGACAGAGCACATTGATTAGAGGCTGTACGGACATAGTAAAGGGGGCCAGAGGCTGTGCAGACAGAGTAAAGGGGTCAGACGCTGTGAGGACAGAGTACAGGGGTCAGAAGCTGTGCGGACAGAATACAGGGGGTCAGAGGCTGTGCAGACAGATTACAGGGGTCAGAGGCTGTGCGGACAGAGTACAGGGGTCAGAAGCTGTGCGGACAGAATACAGGGGGTCAGAGGCTGTGCAGACAGATTACAGGGGCCAGAGGCTGTGCAGACAGAGTACAGGGGGTGAGAGGCTGTGCGGACAGAGTACAAGGGTCAGAGGCTGTGCGGACAGAGTACAGGGGTCAGAGGCTGTGCGGACAGAGTACAGGGGTCAGAGGCTGTGCGGACAGAGTACCGGGGGTCAGAGGCTGTGTGGACAGAGTACAGGGGTCAGAGGCTGTGCGGACAGAGTACAGGGGTCAGAGGCTGTGCGGACAGAGTACAGTGGGCCAGAGGCTGTGCGGACAGAGTACAGGGGGTCAGAGGCTGTGCAGACAGATTACAGTGGTCAGAGGCTGTGCGGACAGAGTACAGGGGTCAGAGGCTGTGCGGACCGAGTACAGGCGTCAGAGGCTGTGCGGACAGAGTACAGGGGGCCAGAGGCTGTGTGGACAGAGTACAGGGGGTCAGAGACTGTGCGGACAGAGTACAGTGGTTAGAGGCTTTGTGTATAGAGTACAGGGGTCAGAGGCTGTGCGGACAGAGTACAGGGGTCAGAGTCTGTGCGGACAGAGTACAGGGGGTCAGAGGCTGTGCGGACAGAGTACAGGGGTCAGACGCTGTGAGGACAGAGTACAGGGGTCAGAAGCTGTGCGGACAGAATACAGGGGGTCAGAGGCTGTGCGGACAGAGTACATTGGTTAGAGGCTGTACGGACAGAGTACAGGGGGTCAGAGGCTGTACAGACAGAGTACAGGGGGTCAGAGGCTGTGAAGACAGAGTAAAGGGGTCAGACGCTGTGAGGACAGAGTACAGGGGTCAGAAGCTGTGAGGACAGAATACAGGGGGTCAGAGGCTGTGAGGACAGAGTACAGGGGTCAGAAGCTGTGCGGACAGAATACAGGGGGTCAGAGGCTGTGCAGACAGAGTACAGGGGGTCAGAGGCTGTGCGGACAGAGTACAGGGGGCCAGAGGCTGTGCGGACAGAGTTCAGGGGTCAGAGGATGTGCGGACAGAGTACAGGGGTCAGAGTCTGTGCGGACAGAGTACAGGGGTCAGAGGCTGTGCGGACGGAGTACAGTGGTCAGGGGCTGTGTGGACAGAGTACAAGGGTCAGAGGCTGTGCGGACAGAGTACAGGAGTCAGAGGCTGTCCAGACAGAATACAGGGGGTCAGAGGCTGTCCGGACAGAATACAGGGGGTCAGAGGCTGTGCAGACAGAATACAGGGGGTCAGAGGCTGTGCGGACAGAGTACAGGAGTCAGAGGCTGTGCGGACAGAGTACAGGGGGTCAGAGGCTGTGCGGACAGAGTACAGGTGGTCAGAGGCTGTGCGGACATAGTACAGGGGTCAGAAGCTGTGCGGACAGAGTACAGGGGGTCAGAGGCTGTGCGGACAGAGTACAGGGGGTCAGAGGCTGTGCGGACAGAGTACAGGGGTCAGACGCTGTGAGGACAGAGTACAGGGGTCAGAAGCTGTGCGGACAGAATACAGGGGGTCAGAGGCTGTGCAGACAGAGTACAGGGGTCAGAGGCTGTGCGGACAAAGTACAAGGGGTCAGAGGCTGTGCGGAGAGAATACAGGGGTCAGAGGCTGTGCGGACAGAGTACAGGGGGCCAGAGGCTGTGCGGACAGAGTACAGGGGTCAGAGGCTGTGCGGACAGAGTACAGGGGTCAGAGGCTGTGCGGACAGAGTACAGGGGGTCAGAGGCTGTGCGGACAGAGTACAGGGGTCAGAGGCTGTGCGGACAGAGTACAGGGGTCAGAGGCTGTGCGGACAGAGTACAGGGGGTCAGAGGCTGTGCAGACAGAGTACATTGGTCAGAGGCTGTACGGACAGAGTACAAGGGGTCAGAGGCTGTGCGGACAGAGTACAGGAGTCAGAGGCTGTGCGGACATAGCACAGGGGTCAGAAGCTGTGCGGACAGAGTACAGGGGGTCAGAGGCTGTGCGGACAGAGTACAGGGGGTCAGAGGCTGTGCAGACAGAGTACAGGGGTCAGAAGCTGTGCGGACAGAATACAGGGGGTCAAAGGCTGTGCGGACAGAGTACATTGGTCAGAGGCTGTATGGACAGAGTACAGGGGGTCAGAGGCTGTGCAGACAGATTACAGGAGTCAGAGGCTGTGCGGACAGAGTACAGGGGGCCAGAGGCTGTGCGGATGGAGTTTAGGGGTCAGAGGCTGTGCGGACAGAGTACAGCGGTTAGAGGCTGTACGGACAGAGTACAGGGGGTCAGAGGCTGTGCAGACAGAGTAAAGGGGTCAGACGCTGTGAGGACAGAGTACAGGGGTCAGAAGCTGTGCGGACAGAATACAGGGGGTCAGAGGCTGTGAGGACAGAGTACAGGGGTCAGAAGCTGTGCGGACAGAATACAGGGGGTCAAAGGCTGTGCGGACAGAGTACAGGGGTCAAAGGCTGTACGGACAGAGTACAGGGGGTCAGAGGCTGTGCGGACAGAGTACAGGAGGCCAGAGGCTGTGCGGACAGAGTACAGGGGGTGAGAGGCTGTGCGGACAGAGTACAGGGGGCCAGAGGCTGTGCGAACACAGTACAGGGGGTCAGAGGCTGTGCGGACAGAGTACAGGGGTCAAAGGCTGTACAGACAGAGTACAGGGGGTCAGAGGCTGTGCGGACAGAGTACAGGAGGCCAGAGGCTGTGCGGACAGAGTACAGGGGGTGAGAGGCTGTGCGGACAGAGTACAGGGGTCAGAGGCTGTGCGGACAGAGTACAGGAGGCCAGAGGCTGTGCGGACAGAGTACAGGGGGTGAGAGGCTGTGCGGACAGAGTACAGGGGTCAGAGGCTGTGCGGACAGAGTACGGGGGGTCAGAGGCTGTGCGGACAGAGTACAGGGGGCCAGAGGCTGTGCGGACAGAGTTTAGGGGTCAGAGGCTGTGCGGACAGAGTACAGGGGTCAGAGGCTGTGCAGACAGAGTACAGTGGTCAGAGGCTGTGTGGACAGAGTACAGTGGTCAGAGGCTTTGTGGACAGAGTACAGGTGTCAGAGGCTGTGCGGACAGAGTACAGTGGTCAGAGGCTGTGTGGACAGAGTACAGGGGTCAGAGGCTGTGCGGACAGAGTACAGTGGTCAGAGGCTGTGTGGACAGAGTACAGTGGTCAGAGGCTGTGTGGACAGAGTACAAATGTCAGAGGCTGTGCGGACAGAGTACAGGAGTCAGAGGCTGTCCAGACAGAATACAGGGGGTCAGAGGCTGTACGGACAGAATACAGGGGGTCAGAGGCTGTGCGGACAGAATACAGGGGTTAGAGGCTGTGCGGATAGAGTACAATGGTCAGACTCTGTGAGGATAGAGTACAGGGGTAAGAAGCTGTGCGGACAGAATACAGGGGGTCAGAGGCTGTGCGGACAGAGTACATTGGTTAGAGGCTGTACGGACAGAGTACAGGGGGTCAGAGGCTGTGCAGACATAGTAAAGGGGTCAGACGCTGTGAGGACAGAGTACAAGGGTCAGAAGCTGTGCGGACAGAATACAGGGGGTCAGAGGCTGTGCAGACAGAGTACAGGGGTCAGAGGCTGTGCAGACAGACTACAGGGGGTCAGAGGCTGTGCAGACAGAGTACAGGGGTCAGCGGCTGTGCGGACAGAGTACAGGGGGCCAGAGGCTGTGCGGACAGAGTACAGGGGGTCAGAGGCTGTGTGGACAGAGTACAGGGGTCAGAGGCTGTACAGACAGAGTACAGCGGGTCAGAGGCTGTGCGGACAGATTAAAGGGGTCAGAGGCTGTGTGGACAGAGTACAGGGGTCAGAGGCTGTGCGGACAGAGTACAGGGGTCAGAGGCTGTGCGGATAGAGTACAAGGGTCAGAGTCTGTGTGGACAGAGTACAGGGGGTTAGAGGCTGTGCGGACAGAGTACAGTGGTTAGAGGCTTTGTGGACAGAGTACAGGGGTCAGAGGCTGTGCGGACAGAGTACAGTGGTCAGAGGCTGTGTGGACAGAGTACAGGGGTCAGAGGGACCCAGCAGCAGGCACAGCGCACTGAGATCCCAGCTGCAGATTGTGCCCACTGACACATGCCATGTCTAGCCAATAGGTACCCCCCACCACCTGGCACTGCATGGGTTACAGGCACCGAGTAAATGTCATCTGCAGGGGGGGTAACATCAGCAGGCGCAGGCATCATCGACCTCCCCGAACCCCTGCTGTGGTGAGACGCCACCGAGAATGAGCACAAGCTATTCAAAAATGGCGCCAGGCGGCGACATTACATCACTGCCCAGGCGCCCAGCCGAGCGTGTATGAGTTCTCCCGAACTCGGAAGACTTCGGAATGGCACATGCTCAGTAGCGCTGTTGGCCTGCAGCCACATTTTTTACAACGCTGCCCGTAAAGGACATTTACCTGCACCCCAAAAATAGGGTGAAATTTACGGGCTGCCTGTAGATTAACGGGTGGTTATTCAGGGCAGAGAGCGCGCCCTGATCCCACCCAATTGTGTGATCATAGCGAATTCATTTTTGCTATTTTCACACTAACCTTCCTCCCCGCCAATCAGGAGGAAGGGCGTCAGACTGGTTTCCTGATTGGCCAAAGTGCCAGGCCACCCTATTGGATGCCTGGCGCTTAGGAAGAGGAGCGGAGGACACACACGCTGGAGTGGAGGTTGCCGCCGCTCTGGTGCACTGTCTTGGAGAGGAGGTGCTGCCTGCCTGCGGTAAGTGCTGGGGGGGTCTGTCAGAGCCATGCGTTGGTTGGGTTGGTTGGGGGTGCTGCCAGAGACGCGAGCCCCGCTAGTGGAGGGGTTGGTGGGCACAAGTGGCTGCATTTAACGGGCACAAGTGGCTGCATTGGACGGGCACAAGTTGCTGCATTTGATGGGCACAAGTGGCTGCATTTGATGGGCACAAGTGGCTGCATATGATGGGCACAAGCGGCTACATATACTGGGCACAAGTGGCTGCATATACTGGGCATAAGTGGCTGCATTTGACAGGCACAAATGGCTGCATATGATGGGCACAAGTGGTTGCATTTGATGGGCACAAGTGGCTGCATTTGGTGGGCACAAATGGCTGCATATGATGGGCACAAGTGGCTGCATTTGATGAGCACAAGTGACTGCATATGCTTGGCACAGTGGCTGCATATGATGGGCACAGTGACTGTATTTTTGGTGGGCACCATGGCTGCATATGCTGGGCACAGTGGCTGCTAGGGATGAGCCGAACACCCCCCTGTTCGGTTCGCACCAGAACATGCGAACAGGGAAAAAGTTCACTCGAACACGCGAACACCGTTAAAGTCTATGGGACACGAACATGAATAATCAAAAGTGCTAATTTTAAAGGCTTATATGCAAGTTATTGTCATAAAAAGTGTTTGGGGACCTGGGTCCTGCCCCAGGGGACATGGATCAATGCAAAAAAAGTTTTAAAAAAGGCCGTTTTTTCAGGAGCAGTGATTTTAATAATGCTTAAAGTCAAACAATAAAAGTGTAATATCCCTTTAAATTTCGTACCTGGGGGGTGTCTATAGTATGTCTGTAAAGGGGCGCATGTTTCCCGTGTTTAGAACAGTCTGACAGCAAAATGACATTTCGAAGGAAAAAAAGCCATTTAAAACTACCCGCGGCTATTGCATTGCCGACAATACACATAGAAGTTCATTGATAAAAACGGCATGGGAATTCCCCACAGGGAAACCCCGAACCAAAATTAAAAAAAAAAAAATGACGTGGGAGTCCCCCTAAATTCCATACCAGGCCCTTTAGGTCTGGTATGGATTTTAAGGGGAACCCCGCGCCAAAAAAAAAAAAAAAAAACGGCGTGGAGTCCCCCCAAAAATCCATACCAGACCCTTATCCGAGCATGCAACCTGGCAGGCCGCAGGAAAAGAGGGGGGGCGAGAGTGCGCCCCCCCTCCTGAACCGTACCAGGCCACATGCCCTCAACATTGGGAGGGTGCTTTGGGGTAGCCCCCCAAAACACCTTGTCCCTATGTTGATGAGGACAAGGGCCTCATCCCCAGAACCCTGGCCGGTTGTTGTGGGGGTCTGCGGGCGGTGGGCTTATCGGAATCTGGAAGCCCCTTTTATTAAGGGGACCCCCAGATCCCGCCCCCCCCCCCTGTGTGAAATGGTAAGGGGGTACTCATTTTTTTTTTTTAATTTTGGTTCGGGGTTTCCCTGTGGGGAATTCCCATGCCGTTTTTATCAATGAACTTCTATGTGTATTGTCGGCAATGCAATAGCCGCGGGTAGTTTTAAATGGCTTTTTTTCCTTCGAAATGTCATTTTGCTGTCAGACTGTTCTAAACACAGGAAACATGCGCCCCTTTACAGGAATACTATAGACACCCCCCAGGTACGAAATTTAAAGGGATATTACACTTTTATTGTTTGACTTTAAGCATTATTAAAATCACTGCTCCAGAAAAAACGGCCATTTTTAAAACTTTTTCTTGCATTGATCCATGTCCCCTGGGACAGGACCCAGGTCCCCAAACACTTTTTATGACAATAACTAGCATATAAGCCTTTAAAATTAGCACTTTTGATTTCTCCCATAGACTTTTAAAGGGTGTTCCGCGGCATTCGAATTTGCTGCGAACACCCCAAATTGTTCGGTGTTCGGCGAACTTGCGAACAGCCAATGTTCGAGTCGAACATGAGTTCGACTCGAACTCGAAGCTCATCCCTAGTGGCTGCATATGATTGGCACAATGGCTGTATTTAGTGGGCACAGTGGCTGCACATGATGGGCACAGTGGCTGTATTTGGTGGGCACAGTGGCTGCATTAGGTGAGCACAAGTGGTTGCATTTGGTAGGCACAAGTGGCTGCATTTCATGGGCACAGTGGCTGCATATGCTGGGCACTATGGCTGCATATGATGGGCACAGCGGCTGCATATGATGGGCACAGTGACTGTATTTGGTGGGTACAGTGGCTGCATGTGCTGGGCACAGTAGCTGCATATGATGGGCACAGTGGCTGTATTTGGTGGGAACAGTGACTGCACATGATCGGCACAATGGCTGCACATAATGGGCACAGTGGCTGTATTTGGTGGGCACAATGACTGTATTTGGTGGGCACGGTGGCTGTACATGCTGGGCACAGTGGCTGCATATGCTGTGCACAGGGGCTGCATTTGATGGCAAAGTGGCTGTATTTGATGGACACAGTGGTTGCAGTTGGTGGGCACAGTAGCTGCCCATGATGGACACAGTAGCGGCACATGATGGGCACAGTGACTGTATTTGGTGGGCACAGTGGCTGCATTTGATGGCAAAGTGGCTGTATTTGATGGGCACAGTGGCTCTATTTGATGGGCACAGTGGCTGCATTTGATGGGCACAGTGGCTGCATTTTATGGGCACAGTGGCTGTATTTGATGGGCACAGTGGCTGCATATTATTGGCACAGTAGCTGCATTTGCAGGGCACAGTGGCTGCAATTGATGGGCACAGTGGCTGCAATTAATGGGCACAGTGAGGCTACAATTGATGTTTTTTTTTTTTTTAATTTTTCCGAATTTTTCAGTTTGTTTGCCCCCCCCCCCAAAAAAATTTTAAGCACCAGCCGCCACTGCCATGTATATTGCATAGTTATAAAATGTATACTAAATCAGGGCAACCAATGAGGTGCTGGTTTTTATCACCTCAATACAGATATAGTAAAAGGTGATTTCTGATTGGTAGATCCAGTATAGCAGTATTAGTATTAGTAGACATGTGTCCTATGAATGAAGACTCGGGTCCTCAGCTGTCCATAATAGATTAAGAGGATACCCCTCATTATAATAACTCACCTTTGGCTTTTGGTGCATTCTTCTTCCTTTTTAAATTAAAATCATCCACATTGGCATACGTATTTTCCTCAAAAGAGCACCCTGAAGAAGAACACAGACCTTAATATAGATATTGTAGATACCAGGGAGGATTTTCAGATGATGTAATTCAGATACAATGGCGCTCTACACAGTATTTTAACAATAAGAGATGGAGCTTTTCTGAAATATGATACTATTGACATTTATTGTGACCTATCGGGAATTTATTCTTGGAGAATTGTAAAGTTACCGATGCCAATGATACATACTATAATATATTGACTAATGCCGTGTACACACGGGCGGACTTTTCGGCATCAAAGGTCCGACGGACTTTCAACGGACTTTTGACGGACTTCCGACAGACTTTCTAACGAACGGACTTGCCTACACACGATCACACCAAAGTCGGATGGATTCGTACGTGATGATGTACGACTGGACTAAAATAAGGAAGTTGATAGCCAGTAGCCAATAGCTGCCCTAGCGTCAGTTTTCATCCGTCGGACTAGCATACAGACGAACAGATTTTTCGACCGGACTAGAGTCCGTCGGAAAGATTTGAAGCATGTTCCAAATCTAAAGTCTGTCTGATTTTCGACCGAAAAAGTCCGCTGCAGGTCCGATGAAGCCCACACACGGTCAGATTGTCCGACAGATTCGTCCCGTCGGACCAGTCCGGTTGAAAAGTCCGCCTGTGTGTACACGGCATTACATAACAATGTATAATTAAGCATTTTAAGTATTTAACGGAAGAACTTTGGGATCACTAGAATTTAATTGTATTATTACTTTCACGACTTGAGACTCATCTTCCACTGGGGTTGGAGTAGATGACCAGGACTGGTTGAGGCAGCGGTGCAGATGGTCCAAAGTCGCAGAGCTGACACAGAATATTTGAGGAATCTCCTTGCTTCGCAGCACCGAGAGCCCTGAAAAGGTCCGGGTCTTCACCTGAACATCTAGAGGTAGAGCGATTGTTCTGCAGGTGATACTCAGGCTGTGGTCCTCTGACTGACCCAAGCAGATCGCAACTGCACTGCCGCAACTCCCTGGCAGTGTTGGAGCACAGGCATCACAAGGCAGTAGATAAGTCTGAAGAAAATAGCAAGGCTTACTAGGGCATACTGGGAACACATGGCTGAACGCAGTTAGGGACTCACTGGGATCAAGCAGCTGGAAGCCGATAGGGACACACTGGAAAAACAAGTCTGGAAGCAGGTAGGGAATCACTAGGATCAAGCAACTGGAAGCCGGTAGGTGCACACTGGGAACACAACGTGGAAAGCATGCTAGGACACACTAGGAATACAAGGTTGGAATCAGGTAGGGAGATTATGGGAATACAAGGCTGCAGAAGCAGACTAGGACACACTGGGAATACTAGGCTGGAAGCAGCCTGGGGCACATTGGGAACTCAAGGCTGGAAGCAGGTTGGGACACACTGAGGACACAAGGCTGGCTGAATGCTGGGACACACTAAGAAAACATGGGGCTGGAAGCAGGCTGGGACACACTGGAAACACAAGGCTTGAAGCAGGATGGGACACACTGGGAGCACAAGGCTGGAAGCAGGTTGGGACACACTGAGAACACAAGGCTGGAAGCAGGTTGGGACACACTGAGAACACAAGGCTGGCCGAAGGCTGGGACACACTAAGAAAACATGGGTCTGGAAGGAGGCTGGGGAACATTGGGAACTCAAGGCTGGAAGCAGGTTGGGACACACTGAGGGCTCAAGGCTGGCCGAAGGCTGTGACACACTAAGAAAACATGGGACTGGAAGCAGGCTGGGACACACTGGAAACACAAGGCTTGATGCAGAATGGGACTTACTGGGATCCCAAGGCTGGAAGCAGGCTGGGACACATTGGGAACACAAGGCTTGAAGCAGGATGGGACACACTGGGAGCCCAAGGCTGGAAGCAGGATGGGACACATTGGGAACACAAGGCTTGAAGCAGAATGGGACACAATGGGAGCACAAGGCTGGAAGCAGGCTGGGTTATATGTAATTGTTAAATCCGCGCTGAGGAAATATTCCTGGGCTGCTGCCTCCCCTAGAGGTCCCTGGCAAGAGGGATCTAGATTGTGTAAAGTATCTTTGGTGTTGGGGTGAATGGCGCTGCCCTCTAGTTAAATAATAGTGTGGGTAGAGGTGTATTTAAATCCTACTATAGTTAAGCTTGTGTTACTGTGATTTTTAGATAGAATCCACTCCCAATTAGGTGATTATAAAATCCGCTACCTATTGGGTGATTATATCCAAAATAATAGTGAACCATCCAAAGTGGTAAAAATTTATTTAATAATTGTATCAGTTTAAACCCTTTGCTTTGTGCCACCTATGAAGAGCGAATCACATTTGGGTCGCTCTTCCCCGGGGCCATCAAACAGGGGAAATGTGTACAATAAGTGATTGCTCCTCGGTCCAATCCTCCCTTTATAAGCTCTCAAAAGGAGGATGATCCTTAGAGTGGGCAGAGTTGTGATAAATACCCTGAAAAGTGATCCTACCTGCTGTCACTTTTCTATGGGTGAATTTGCAAATCTGTGATAAATATCTTAAAAAAGTGATCCAAACTAGTGTAGATTGTATATTTGTAGATAGTGATTTATAAACCATAAAGTGCACTAATTAGTGTCCAATACCACAACCCAATAGTTATATACCTTGTGCAAAATATCAGAGTAAATAAACATCAACCTAAAAACATATAATATAATAGTATAAGTGCCCTATAATCAGACACCTGTGATAAAAAAAAAAATAGATAAGGTGTGTACAGTGTAACAGTCCTCAAATGGGCCAATTATATATATCCCAAAAAATACAAGGAAAGTCAACAAGTGGGATAAAAACACAAGGGAAATTGATACTGGGTAAATCTAATATTCACACGATAAATGGAAATGGGAAAAAAGTAGTTTTCACTAGATCTTCCAAAAAAGTGACATATGTGATTATCCTCAATGTCCTATATAGACTTTATCCTCAGGTGTACAGGTCAGGGTGACTTTTGTGCTCCCCCTTGATACCTCACTCACCAGATCCGACAGTGGCGGCCCGTCCATAGGGGGCGCCTGGGCACCGCCCCCTCCAGGCAGTCACAAAAAAAAAAAAACAATTTTAAAGTTGGCCCTTTATAAAAAAAAAATACAATAAAAGGTCCTTAAGTGCACTGTGTTCGGATGCCGGACACAGTGCAACGCCGGACACAGTGCACTTATGGGAAGTGCCACGTCTATGCAATCACGAGATTGCAGACACAGCACTTCATTTGCGGGCGATTAGCCCACCTTGCGGCGCTTTCTGAAGAGCCGAGTAGCTTCCATCTGAGTATGATGTTACTTCCTGTTTCTCTCTCCAATTGCGCCCAGGAGAGAGGAAATAGGAAGTATGAGAGGAACGGACCTCTCCACAGGAGACACCGCTGGGGAGGACAACACACAGCAAGGTAAGTAACCGGGGGAGGGGGGTTTGATGGTGACACATGCTGCTGCAATTTGGTGGTGACACATGCTGCTGCAATTTGGTGGTGACACATTCTGCTGCAATTTGGTGACACATGCTGCTGCAATTTGGTGGTGACACATTCTGCTGCAATTTGGTGACACATGTTGCTGCAATTTGGTGGTGACACATGCTGCTGCAATTTGGTGACACATGCTGCTGCAATTTGGGGGGACACAGGCTGCTGCATTTGGTGGTGACACAGGTTGCTGCAATTGGTGGTGACACGTGCTGCTGCATTTGGTGGGACATAGGCTGCTGCAATTGGTGGTGACACAGGCTGTTGCATTTGGTGGGACACAGGCTGCATTTTATGTGACACAGGCTGCATGTAAGGAGGGACTCCGCTGGGGACACCTGATAGCAGCTGGTAGCAGGCGACGTGGCTAGTGACACACTCAGGGCTCCCACTGATTCTGCATTATGGTGAGTTGAATGATTTCATTTTATATTACAATGTAATAATAGAAATAATGCGCTTCAATCATCCTGACACCATAACAACCATGGTGCCGGAATGATTACAGCGCTAATACCAGGTGTTTAGAGTATCTTTATCTGCTGATTGTTAAACTTTCTAGAATACACATATTTCTATTGTTGTGTAGGATCTGGGCCTGCTGTCCCTCCATTCTTCTCTCCCTCTCCCTCTATCCCTCGTTCATCTGAGACACTAACTACACCACCTTAGAGCCACGCCCACTATTTCACTGAAACCACACCCGTTTTCACCAAATTGGAGGGGTCAAAAAGGAAGGGCGGGGTCTGGCGCCCCCCCATCCTAAAACTTCACCAGCCACCACTGAGATCCGGGTACTCCTGCAGGGGTAGTAGGCGAAAGTGAGTGTGTTGGTTTCCTCTCGGTGTGGCTGTTGCTCCTCCGTTTAGACTGCTGGGCTCCCAGTCCACTGTCCAGATTTAATAGCAGTGTTTTTATCCCACTTGTTGACTTTCCTTGTATTTTTTGGGATATATATCATTTCCCCCATTTGGGGACTGTTACACAGTACACACTTTATCTATTTTGTTTTATATATATATATATATATATATATAAATATAACGCGGGGGAAGAATAAGATGAAAGAAGAAGAAGAACACCGAAGGAAGATCAGAAGAAGATGATAGAAGAAGCAGGGAAAGAAGAAGACATTAATAAAGGAATTGTCAAAAACCAGCTATTGTCTTTTTTTAACATTTTTGACACTTTTTTTGTAAAAATGGTAGGGGTACATATGTACCCCATTACCAATTCACACGGGGGTGGGATCTGTGGGTCCCCTTGTTAAAGGGGGCTTCCAGATTCCGATAGGCTCCCCGCCCGCAGACCCCCAAAACCACTGGGCAAGGGTTGTGGGGATGAGGCCCTTGTTGCCATACCATCAGTGCCCAGTTTCCTGGTGAGTATATTTATATACCAGTTGTGGGGGCTCATACACCACGCTCCCCTACTATTATTGTTTTTTGTTTTCCTTTTGCTTATTCCATCCCTATATGTTTTCAGATATACACGTGCTTGCTCCTGACGAGTGGCATGGAAGCCACGAAATGCGTTGAGCCATCATTTGCCGTGTCCAACTGTCTAATCAGTCCCCATCAGCTATATCATATCTTAACTCCCCCTACAGGCCTTAGGTCCAGCAGGCATTACTGTTTCTAATATGAATTTTACCCAACTCTGTTTGTGGTGCACTAGGGAATTTGTTAATGTGGTATCCTGAGTCATCATTATTTAATTTTTTAACTTTGTACCTTGTTACCTATCCATTAATTGTATGAACATTACAATGTATGTTATATTTCATTCATTTATATGTTTTTATTTATTTTATGCATGAATTGTTTGACTGTATGCATTTTACGGTTACAATGTGTATGCTTTAGTATTATGTCAATAAATTCCTCTATGTTCATCCTATTACCCTCTTGCTGTCACATGCTTCATATAAAGTCCCACCCTTCTTTTTAGCAATCCCCCTTGTTTGTGATATAGATTGGGATGGAAACACATGACCTTACCAGGTCATGGTTTCATTTAAAGTCCCTAGGGATGGAAATGGGTGACCTTACCAGGTCATGATTTCCCCAAAGTCCCTTAAAACCCCTTCCTTTTCTTGCATATATGCACAGGGATGGAAGCATGTGCCATTGCTTTATTAGTTCCAATTCATCATCCATACTGCCCTTAATGACGTTTGTGAAACCTCCCCTGTTTTTCATTAGTTTACCCTATTTAACCAACATCACTCATGTTCATCCGTTTTATTTTATCATGTTTCAGTGTCATCTTGTGTATACTGAGCTTAAACTCTATGGGGCTGTGCCGCTGGTGGTGTGTGCTGGTGGGACTGCTTTGTCATCTAGCCTTTATTCCCCTTCGGGAGCCGCGACGCGCCTTGCGGGTCTCCTCCCTCCCCCAGGCAGTCCTCTGGGGGGATGGACGCCGGGCTACTGCGTGTCGACGTCACGCACCACACTGTGCTTGCGACGTCCCCCTTGTGGCGCCGTCATGCTGTTTCCATACTCGTGGGCTAGTGGGGAGGTCATCTGTACCGTCTTGCCGGACACCTGTCCGACTTGCTGTGCTCCTCCCCCTGCTGCATGGCGTGATGTTGGTGGGCGGCCCCGCGGCGGCGTTATATGGACGCTCTCCGGGGCGACCTGGGCATTCGAGGCTTTCCACACACCCGATTTCACATGATTTGGGAACCCTCCCTCCTCTGGGGCCCCAATCTTCTTTTTCAGGTACACCTATCACCTTCTTTTATGGCTGGTCACTGCACTGGTTGCCTTTGACGTTTCCTCACTCCTTACCCACTCTTAACCCACCATCCGGTTAATTGCCTTTCCTACCTATGTCCTTCACTGCTCTTCCTCTACTTCTCACATAATGCCTGTGGGGTTCCCTCTTTCTCTCCTCTCCCACATTTTGCCTCCACTCACCTGTACTACCTTTCACCTCCCTAGATAACCCTCGGTCCCCATGCCTACCCTGGTTGGCACCTGCTTTCGTCCCCGCGGGGCTCCCCGCCTCTGCTCCCGGTTGGGGGTAACCTGGATGGCTTGCGGGGTCCTGCCGCCATACCATCAGTGCCCAGTTTCCTGGTGAGTATATTTATATACCAGTTGCGGGGGCTCATACACCATGCACCCCTACTATTATTGTTTTTTGTTTTCCTTTTGCTTATTCCATCCCTATCCTTATCTAAGTTCATCCTATTACCCTCTTGCTGTCACATGCTTCATATAAAGTCCCACCCTCCTTTTTTAGCAATCCCCCTTGTTTGTGATATAGATTGGGATTGAAACACATGACCTTACCAGGTCATGGTTTCATTTAAAGTCCCTAGGGATGGAAATGGGTGACCTTACCAGGTCATGATTTCCCCAAAGTCCCTAAAAACCCCTTCCTTTTCTTGTATTAAAAAAAGTGTGTTTTTTCCCAAGAAATTCCGTTTGAAAAATCGCTGCGCAAATACTGTGTGAAAAAAAAAATTGCAACACCCGCCATTTTATTCTGTAGGGCCTTTTCTTTAAAAATATATATAATGTTTGGGGGTTCAAAGTAATTTTCTTGCAAAAAAATTATATTTTTTCATGTAAACAAAAAGTGTCAGAAAGGGCTTTGTCTTCAAGTGGTTAGAAGAGTGGGCGATGTGTGACATAAGCTTCTAAATGTTGTGGATAAAATGCCAGGACAGTTCAAACCCCCCCAAATGACCCCATTTTGGAAAGTAGACACCCCAAGCTATTTGCTGAGATGCATGTTGAGTCCATGGAATATTTTATATTTTGCCACAAGTTGCGGAATTTTTTTTTTTTTTTGCAGAAAGTTGTCACTAAATGATATATTGCTCACACATGCCATGGTTATATGTGGAATTACACCCCAAAATACAATCTGCTGCTTCTTCTGAGTATGGGGATACCATATGTGTGAGACTTTTTGGGACCCTAGCCATGTACAGGACCCCGAAAACCAATCATGCCTTTAGGCTTTCTAAAAGCGTAAAATGGTGATTTCACTTCCTCACTGCCTATCACAGTTTTGGGGGCCCTGAAATGTCAAGATAGCACAAAATACCCCCAAATGACCCCATTTTGGAAAGAAGACACTTCAAGCTTTTTGCTGAGAGGCATGTTGTGTCCATGGAATATTTGATATTTTGCCACAAGTTTTGGGAAAAAGTACACACCCCAAGGTATTTGATAAGAGGCATGGTGAGTAGGGATGAGCCGAACACCCCCGGTTCGGTTCGCACCAGAACCTGCGAACGGACCGAAGTTTGCACGAACGTTAGAACCCCATTGAAGTCTATGGGACTCGAACGTTCGAAATCAAAAGTGCTCATTTTAAAGGCTAATTTGCATGGTATTGTCCTAAAAAGGGTTTGGGGACCCGGGTCCTACCCCAGGGGACATATATCAATGCAAAAAAAACTTTTAAAAACGGCCGTTTTTTCGGGAGAGGTGATTTTAATGATGTTTAAAGTAAAAAAAAAAGTGAAATATTCCTTTAAATATCGTACCTGGGGGGTGTCTATAGTATGCCTGTAAAGTGGCGCGTGTTTCCCGTGTTTAGAACAGTCCCTGCACCAACTGTCATTTTTAAAGGAAAAAATCTCATTTAAAACTGCTTGCGGGTTTAAGGTAATGTCCGGTCCTGGCAATATGGATGAAAATCAGTGAGACAAACGGCATGGGTACCCCCCAGTCCATTACCAGGCCCTTTGGGTCGTGTATGGATATTAAGGGGAACCCCACACCCAAATTAAAATAAGGAAAGGTGTGGGGCCACCAGGCCCTATATACTCTGAACAGCAGTATACAGGCGGTGCAAACAAGACAGGGACTGTAGGTTTGTTGTTAAGTAGAATCTGTTTGTCATTTTGAACGGGTACATTTTTAACGTGTTTAGCTCCAGCCAAAAAATGTTTTTTAAGCTTTTTGGAAAACATAGGGAAGGGTTATCACCCCTGTGACATTTGTTTTGCTGTCTTTCCTCTTCTTTAGAAGATTTCACCTCACTTTTTGTCCCAATGACAAATGCTTTTTGAGAATTTGGGGTTTTTTGTGGAACAAGGATTGGAAAGCATCAGTGGAAAGGAGAAATATTTTTCCCATATTAACTCTTACAGGAGAGAATTTCCCTTCCTAGGGGTAGATTTCATCTCACTTCCTGTTGTCTCCTTCCGTTTGCAAGTAGGAGTCGTTTGTAAGTTAGATGTTTGAAAGTAGGGGCCTGCCCTATATACTCAGCAGAAATTTGGGCCTTAGGTGTTGTTGTGGCCACAACACTGTAAGCCCTCACAGGGCCCTGCTGTGAAATATTAGATCAAGAATTGTAATTACATGCCCCTGTTGAACAGGGGCAGAAAAATTGGGCCTTTGGTGGTGGTGGTGGTGCTGGTGCCACAACACTGTAAGTCCTCACTCGCTCTTGGTGGGTGCAGAAATGGGCCCTTCTGTGAAATATTAGATCAAGAATTGTAATTACATGCCCCTGTTAAACAGGGGCAGAAAAATTGGGCCTTTGGTGGTGGTGGTGGTGCTGGTGCCACAACACTGCAACCCCTCACAGACACTCTAGTTGGAACGCAGGAACGAGCCCTGCTGCAAAGTATTGCATCAAAAATTGTAATTACACGCCCCTGTTAAACAGGGGCAGAAAAAATTGGGTCTTAGGCACTGGTGCTGGTGCCACAACACTGCAACCCCTCACAGACACTCTAGTTGGAACGCAGGAATGAGCCCTGCTGCAAAGTATTGCATCAAAAATTGTAATTACACGCCCCTGTTAAACAGGGGCAGAAAAATTGTGCCTTAGGCACTGGTGGTGGCGCCCAGAACCAAAAATGTTCTTACAAGCTATCAGCGTGATGATTGAGGAGGAAGAGGATAATTACTCAGGGATAGTCACTCAGCATCAGCATAGGCAGTCTTTGAAGGGATCTGAGATTTCAAAAAAAATTATTTGGTTACATCAGCATCAGGTGCTTGGTAGCTGGTGGTGATCCAAGACTGATTCATTTTTATGAAGGTCAGTCGATCGACCGAGTCGGTGGACAGACGCACCCTGTGATCGGTTACCACGCCTCCAGCAGCACTGAATGTGCGTTCCGAAAGAACGCTGGATGCAGGACAGGCCAGTAGCTCAATTGCATACTGTGCAAGCTCTGGCCAGTGATCCATCCTCAAGACCCAGTAACCCAGAGGATTTTCGGTGGGAAAGGTGTCCAAATCTGATCTTGCCCCTAGGTATTCCTGTACCATGTAAAACAGACGCTGGCGATGCTTGCTGGAACTGATCATACCTTGGGGCTGCGGACCAAAAAATTGTCTGAACGCATCGTTCAGACGGCCACCTTCTCCACTGCTCCTTCTTTGACTGACCGAAGCCTCAGCAACACGTTGTCCAGAAACAGGAGTTTGTAACCTCCCAGTCTCTGGGAACGCGTTGCACAGACCTTTCTGCAAGGCCTCCCGAAGATGTTTCATCCTCTGCTCCCTCTGCGATGGCAAGATAAGGTCCGCAACCTTACCCTTGTAACGTGGATCAAGGAGGGTTGCCAGCCAGTATTGGTCCTTCCCCTTGATACCACGAATACGAGGATCCTTACGCAGGCTTTGCAGGATCAGGGAGGCCATGCAGCGTAGGTTTGCTGAGGCATTCGGTCCGGAGTCCTCTGGGTCACTAAGGACGACATGGTCCGCAGCCACCTCCTCCCAGCCACGTACAAGTCCATGTGTTTCTTGGGACTGATCCCTTAAAGACTGCTGCTGATGCTGAGTGCCAGGCTCCATCTCCATACTGACACAATCTTCCTCCTCCTCCTCCTCCTCCTCGTCCTCTTCCTGTGTGATCGGCGGGCACGCAGGAACACTGTCTGCATAAAGGGGGCCTTGAGAGCTAAGGAAGTCCTCCTCTTCCTGCCTCTGTTCTGCCTCAAGTGCCCTGTCCATTATTCCACGCAGCGTGTGCTCCAACAGGTGGACAAGGGGGACAGTGTTATTGATGCATGCACTGTCACTGCTCACCATCCTCGTGGCCTCCTCAAATAGTGACAGGACAGTGCATGCATCCCTGATCATGGCCCACTGGCGTAGGGAAATAAAACCAAGCTCCCCTGACCCTGTCCTGGTGCCATAGTCGCACAGGTACTCATTGATGGCCCTCTGCTGCATGTGCAGCCGCTGCAGCATGGCCAACGTTAAGTTCCACCTGGTGGGCATGTCACAGATTAGGCGGTTCTTGGGCAGGTTAAACTCCTTTTGGAGGTCCGTCAGCCGAGCACTGGCATTATATGACCGGCGGAAATGCACACAGACTTTCCTTGCCTGCCTCCGGACATCCTGTAAGCCCGGGTACCTGCCCAAGAACCGCTGCACCACCAAGTTAAGGACGTGAGCCAAACAGGGCACATGGGTCATTTGTCCCTGTCGGAGGGCAGAGAGGAGGTTGGTGCCATTGTCGCAAACCACCATTCCTGCCTTAAGTTGGCGTGGCATCAACCACCTCTGAACCTGCCCCTGCAGAGCTGACAGAACCTCTACCCAAGTGTGGCTCCTGTCCCCCAAGCACACCAACTCAAGCACCGCATGGCATCTTTTGGCCTGCGTACTTGCGTAGCCCCTTGAACGGCTACAGAGCACCGCTGGTTCCGAGGACAAAGCACAGGAAGAGGCCATGGAGGAAGAAGAAGAGGAGGGGGTGGAGGAGAGAGGTGTGTCACAATCATTAGCGTTTTGGAGGCGTGGTGGTGGAACAACCTCCAACACTACTGCACCTTGTCCTGCATCCTTCCCAGCTGCCAGCAGAGTCACCCAATGCGCCTGCTGGACCATGAGTCAGCGGTAATATGCACTTTACCGCTGACCGCCCTGTCCAGCGAGGCATGGACATTGCCTTCCACATGGCGGTAGAGAGCCGGAATCGCCTTCCGTGAGAAAAAGTGTCGTTTGGGTACCTGCCACTGAGGAACCGCACATTCCACAAACTCACGGAAGGGGGCAGAGTCTACCAACTGAAAAGGCAGCAGTTGAAGTGCTAGCAATTTTGCCAAGCTAGCATTCAACCGCTGCGCATGTGGATGGCTGGGAGCAAACTTCTTTCGGCGGTGCAGCAGCTGGGGCAGGGAAATTTGCCTGGTACAATTTGACGTTGGTGTACCAAAAGCAGATTGCCCACAAGTACTTGGCTGTGACACACCTAATTCTACACCTTCATTCCTCTCAGTGCAGGTCTCAGAGAGGACTGAAGGTATAGTGGGGTTGGAGATCTCAGCTGATGAGGAGCAAGGAGAGGTCCTCTTTGTTCTTTGGTGTGGGTCTTTTAGATACGCTTGCCAACAAACTGCATGGCAGGTCAACATATGTCTGGTCAAGCATGTGGTACCCAAGCGAGAGATGTTTTGGCCACGCGAGATACGCTTGAGACATATGTTGCAAATAGCAGCAGTGCGATCTGATGCACTCGTCTCAAAAAAGGCCCACACCAAAGAACTTTTTGAATAACGTGCAGAGACTGCAGCGTTATGCACATGTAGAGCTTTGGGGTGTGATGCAGTCAATGTGCTGCCCTTAGGCTGGCCCCTGGCCATCCTGCCTCATTGGTGATGTGCCGCCTCCTCCTCCTCTTCCTCTCTCCTATCAGGCACCCACGTTGAGTCAGTGACCTCATCATCCCCTCCCTCCTCATCACTAGAGCAAACCTGGCAGTATGCTGCAGCAGGGGGAGCATGACTGCCAGATTGCTGTCCTTCTTGGGCACCCCCTCTGTCCGTGCTCATGTTACTGCCTTCATCGAGCTCAGTATCATCATCAGAGCATTCCAAATGCTGGGCATCCTCCTGGAGCATGTACCCAACACTGTGGTCAAACAGTTCGAGGGACTCCTCAGGAGGACATGGTGAGGCTAGGGATTGAGTCACTGATGACATTGAGCCGAGGGAAGAGGCCGCTGCTTTGCCAGACAAAGTACCCTGGGCATGGGTGAGAGAGGATGAGGACGGCTTGGTCATCCACTCGACCAAGTTTTCCGCATGTTGCGGCTCAACACGGCCAGCTGCCAAAAAAAAGGCCAAGCGTGTCCCACGGCCACATGCTGATGAGAATGCACCGTCTCCACGACCAGCACTAGACACAGAGCCTGCTTGCCCTCTCTTATTGGCTTGTGACTGTCTGCCTCTCCTTCTTGGCCTTCCAGACATACTAATGGCCTGTAGCTGCACTAAGCTGGGATATAGATATATATATATATACTGCAGCTAGCAAAATCAACTGCCTGCCTGTAGTATGAGAACACCACCAACCTTCTATAGGTAGCTTTAGCTGACCACTGTGCAGAGCTTGCAAAAAACAAACTTGTAGCTTTTTTAGCTGCCTGCGGTAGTGATAGGATCAGGAAAACACCACCAACCTTCTACAGGTAGCTTTAGGTGAACACTGTGCAGAACTCGCAAAAAAATAACTTGTAGGTTTAGCTGAACACTGTGAGGTGGACGCACCACACTAACTTGTAGTTTTAGCTGAACACTGTGAGCAGGACGCACCCCACTAACTTGTAGGTTTAGCTGAACACTGTGAGCAGGACGCACTACACTAACTGTAAATAGTCTAGCTGCCTGACTGTGGTACTAATAGAATCAAAATAACACCAGCAATTTTATTCAGGTAGCTGTAAATACTGTAACAAGACAAGCCTGCCTGTCAGTAAGAAGATAACAGGAACGGATCTAGCTGAACACTGTGAGCAGGACGCACTGCACTAACTTGTAGCTTTAGATGAACACTGTGCAGAGGTCTCACTACACCAACTTTTAGGTTTAGCTGAACACTGTGAGCAGGACATGCTGCACTAACTGTAAATAGTCTAGTTGCCTGACTGTGGTACTAATAGGATCAAAAGAACACCAGCAATTTTATTCAGGTAGCTGTAAATACTGTAACAAGACAAGCCTGCCTGTCAGTAAGAAGATAACAGGAACGGATCTAGCTGAACACTGTGAGCAGGACGCACTGCACTAACTTGTAGCTTTAGATGAACACTGTGCAGAGGTCTCACTACACCAACTTGTAGGTTTAGCTGAACACTGAGCAGGACGCACTGCACTAACTGTAAATAGTCTAGTTGCCTGACTGTGGTACTAATAGTATCAAAATAACACCAGCAATTTTATTCAGGTAGCTGTAAATACTGTAACAAGACAAGCCTGCCTGTCAGTAAGAAGATAACAGGAACGGATCTAGCTGAACACTGTGAGCAGGATGCACTGCACTAACTTGTAGCTTTAGATGAACACTGTGCAGAGGTCTCACTACACCAACTTGTAGGTTTAGCTGAACACTCTGAGCAGGACGCACCTCACTAACTTGTAGGTTTAGCTTAACACTGTGAGCAGGACGCACCCCACTAACTTGTAGGTTTAGCTGAACACTGTGAGCAGGACGCACTGCACTAACTGTAAATAGTCTAGCTGCCTGACTGTGGTACTAATAGGATCAAAAGAACGCCAGCAATTTTCTTCAGGTAGCTGTATATACTGTAACAAGACAAGCCTGCCTGTCAGTAGGAAGATAACAGGAACGGATCTAGCTGAACACTGTGAGCAGGACGCACTGTACTAAATGTAAATAGTCTAGCTGCCTGACTGTGGTACTAATAGGATCAAAAGAACACCAGTAATTTTCTTCAGGTAGCTGTATATACTGTAACAAGACAAGCCTGCCTGTCAGTCGGAAGATAACAGGAACGGATCTAGCTGAACGCTGTGAGCAGGACGCACCCCACTAACTTGTAGGTTTAGCTTAACACTGTGAGCAGGACGCACCCCACTAACTTGTAGGTTTAGCTGAACACTGTGAGCAGGACGCACTGTACTAAATGTAAATAGTCTAGCTGCCTGACTGTGGTACTAATAGGATCAAAAGAACACCAGTAATTTTCTTCAGGTAGCTGTATATACTGTAACAAGACAAGCCTGCCTGTCAGTCGGAAGATAACAGGAACGGATCTAGCTGAACACTGTGAGCAGGACGCACTGCACTAACTGTAAATAGTCTAGCTGCCTGACTGTGGTACTAATAGGATCAAAAGAACACCAGCAATTTTCTTCAGGTAGCTCTAAATACTGTATCAAGACAAGCCTGCCTGTCAGTAGGAAGATAACAGGAACGGATCTAGCTAAACTGAATACAGTGTATATAAATATATGCAACACCTGGGATGCATATATATACACAATACACTGTAAGTGCAGCTAAACTGACTGACTTTTCTGCCTAATCTATCTAACTCAAATCAAATGTCACTGTCTGTCTCTCTCTCTCTCTCAATGAACGCCGGAACACACACTACACAGGGCCGCCGTGCAGGCGGCCTTATATAGTGTGGGGCGTGTACTAAATCACCTGAGCCATAATTGGCCAAAGCCTCCTTGGCTTTGGCCAGTTACGGCTCTCTGTTCAGACGGCGCTGTGATTGGCCAAGCATGCGGGTCATAGTGCATGCTTGGCCAATCATCAGCCAGCAATGCACTGCGATGCCGCAGTGAATTTGGCGCGAACGGCCCATATCGTTCGCAATTCGGCGAACGGGCGAACAGACGATGTTCGAGTCGAACACGGGTTCGACTCGAACATGAAGCTCATCGCTAATGGTGAGTATTTTGCAGATCTCATTTATTTTTGAAAATGAAGAAAGAAAAGAAAAATGTATTTTTTTTCTTTTTTCAATTTTTAAAACTTTGTGACAAAAAGCGAGATCTGAAAAATACTCAACATGCCTCTCAGCAAATAGCTTGGGGTGCCTGCTTTCCAAAATGTGGTCATTTGGGGGGTTTTGTGCTATCTGGGTATTTCATGGACTCCGAAACTCCAAAACTTTTGTCATTTTTGAGTTGTAACAAAAAAAATTAAATATTCAATGGGCTCAACATGCCTCTCAGCAATTTCCTTGGGGTGTCTACTTTCCAAAAGGGGGTCATTGGGGAGGGGGGTTGTACTGCCCTGCCATTTTATCACATAGTTACATAGTTACATAGTTACATAGTTAGTAAGGTTGAATAAAGACACCAGTCCATCCAGTTCAACCTGAGTGAGTGTGGGTCTACAACCCTGACCCTTGTCCCTAACCCTGAACATCGCACACTCACATCAACCCCTACCCTCAATCCAAGGTCCCCATTCATATACTAGGGCCAATTTTGGACAGAAGCCAATTAACCTACCAGCATGTCTTTGGAGTGTGGGAGGAAACCGGAGTACCCGGAGGAAACCCACACAGGCACAGGGAGAACATGCAAACTCCAGGCAGGTAGTGTCGTGGTTGGGATTCGAACCAGCGACCCTTTTTTACTGCTAGGTGAGAGTGCTAACCACTGCACCACTGTGCCGCCCACCTCAAGAAATGGTGCTAAAAAGCTGCGTAAATTACAGAAAATGTACCCTAGTTTGTAGACGCTATAACTTTTGCGCAAACCAATAAATATATGCTAATTGACATTTTTTTTTTTACCAAAGACATGTGGCTGAATACATTTTGGCCTAAATGTATGGCTAAAATTGCGCTTATTCATTTTTTTTTATAACAAAAAGTAGAAAATATAATTTTTTTTCAAGATTTGCAGTCTTTTTCTGTTTATATCGAAAAAATAAAAGCCGCAAAGGCAATCAAAAGAAAGCTCTATTTGTGGGATTTTTTTTTTTTTAGCAGAGACCCTAGAGAATAAAATGGGTGCAATACTTTATGTCACGCCGTCTTTGCACAGCGATCTTTCAAACGCAATTTATTTGGAAAAAATACACTTCAAAAAGTTAACCCGATTTTTTTTGTATAATGTGAAAGATGATGTTACGCCGAGTAAATAGATACCTAACATGTCATGGTTTAAAATTGAGCACACTTGTGGAGTGGCGACAAACTATGGTACCTAAAAAGTTCCATAGGTGACACAAATTTTTATAGTGGTTACCCATTAGTGGTTACCTGTTTATAGTTACAGAGGAGGTCTAGTGCTAGAATTATTGTTCTCGCTCTAACGATCGTGGTGATACTTCACATGCATGGTTTGAACACTGGCCAACTGCATCAAAGTTATTCAAAGTTATCCCCCTCTGGACAACTGTGTCAAAGTGGTCTCTTTCTGGTCAACTGAATCAAAGTGGTCTCTCTCTGGTCAACTGCGTCAACGTAGTTCCTTTACTGGCCAACTTTGTCAAAGGAACCCCTCTATGGTCACCTAAATCACAGTGATCCCTCTGTGTTCAACTGTGTCAAAAGTGATTTCTCTCTGGCCAACTGCATCAAAGTGGTCTTTCTCTGATCAACTGCATCAAAGTGAGCCCTTTCTGGTCAACTGAATCAAAGTAATCCCTCACTGGCCAACGGCATCAACGTAGTTCATTTGCTGGCCATGTCAAAGTGATCCCTCTGTCAACTGTGTCAAAGTGATTCCTCTCTGGCCAACTGAAATAAGTTATCCTTCTCTGGTCAACTGAATAAAGTTATCCCTTTCTGGCCAACTGAAACAAATTGATCCTCTCTGGCCAACTGCATCAAAGTGATCCCTCTTTGGCCGAATGCGTCAAAGTGATCCCTCTCTGGTCAACTGCATCAAAGTGATCCCTTTCTGTTCATCTGAATCAAAGTGATCCCTTTCTGTTCATCTGAATCAAAGTGATCCCTCCCTGGCCAACTGCATCAAAGTGATCCCTCTCTGGCCAACTGCATCAAAGTGATCCCTCTCTGGTCATCTGGATCAAAGTTATCCCTTTCTGGTCAACTGAATCAAAGTTATTCCTCTCTGGCCAAATGCATCAAAGTGATCCCTCTCTGGCCAACTGCATCAAATGTATTCCTTTCTAGTCAACTGAATAAAAGTCATCCCTCTCTGGCCAACTCTGTTAAAGTGATCACTCTCTTGTCAACTGCATCAAAGTGAGCCCTTTCTGGTCAACTGAATCAATGTGATACCTTTCTGGCTAACAGTGTAAAAGTGATACCTCTCTAGCCAACAAAAAAGTTATCCCTCCCTGGCCAACTAAATCAAAGTGATCCCTCTCTGGCAAACTGAGTCAAAGTGATCCCTCTCTGGCCAACTGTGTCAAAGTGATACCTTTATGGTCATCTGAATCAAAGTGATCCCTCGCTGGACAACTGCACCAATGTGATTCCTCTCTGGCCAAAAGCGTCAAATCATCCTCTATGGTCAACTGCATCAAAGTGATCCCATTCTAGCCAACTGAATCAAAATTATGCTTCGCTGGCCAACTGCTTCAAGGTTATCCCTCTCTGGTCAACAATATCAAAGTGATCCCTCCCAGGCCAACTGAATCAAAGTGATCCCTCTCTGGTCAACTGCATCAAAGTTATCCTTTTCTAGTAAACTGTGTTAAAGTGAGCCCTTTCTGGTCAACTGAATCAAAGTGATCCCTCTCTGGTCAACTGCGTCAAAGTTATCCCTCTGTTGTCAACTGCGTCAAAGTGATCCCTCTTTGGCCAACTGAATAAAGTTATCCGTCTCTGGCCAACTAAATCAAATTAATCCCTCTCTGGCCAACTGCATCACATTTATTCCTTTCTGGTCAACTGAATCAAAGTCACCCCTCTCTGGCCAACTGCATTGAAGTGATCCCTCTTTGGTCAACTGCATCACAGTTATCCCTTTCTGGTCAACTGAATCAAAGTAATCCCTCCCTAGTCAACTGTGTTAAAGTGATCCTTCTCTTGTCAACTGCATCAAAGTGATCCCTCTCTGGTCAACTGAATCAAATTGATCCCTCTCTGGCCAACTGAATAAAGTTATCCCTCTCTGGCCAACTAAATTAAAGTGATCCCTCTCTGGTCAACTGAATCAAAGTGATCCCTCGTTGGACATCTGCACCAATGTAATTCCTCTCTGGCCAAAAGCGTCAAAGTGATCCTTACCTGGCCAATTGAATGAAAGTGATCCCTTTCTAGCCAACTGAATCAAAGTGATCCCTCCCTGACTAACTCAATCAAAGTGAACCCTCTCTGGTCAACTGCATCAAAGTTATCCCTTCCTGGTCAACTGTGTTAAAATGAGCCCTTTCTGGTCAACTACATCAAAGTGATTCCTCACTAGCCAAATGCATTAAATGAATCCCTTTGCTGGCCAACTATGTCAAAATGACCCCATTCCTATCCCCTCCCCCCTCAATATTTATCAATGATCACATCTACAACCTACTTGGTTCACTCTCCAGATTTTTAGCCCCCTTCATTGCAGGCTGTAGACAAACCCGATTCTGGGCCCTGCTCAGTCTGCATCTTCGATATCTGTTGATCTTATATTTAGGAACTTCCTAAAATATGGTGTTGCCACATACTGCATTTCAGTTTTAGGAACTTATAAATGCCACAATAAAGAGGAAGTGTATGTACTTCTGTAATATTCTGTAGAACCGTGTGCCCACTCATGAATTTGTTATTTTATCTCAGTGGTTGATTGGTTCATAATACATTTGTTCATACTACTAATCATCAAAAATAACATTTGAGCTGGAAAATAATTAGACCAGGCCTGTTTCAGACACTTGTTGCTTACAAGTTAAAATCAGTATTTTTTGCTAGAAAATTAATTAGAACCCCCAAACATTATATTAGCAGAGACCCTAGAGAATAAAATGGGCGGTCGTTGCAATACTTTATGTCACGCCATATTTGCGCAACGATCTTTCAAACGCAATTTATTTGGAAAAAATACACTTCAATGTATTAATAAAAAAAAACAATAAAAGTTAGCCAGATGTTTTTGTATAATTTGAAAGATGATGTTAGGCCGAGTAAAAAGATACCTCACATACTTGTGAACACTGTTCACATTTGCAGGTGCGGCTTACGTATGTGTTCGCTTTGGCATGCGAGCACGGAGGGATGGGGCGTTTAAAAAAAAAATTCTTATTTATTTTACTTTTTATTATTATTTTTACACTGTCCCTTTAATTATTTTTATTTTATTTTTTTAGCACTTTTATTGCTGTCAGAAGGAATGTAATAGGTGGTGACAGGTACTCTTTATGGAGAGATCTGGAGTCTATAAGACCCCAAATCCCTCCTTTGCACTTGAAAGTATTCAAAACACCAAGATCAGCATTTTTGGATGCTTTCGATTTCTAAAAACTGGCGCCGTTGGCTCTCCAGTAAACCGGAAGTGACGTTGTGACATGACATTGTGACGTCGCTTCCAGGTTACTACATCCAAGACTCGATGAAAGCCATGCCGGCTGGTTGCTCGGGTCTCCCGGTGGGATGGGGGAGACCAGGTGAGCGGTAGAAGGTGGCGGGAGGGGGGTTGTCCCCTCCCGCTGCTTGTAATAACAGCCGAGCTGCTTGTTATTACTAGAGAATTGACCATCGGCCTCTAAAGAATGGTACCGGGGTGATACCTCATTGGTTGTTATTACTAGAGAGCTGACCATCGGCCTCTAAATAATGGTACCGGGGTGATACCTGCGGCTGAATATCATCACTCCGGTACAACCACTTGAAGCCAATGATGTACAGATGGTCCTTTCTCCTGTTAGGTATGGAGATGAGTGAGGGGAAGATGGCCCCCACCTGTCTCCATAACAATACAGTGCAGAAGCAACGTCAAAACGTCACTTCCGCCTATAGCTCTTAAAGCAATATTTATTTTTTTTCAGCTGACTTATTTTTATATTTTTTTATTGCATTTTACTGTAAATATGAGATCTGAGGTCTTTTTGACCCCAGATCTCATATTTAAGAGGTCCTGTCATGCTTTTTTTCTATTACAAGGTATGTTTATATTCCTTGTAATAGAAATAAAAGTGACACAATTTTTTTTTAGAGAACAGTCTAAAAGAAAAAAAAAAAAGAAAAAGGTAAAAAATATAAGAAAAAATTAAATAATAATGTAAACGCCCCCCCCCCCGTCCCGCCAAGCTCGCACGCAGAAGCAAACGCATATATATGAGTAGCGCCTGCATATGAAAACGGTGTTCAAACCACACATGTGAGGTATCCCTGCGATCATTACAGTGAGATCAATAATTCTAGCCCTAGACCTCCTCTGTAACTCAAAACATGAAACCTGTAGAATTTTTTAAACATCGCATATGGATATTTTTAAGGGTAAAAGTTTGTTGCCATTCAACGAGCAGGCGCAACTTTGAAGTGTGACATGTTGGGTATCAATTTACTCGGCATAACATTACCTTTCACAATATAAAAAAAATTAGGCTAACTTTACTGGTGTCTTATTTTTTAATTAAAAAATTACACTGTTTCCAAAAAAAGTGCGCTTGTAAGACGGCTGCGCAAATACGGTGTGACAGAAAGTATTGCAACAACCGCCATTTTATTCTCTAGGGTGTTAGAAAAAAAATATATAATGTTTGGGGGTTCTAAGTAATTTTCTAGCAAAAAAAAAATGATTTTAACATGTAAACAATAAGTTTGAAAAATAGGCTCGTGCTGAAGTGGTTAATTAATTTTAATGCAAAAAAAAAAAAAACACAATATATAACCCAACGTTTTGGTAAAATATAGAAGATGATGTTACACCGAGTAAATAGATACCTAACATGTCATGCTTTAAAATTGCGCACGCTTGTGGAATGGTGACAAATTACAATACTTAAAAATCTCCATAGGTGGCGCTCTAAACCTTTTTACAGGTTACCTGCATAGAGTTACATACAGTAGGTCTAGTGCTGCTTCTAAAAGCGATCCAGCGGCTAATCAGCCACTCAGATTGCTTTAATGAGAAAGAGAATCACGGCTGAAAAAAAAAAAAAATACAATGATAGCTTCATCCATAACCCCGGTAAACCACTTCAAAGCCGTAACGTATATATATGTATTGCGGTCTTGAAGTGGCTAAGGGGGGGGCAGGGAAGGCAAAATATAAGGAGATGAAATATCACCTTTACCACATGAAACTAAGAATTAAACTGAAACCAAAACTCCCACCTTCCTCCCAGTCTCAGGTGACGTATCATGTGATGCCGGTACTGGTCCCAGTACAATGATTATTATATGTAGATTACCTGACATCATCTCAATCTCTTTGTTCCTCTTCATTGCTCTCCACTGATTAGTAGAAATGTGTGCTCTGTGCTGTACGCTTCATGAGAACTGGAGATGTTTTCTGATAAAGACTTCTGAAGAAGAAAGATTTCCTCATACTGGTCTTTTCTGGATCTTCAACCACAAACCAGAGTGGAAAGAAACATAATAGATAGGAAAGTACCATTTCACGAAGAAACAAAAATCAACATGTTGTCAGCCCTAAAGGATTTCATTAATGGGTCAGTCCTACCAAAAGTGGATCTTTATTACAGGTGGAGCCTGGCTGGCTTCTTTTATGTCTTCAATTTTCCAGCAGTGAGATCGCTCAGTCATAATCCCATGACTATAGTACAACAGATGTTACATACAACTGCTTACCCAGCCAACCCACTCCAACATTTTATTACCCCTTTTCTTCCCATTAAAGGAGACCACACCATATTGGAGTACTTATTGGCCTTAGCAGCCCCTTTATTAATGAATCAATTAAAATTAACATGTTTGAAAGCAACATCTGTTGAAACTCAACTGGTCATGTTGGTCTATGCAGGTCATACCTCCACCCCAGCATCAACATAATGATCATCACCATGCACTGCAGTACCTTTAACTGAAAATAGGCCTCCAACTGACAAACTAGCTCGGAGACAACCAAAACTGCCCGCAGTGCACCCTTTCATCAAATTCCAGCTAAATAACATTAGCTGAAATACCATCAACGGGTCCATACTACCGATGAGTCCCGCATTCACCTTATCTGGGGGGGGTTTCTTCCTTCACCAGCAATGACCAACACCCGCCACAGCAAACAAGGGTAAAACCTACCCTTGAGCGCACCTCCACACCCTCAGTGCTTGTTCAATGCCATCCTGAATTCCTATGGCCCACATGTCTATCACCACGTCATTGAGGTGTACACCATCGTCTCGAAGGTAATGCCAAGTATCTCCCTCCAACTCCAGATGCCTGATAGCCAGCCCCCCATTCTTCACCCCCAAACCTACTAACCTCTCTATTAACCTTCTTCCTGGCCCTGTTTAGCCTTTCCACCGATCTGTCAACCTCCATGTGGTCCTGGCAATCACATCCGACCACACAATCAGCAGCCTGGGAAATGCAGAACGAAGCCGCAGAACATCAAATTTGATATCCCGCGTGATATCCAGTTTTGACCGTAGACCTAAATCATTACCCCCTACATGTAGTACTAAAATGTCTAGGGGCCTGTCCAACTTCGCAAACGGTGCACTTCAGGCACGATCCTGCTCCAAAGCATCCATGGGACTCCCAACCATTTAATGCAAGCCTCCCTTCTGGAAATGCCCAACTGCCTACCCGCAGGCTTAACATCTGCCCTTCTTGCTCCCCAACAGACATAAGAATGTCCCCTAATCCAGACCAACCCTTGCGGACAACCTGCAAAAGAAGAAAACAATAACATCCAACATGACAAATGACACAGAGTCCCCATATACACAAACCCATGCCGACATCTCCTTATCCCCTTATCCTCTATATTTCTAATAACTCTAGCCAAACATATGAGCTAAACCTTCTTGACTCCCACTGACCAATTAGCTTAACTGACTCCTCATCCAGACCCCATCTAAAAGCCTCTGTAGCCACCCCTATCCTAAATGAGTGTGAAGAAAATTTCTGACCCCCCAGGCCCAGTGCCTTCAAACACTTGCCGAAAACTGAAATAAACTGGAATCTTGACAGCGATTCCCCATTCTCGTGTATCAAAAGGAACCCGTCCCACCTGGATGGATCTCAAGAAAACTTTTAACCGTGGAAACTGGGCACAAGGGGGACCCCGGTATCGCAAAAATCATTATCCATTTTCCTTTACCTTCCTGATCCGTTTTGGACTTTCTTACCCGCATGGATAACCTATCCGCACCGCAAATGACCTCCGCCGTCCCAATTCCCCCTTTTTATTTTTTGGAAGGACTGACAAGTTCCCCTATCCTAAATGCCCCAAAAAACACCAGGGCAAACACCGTTCTAAACAACATTGTTTCATAACTAGATGAACAGGTCTCACTTAATTGCGCAAAGAGCCTTCCCAGCAATTCAAATGACACCGTACGCCTATCATCCTGGCACTGCACCCCTCTCCTATACCCTTTCACAGCCTGCCTAACCCAAAATTCCTTCTTAAAATCCTGTTTTCCGTTCAGTTTGAACCAAAAGGCAAGGCCCGCCAATTTGTTGTTCAATCCTGACACCGACACCCCCTCTTCCATGTTCCTACATACCAAATACACCACCAGTAGTCTTAAAACCGGCGTGTTATCTGGTCCGCAAACCTGTGTCAAAAGTGACTCCCATTCTGACCGCACCCTACTGTATGCTGTCCATGTCGCCTTACTTACTGACCGTCTGATCCAGCCGTGGACGACTGCAATGCAATCTTCCACATACCCGGGGGACAAGGGACCCCGTGCGTGTCCACAGCGGATGCCAATTCCCAAAACTTGTCTCACTGAAAGCGAGACAGCGCATCAGCAATGACGTTTTTTACTCCTGGCAAGTGCACCACATATATGAACACATTCAATTGCATGGACCGTAGAACTAAATGTCTCAATAAACGCACCACCGGCGGAGATGCCGCTGACACCTTGTTGATGACCTGAACCACCCCTAGATTATCACCATGGAAGCGCACCATCAGATCCTTGAAGGAGTCTCCCCATAGTTCCACCGCCAGTACCACCGGAGATAGCTCCAATAGCAGCATGTTCTCCATGGCCCGCACTCCACTTCCCCTGGAAGAAAGCCCCGAAACCCGTGGATCCTGCCGCATGTACAACTCTAAATCAAAGTTACTCACTGGCCCAGACATCCACAAAGCCCATCCATTGAAGTGTTCCAGGAACAAATGCCATATCCACAAGTCATCCCTATGTTCCTCTTTCAACCTTACAAAATGTTTTTGGGGATTCCACCCCCCCTGTGCTGGTCGACAGCCGCCTGCTGAAAACCCTGCGACACGCAAATTTTAACTTACCCAAAACAGACTGCAGTGTCCTAAGCTGTACCTTGCGTAATCCCACGAGTGCCCGAATCTCCGCCTGTAGTGCCTGCAGCTTATCCTTGGGCAGTTGGCACTCCATTGCCTCTGAATCCACCACGATGCCCACGTAAACTAATCACCGTAGTCGGTCCTTCTGTCTTGTCCGGAGCCAAGGGAATCCCAAAACGTTCCGCTATGTGTTCCAGCGTAGTCAATAACACTGCACAAATTTCGGATGAAGCCGTTCCTATATACAAAAAATCATCTAGCTAGTGGATGATGGAATTCACTCCCACGACGTCCCATACTACCCATTCCACGAATGAACTGAAACGTTCAAACAGTGCACAGGAATTAGAGTATCCCATTGGCAAGCAGCGATCTACAAAATATTCCTCCTGCCAATGACAACCTAGGAGATGACAACTGTCCGGGTGGACGGGAAGTAATCTGAATGCAGCCTCGATGTCCGTTTTTGCCATCTTAGCTCCTTGCCCATAGCGCCTTACCCAAACAACTGCTGCATCAAATGAGGTGTATGAAACTGCGCACATCTGTGGGTCAATGGCATCATTAACCGACCCCCCTTTTGGAAAAGAGAGGTGGTGAATCAGCCTATATTTCATCGGCTCCTTTTTGGGAACCACCCCTAAGGGTGAGACCACTAAATCAGGGATTGGCAACATTGGGAAAGGGCCTGCCATCCGCCCCAGCACAACCTCCTTCCACAGTTTCTCCGAAATCACCTCCGGATGTTGCATCGCTGAATGTAGGTTCCTAGCCATTGGGGGAGAGACGACTAGGTGTACCGGTATCCTAAAACCCTCCAAAAACAAAACCCCCGACCTAGTATCTGCGCTGCCTCCCTTATCGGGGTATCTATCTAGAAAAGGCGCCTCTTTCCACTTTCACCGGCATCATCCCTCTTGTTCGCAGACTCTCCAGCCCTGCCTTTACCTTGTTTGAAACACCGGTATACCGGGTGGGCTCCCCCACAACCAGAGCATTCATGCTTGTACTTACAGCTCCCCCCGAATTTGCAGGTGCCCTCATTGTATTGCCAACAGACTCCCTTTTTCTTTGAGGCCGATTGTCCGGAAGTAGCTGACCCACCGGCCCCACCTGGAAAAAACTGATTGGTTGCCCTCGCCGATGTCATCAAGCGCATCCACAGGCTGATGTCCTTGTGGTCCCACCGTAGTGCCAGATGTATCGCCCTCTGCTGACGAAACTGCTCGTCATATCTCAGCCATGCTACTCCCCCGTAGACTCTGTGAGTTTCACCTATTGCATCCAGGTAACAGAAAAGCGCAGAGCAATGCTCCGGGTTTTTCTCACCTATAGCACTGGCCAGAATAGCGATTGCCTGAAGCCAGTTCTGGAACGTCCGCGGTATGAGCCTGTACCTCCTCTTCGCTTCATCCTCCTTCTTATTGTCCTCTGGGTTTACCCTGTCCAAGTTGAACTTCTCTAGGGGCAGTAGGAAAAATATTTCCACATACTCCCCTTTCCAAATTTTCTCCCTGACCTCCTGCTTTAAATGAGCTCCCAGCGGTCCCTCAAAACAAACATATACTTCACACCGGGCCGCATCCGCCAACCTGATCAAGTCTTGTTTTTTAACTGCATCCGCTGCCTCTACTACTTTGTCCCCCAAAGAATTCTCGCTTTCCGTACCTGGAGTAGCCACCACAGTGTCCCCCACCGCGGGCATAGCATTAGGTGTTGAGGTGTCTGCGGCACCGCCTCCCCGGCCATCCCACCCCCAGGAGCCACCCATGCTGCCACTGGTGTGACAGACCTGGTAAACCCAGGCTCAAACCTACTAACCAATTCCTTCAACCCTGCCAGGTACCCCTGCAAACCACCCTCCGCCGGGGCATGGTCATAGACCCTCGTGGCCAGAGGAGGAACAGCGGGGGGTGTCCTCCCCTGAGAAGGGCTCCGTGACCCTCCCACTATGGCCCCCCCTGCTAACTCCTCACTCCCCTCATCCTCTAAATACCCCAAATTACAGTGGAATTACCGGGCTGCCTGGAAGAAGTCCCACCAGCCGAAGGTCCCGCCTCCATCGTTGGCAAGGTTCTGCACTGTCCTTCTTCCTCTGATATGGAAAGTTCCCCTTCCGATCGATCTGAGCTCGGCTCCACTGCTCCCAGTATCAGCCCTCCAGGGGATCCTGCCCTGGATGCCGGAGATCCGTGTCCTGGATGGCCGTGCCCCCTCACTCCTGGCGACTTGCCTGCGGCTTTTCTCTGGCCACCGGCATGGTCCTGATCTCGCTGCCCCAGTGCGCCTGCTGTCCTCCTCATCCCCTGCACCGCACTATAGCACTGGGGGCCAGCGGCTGAGGAATCTGATGGCCCGATGGCCGTGGCTGCACTCGTCCCCCGCTGAAGCCCCACCCCCGCTATGACTGAGCCAGGGGCGGACCCCGAAAGCTCCGTGTTCTGCCGCATGGCGGGCCTGTTGCAAGACCCAGGCACCCTGGAGGACCCCGCCGCTGATTCTGTTCTCTGTCTCCGTTACCTCCCAGAGCCCCCCCTGCCCAGGACCGCTACCCATTTTGCAGGGGGCTCTGAAGGGACACCCGCACCCGGGCCGACTCCCTCCTCTCGGTGCTGGCTGTCCCTGCCTGCTCCCCCAGGACCAGGGAGACCTGGTCCCGCAGCCACAGCTCACCTTTCACCGCTGCCGCGGCCCACAACTGTCCCATCAGCTCCTCCAGGGATGACATGCTGCTAAGCTGAATCCTCTGCTCCTCCAGGGATGACATGCTGCTAAGCTGAATCCTCTGCTCACACTGACGCTGGGGAGGGACCGCCTAACACTTACTTTCCTGCTGACTCCTCCTCTTCCCCTGTTCTCACCAATAAGATCCCTTCTTACAAATACTCCTATGTACCCCTGTTCACCCAGTCATGTAAGCCCTACGTTTATTTTTCTTTGGGCATTACTCCGGGCTTCTCTGGTCTGTTCTCACCCACCTTTGAATGAACTAAATCGAAATCATGAAGGGATGGTGGAAACCCCTCATAATAGGCACAGCAGATGTACAGACCCGGGAACTCAGCACAGGGATGGTGAGAACCCCTCATAATGGACACAGCAGGTGTATAAAATGGGGAACTCAGCACAGGGATGGTGAAAACCCCTCATAATGGACACAGCAGGTGTACAGACCTGGAAACTCAGCACAGGTATTGTGGGAACCCCTAATACTGGGCACAGCAGGTGTACAGACCCGGGAACTCAGCACAGGGATGGTGAGAACCCCTCATAATGGACACAGCAGGTCTAAAGACCCGGAAACTCAGCACAGGGATGGTGGGAACACTTCATAATAGGCACAGCAGATGTACAGACCCAGAAACTCAACACCAGGATGGTGAGAACCCTTCATAATGGACTCAGCGGGTGTATAAACCGGGGAACTCAGCACAGGGATGGTTGGAAACTGCCATTCCTTGACAGTGAGGTGTGAGGTTGCTGGTTCCTTAGCTCCTGTGCTTCCAGAGACAAGGGGCTGGAGTTGCTTCTCTGCCCCAGGAGGGATGCTGGATTCTGGGGAGGACCCTGGCGGGGGCCCTCTGGATAGGCCTGTGGAAGATACTGGGCCTGACCCAAGGAGTGATGAGTCCTTGTCTGCCTTTAGACAGAGGATGGTTGGTAAGCTGAAACAGATTAAGAAAGAAGAGGAGAAATTGTTGATTTTGATGGCTGAATTTAGGAAGAAAAAACAGATTTGTGCCAAAGTATACAGCAAGAAGAGACCGGCTCTGAGGCCTGAGTTGAAGGACTTGGAACAAGCTGTGAAGAAGCAGAAAGAACTGGTGAGCTCTTTGAAGGAGAATAGTGTATTAACGATTCAACCGAATGAGGAAAGGAGCTGCTTCCTGCATGGAAAGTGACCCACTCAGCGAGGAGATGCAGGTACCGACAGAATCAGCAGAGAGTGAGAAAGTGGGCCCGGAGGATGAGCTCAGCTCTTCAACACCTCAGGCATCTGCTGAGCCCACAATGGCGGAGGCCTCTGTCTCCCTCCCTCTGCAGCAGCAATATGGAACATCTGAGCAGGAGGTTAAGGGAAGTAATGGCATGCTGGAATTCTTCTGTAAGCTGGAATCCCCTCTGGGTGCAGATTCCCCAGATGATGATGAGAAGATGGACACCGTTCTTCACCCTGTGAAACAGGGACCTGTAGCAACAGCAAGGTCCACCATGAAGTCTGCAGCGGCTGGGGGGAAGTCTGATCCCACCGTCAGCAATGACATCGCAAAGTTAACAACACAGCAAGCAGGTACAGTGTGTATGCAGGATGGTGATGTGGACTTTATTAAAGACAATGAGCTTGCTGGGGGTTGTAGTGCTACAGGAAGTCAGCCCAGACCCATAGACAATGTACAGCATACAATGCAGTCTGAATTACCTGCTGAAAACAAAGCTTCAGATCAAACTGGTGAGTGTTACCTATCAGGCAAATGGCGGAAATGTAACTGTTTTTTTTTTAAAACTGTTAAATGGATAGGTTTACTTCCATTTTAACAGATCCTCCCACATATTGCCCAATCATCACCTTGAAAGTTGGGAATAAGGGGCATCCAAGCATCTTTGTACCTATGAAGAGCTTTTGTACGGACTGTGAATATTTCCTCATACACTTTGGACAATGGCTTGACTGTAGATTCCGCACCCAGAAGTTGTTCCAAACTGGAGGATTTGGTGACCAGGGTGACTAAACCAAAAAATCTTACAAACAACAACTTATATACAATAAAGCCATAATAAATAAATAAAACATATTTACAAAATAATTGAATATGACTATACAAAACAAAAAAAAAAACAAGAGCATAACAAATGGTGCAAACCAAATTGCGCACAACATAATCCCTACGGGAGAGCCAGACTAAGGAACATCACCGTCACCATGCATGTAGCCTTTTATAAAAACGGAATGGGAACTGCCATTAGGGTAGTTGAGGCAACTGTTTCTTAGCCTGACTACTTCCTCTCCCTGGAGAACCAGCGCGCTTCGTTGCACCCTGGCACTTAATCATCCATAGAGGATGCCGTACTCAACCAGTCCCATTCATCATCATCATCATCATCTGACAGGACGCTCATATTTCTCCCAAAATATGTCCAAAGACTCTGGATGGATAAAGGACAAATCGTACTCATAGGAACCTGCCGGACTGATTTTCATGCTCCTTCCCTGCTTGCTGCCCCTTCCCAGATCCTGTGGCAGCAACACCAGCATAAGTTTTTCTTACACCAGCAGCATTTGCAGTCTTGTCCTTAGACACATTCAAACCTGCTGGCAGAGAGTCTGAATCAGCTGGGATATCTTCTGATTAGCAGAGGCAGGACCCGCCCCCTCCCCCTGCCCACTCAGCTTCTTTCCTGGGTTCAATTACAGTCTTGGCTACTGCAGACACCTGGAGAGTTGTACACTACTGCACCCAGCATCTCCTCCACCATTCACAGGAACAGTCGCTGTGTCTGGTCCAGGCAAAGGCTCTGTATTGTCCGTGGTGCTCTCCACTGCAGACTCTTCCCCCAGAAGCTGACAGTTACTCTCCCATTGGTTGTGCTCTCAACCAAACTGTCAAACCATCCAATGGCTGATGTCATAACTGATCACATGTGCAGAATCATGGCAGTTGTAGATTAAACAGAGGCCAAGATGGCAGCTTCCTTGGCTGAAAACGATAGGAGGATTTGCTTCCACTGTAATGCCCCGTACATACGGTCGTATTTTCCGCCGGAAAATGTTGGATGGGAGCTTGTTGTCAGAAATTCCGACCGTGTGTAGGCTCCATCGGACATTTTCCATCGGAATTTCCGTCACACAAAATTTGAGATCTGGATCTCAAATTTTCCGACAACAAAATCCATTGTCGGAAATTCCGATTGTGTGTACACAATTCTGAAGCACAAAGTTCCGCGCATGCTCGGAATCAAGCACAAGAGCCGCACTGGCTATTGAACTTCATTTTTCTTGGCTCGTTGTATGTGTTGTATGTCACCGCGTTCTTGCCGTTCGGAATTCCCGACAAGATTTGTGTGACTGTGTGTATGCAAGATAAGTTTGAGCCAACATCCGCCGGTAAAAAAACGTTGGAAAAAAAACATGGATTTTGTTGTCGGAAAATCCTATCGTGTGTACAGGGCATAAGTATTTAGTTTCAGCTAGGGATCGTCTCTTCGAGTTTATCCTCTGATACAGCCTATATCATGGCATTTACAAGTACTCTTTGTGACTCTGCAACTTATTGAACTTACTATGGAGGGCTATATTACCTTTATTTACTTGATGTGTGGGTATTCAGCTGGTGTCTTCGTGATATGCCACTATGTATACATCATGCCACATGGACTTTTATGTCTACAGTAACCTTTGATGAAAGGTTATACAGCTGCCTTTTGGAAGGTACACATCTACAATTTGGCACATGGAGGAGTTATGTTCCTTCATATAACTTTAGGACACCAATAGTTACTTCTGGTGGAGTCTTCCAGCATTTTGTACCCTTACATATTACAGAGTCCATGGAAATATATGCATTATTTGATGCCCGGGTCTGGGATTTTCTATACTTTACCTTACAATATTGAGGATGTGGACTATGCATATTGGTTATATCCAAGCCTGTTTCTGACCTTTTCTGATATACACTATGTTACCAAAAGTATTGGGACGCCTGCCTTTACACACACACATGCACTTTAATGGCATCTTAGTCTTAGTCCGTAGGGTTCAATATTGATCTGGCCCAACCTTTGCAGCTATAACAGCTTCAACTCTTCTGGGAAGGCTGTCCACAAAGTTTAGGAATGTGTCTATGGGAATGTTTGACCATTCTTCAAGAAGTGTATTTGTGAGGTCAGGCACTGATGTGGACAAGTAGGCCTGGCTCACAGTCCCTGTTCTACTTCATCCCTAAGGTGTTCTGTAGGGTTGAGGTCAGTCAAGTTCCTCCACCCTAAACTTGCTCATCCACGTCTTTATGGACTTTGCTGTGTGACACCAGGCCGTTGCTTCTCCTTTCGGTCGAATAGGAAGTGGGTCCTGAGACCCGATTGGCTGGGAGTCCTAAGACTCCCTGGCCAATCGTGTCTCAGGACCCGCTTCCTGAATGGCCAAGAGGAGAATCAATGGCCCACTCTTTTTTGAAGCCAATTAGATCCTCAGGCTCTAATCATGTGCTTCAAAAAAAAAAAAAAAAAAACCATTGAATCCATGCTTCTGGCACCCTGCATGTAGATTAGGGGCCGGGCACATGGATTAGGGGGGCAGCACCCCTGTGCCCCTAATGGAGCGGCCGCCACTGTTACACACCCTTTAATGTTATTTTGTCAGGATTCTTGCCTCCCTCTGTATTCATTATCTACAACCAATCTCGTTCAATCCCCAGATGTTTAGCTTCCCTCATTGCTGCGGACAAGCACAATTCTACATGTTGTGTAATTCTCAATTGTGGTTATATTCAGAATCTTCTTAGAAGGTTTCACCCCCTTACTGTATTTCAGTTTTAGGAACTTAAAAATGCCGCAAAAAAGAGGAAGTGTGTGTAGTTCTGTATATTTTTACTGCTGACTAAAGTGTGCCTACTAAGGAAAAAGATATATAATCTCAGTGTGTTCTGGACTCTGATTGGTATATATATATATATATATTTTTTTTTTATTGTTCAAAGTATTTTATTGATTTTCCAAAAGTATAAAAGTAAGAACATAACCAAACAAAATAATACCGTAAAACAATAATACAACCCCAGTCACTGGGGTAATGGTCAGATGCTACAGAAGAAAGGCAAAATGCGTATAAGCTACCAAAAGATGGAACGGCTCCTAAAGGCCCTTCCCAAACAACCCACATTTCTATATCCGTCCAGCCTGGGAATTAGACTGGGAGAGGACCAGTAGAGAATCCGCCAGCACCCCGAAAGGGATAATGCTGTGCTCGGCCAAATCCCCCCGAGCCCCTAGGCCCAAAACATCAACAGACCAGACGGTACCCTGAGAAAAACTTTAGGGTTGCCCACACCTGATGTGCTAGCCCCCAAATGGGGTTCCCTCCCAGTGAATGCAAAAAAATTTTCAAGTATCTGAGGGTTACTCCTTGTTTAAGGAGAACTCATGGGAGGTGGGGTGTGATGGTAGGAGAGGGGGAAAGAAGAGGGGGAGGAAGAGAAAGGGAAAGAGAGAAGAGCCTATCGACGAGAGGTGACCTCTTGTACCCTGGCAACCCCAGAAGCTCTAAGGTTGGACCCCCGGAATGAGGGAGATGCCTAAGAAGTGGGCACATGGTTCCCAGGTGGCCTCAAATTTTGATTTGGTGTCAAGGAGGATGCTTGAGAATTTCTCTTGGGACATGATCCAGGAGATTTTTCGTGTGGCCGCTTTAAAGGAGACCTTGGATTGTTTCCATGCTCTGGCAATGGTTAACTTGGCACCCAAGAGTATAAAGTGTATTGATTTTCGCGTGTGTTTGGGGTTATTAGGTAGATTATCATTAAGCAGAGCTATGGCCAGGGTTTTTGGTATCTGGGTCTCTGTTATTTTACGGATCAGGGTGAAGATCTTGTTCCAAAAGGGTCTGAGTCTAGGACATTCCCACCAAACGTGGACTAGGGTGCCATTGAGTAGACAGCCCCGGAAGCACTTAGGGTCTGCTGAGGGAAACATTTTGAATAGTCTCATCGGGGTAAGGTACCACCTGGTGACGACCTTCAGGCTAGATTCTATAAGGGAGATATTCCGGATACCCTTGAAAGATCTATTGAAGGATAACCTCCATCTTTCTAAATTCCAAGAGAGAGATAAATCTTTTTCCCATTCTATCATATACAAGGTCTTTTCAGATTGGTGGGACAGTGCCTGATAGATAATGGTAATTCCGCCACTCTGTTCCATAGGCTGACCACACCATAATTTGTATGGGGTGAATTTTGGAGGGGAGGGTTTCCCCACCCAGATATGATGCAGGAAGTGGCTCAATTGGTGGAATCTAAAGCGCTCCGAATTTGGGATCTCTAGTTGATTAACACAGAAATCAAGGGAGATAAGGCCGCTGGCAGAGAAAAAGTGTCCGATTCGATACAACCCCTTGTCCAGCCACCATTTAAAGGCTTTAATGTTTAGGCCCGGAGTAAAGTCAGGGTTATTGAAAATATGGGCAAGAGGACGGGTGCTCGAAGTTAAGGAGGGGTTAGATCTCATGTTGTCCCAGATTCTTAATGATTGGGATAGAGTTGGAGATAGGATTGGAGGGCGGCATCGTGGGGGGGGTACAGAGTAAGAAATAGAGGGTGAATGAGGGGACCGCCTGCCTTTCTAATTGGATCCAGTCTGGCTTTTCAGCCTTGGAATAGACTGAGGAGAGTTGAGCTAGTCTGGCAGCTTGATAGTACCAAAATAACTGGGGTAATCCGAGGCCTCCCTGCGTTCTGGAGAGAAACAGGGTTATTTGTTGGAGTCTATGCCCCTTCCCTACCCATATGAATTTGATGACTTTCCTTTGGAAAGCAGATTTGATCTGATATTTATTGGAAGAGCCCTGAAGAGATAGAGGAGTCTTGGCAGTAACGTCATTTTTACAGCATGAATTCTGCCTAACCAGGAAACCTCCCCCCTTGCCCAAGCCCCCAGGTCTGCCTCAAGCTTACGATATGTGGGAGGGAAGGTAGCCGGGTACAGTTGTTCTGTTCTTGCCGTGAGTTTAATGCCAAGGTAGTCAATGGCGGAGTCGTCCCACTTAAAGTCGAAGGAGCTTCGGAGTGAGTCTACTACTTCTTTTTTGAGGGAGATGCTAAGGGCGTATGACTTAGTGTAGTTGACCCTCAACCCCAAGATCGCTGAAAACTCCTTCAGGAGTTTGAGGAGATTTGGGAGGGAGGTGGTTGGGGACATGATAAAAAGTAACACGTCGTCCGCAAAGAGGCCGCATTTGTGGACTTGATTCCCACAAGACACTCCTTTAATATTGGGGTTAGCTCGTATTGCAATTGCCAGAGTTTCAATGTCCATTGCAAAAATTAGGGGGGATAGAGGACACCCCTGTCTGGTGCCTCCCGCTATATTCAGGGGGATAGAGTACTGGCCTTGCAAGCAGATTACCGCCTTCGGAGTAGAGTAAAGGGAGCTGAGGACCCCTAAAAATCGGGTTCCAAATCCCCAGCTCTCTAAAAGAGAAAAAAAATAGGGCCATTCTATCGAATCAAAGGCCTTGTGAAGGTCCAGTGATAGGAGCATTCCCTCTTGCCTAGTGCCTCCTGCCCAATTAGATTGAAGTAGGGATACGATGTCTACCACTCTCCGGATTTGGTCCAGTCCCTGCCTACCCGGGATAAAGCCAACTTGGTCCTTGTGAATATAACCCTGAATAAAGGAGGCTAGACGATTGGCTAGAATTTTCATTAGGATTTTCAGGTCATTGTTAATTAAAGAGATGGGGCGATAATTCTCTACTTCTTCGTGGTTTTTGTTGGGCTTGGGGATTATGGAAATGAACGCGGTGTTGAGGTGGGGATCAACAGGGGAGCCTGATCTTGTTGCATTAAAAAATTTAGACATATATGGGGCTAAAATTTCTCAGAAGGTCTTGTAATAGGGGACTGATAAGCCGTCAGGGCCGGGGGCTGAACCGGTTTTGAGACCTTTAATAACTTCCCTTATTTCCTCCACCGTGAATGCTTCCTCCATAATCTCTTTATGCTCTTGGGAAATAGAGGGTAATTGTATGTTCTGCAGGAAAGAGTTGGTTACGGAGCTGCTACTGTTGTGATTTGAGTTGTAAAGCTTGGAATAAAATTCATGGAAGGTGGACATAATCTTGTTTGGATTGGCGGTAGGGGGCTGTCCTGCAATATGCAGTTTAGGGAAAGTGCGAGAGTGGAACTTGGGGGTGAATTTGGCTGCTAACATCGGGCCTATTTTGTCTTTTTGGTAATAATATTTGGCTCCGCTCCATCGAATGCGTTTCTCCGCTTTGGTTGTTAAAGCTAGGTTCAGTTCGAGCCTAGTCGTGTCTAGTTTATCTGTTAGGGCATTCTAGGGTTGTTTCTTGTGTTCCGCTTTTAAGGCTACAAAGGTTGCTTCTAGTTTTTAGATGTCAATCATACGTTCTTTCTTAACTTGAGTTGCTAAGCGGATGATCTCTCCCCTAATGGTAGCCTTGTGGGCTGCCCAAAGGGTCTCTAGGGAAATATTGTCAACATTGTTCAAATTAAAGTATTTTTTAATGGCTTCCGCCAATACTTTGGTATGAATTGGGTCGCTCAAAAGCGATTCATTGAGACGCCAGAATGAGCCCCTTTACCCAGCCGAAGTGTTTCGAAGAGAGAAGATGACTAACGAGTGATCCGACCATGCAGTGTCCAGGATAGAAGCTTTAATGGTCAGAGGGACAAGGTGTGACGGAATAAGTAGGTGATCGATCCTAGCGTAAGATCGATGGGGGGCGGAGTAGTGTGTATAGTCTCTTCCCTTCGGGTTCAATTCCCTCCAGATGTCTACTAGTCCATTGGAGTGTAAGATTTTAGCTATTCTGCAACTCTCTTTCGTTGGGCGCGTAAGCTGATCTTTAGGGGGCTTCATTTTATCAAGTCCCTGGTCAAAAGCCACATTAGAATCTCCCCCCCCAAATAACTTTACCCTCCAGGAGGGGGCTCAGTGTTGCAAATAGGCTCTGGAAGAACGTGGTTTGACCCTTATTAGGGGCATAGTAAGAGATTAGAGAGTACAGTATACCTTCCAGCGTGCCCTTTACAAGAATTAACCTACCATCTGGGTCCCAATAATCAGAGATGTGGGAGAACTTGCAGTTTTTTGAAAACAGAATAGCAACCCCTTTCATCTTGTTTGGAGTGTTAGACACGAAATAGGTTGGGTAGTGGGTGTGGAGGAACTTGCGGTTGTATCGAATCGGAAAGTGCGTCTCTTGAATCATCACAACATCTAGTTTGAGAGATTTGTAGTGTTCAAATGTCACTCTCCTCTTCCTAGGGGAATTTAGACCCTGGACATTATGAGATGCCACCCTGAGGTCTACTCCCTTTACCGCATTATCAGCCATGGAAACAGAGGGGGGCGCCATGTAGGCAGCCACTTACCCTTCGCCGACTCCTCCCTTAGAGTAATGGATGAATATGGATGAGGCCACCGATGCTCGAGTTGATTCTGGGTAGGGTCATCTCCCGAAGACAGGCATGACAGTGCAAGAAGAGAGAAAAGGAGGGTTAAGAGGGGGGTTAAGTAAAAAGAACAAAAAAATAACCACAGAGACAAAGACATGGGTGCTTAAACAAGATCCGTGGAGAGTGGCGGGGGAAAAATCCGCCACCCCCAAATCTTAAGGGCTGGTCACCTAAAGAGGAAGACCCGCGACCCATGCCGAAGAAACACAATCGGTTTCCAAGGAATGGGTGGAGTCGCAAGGGGTCCACCCGAACCCGTGTAACAGATTGAAATAAAACATAAACTGTGCACACTTAATCAATTAACTTCTTGGGAGTGATCCACCAAATTAACAAAACAAAACCAGCTGAGGAGGCGAGTGTGTACCTGTATAGCACTAGTCAGGCCACCCCTTACAGGCTCGCCCGTGACCTGTCTGCCTCCCCCCCACCTGGCAGCGGGGAGAAGCCGGAAAGGCCAGGGGCTGAGGGCACAAATGGCTCCAAGCCTCCCAATCCAGATAAAAAAAAGGGACTGAGTGGGGAGAAGGTTGCTTGAAGGAGAACAGGTCAAACTCCCAAGGTAAATTTGGATCTACCTGGGCCTAGCGTCCTGAAGTCGACCCGGAGGGGGAAGACCCTCGCCTCCCAGAGTCAACGGAGCTAATTAAGTGGAGACCCCCAACTAGAGGGGGTAAAGTTCCAGTGACCTTCTCCTTGAAGGTTGGTAAGGTATGTTGACAAACAGTTATAAAAGTGTTTCCACTTTGGCTAGAGGCGCTAAATGTCAGCGAAGCCAAGGGGGCCAATGAACTTCAGTGAAGTGTGGACCACAATGAACCAAAAACTAGGTTTGGAGCCATGCTCCATCAACAGAGGGGAATCCTGTCCCAACGGGAGGGATGAGCTTCGTGTTCAAGTCAAACCCATGTTCGACTCGAACATCGGCTGTTCGGTCGTTCGCCGAATTGCGAACAATATGGGCTGTTCGCGCCAAATTCGTGTGGCGCGTCACGGCCCATAATTCACTGCAGCATCGCAGTGCATTGCTGGCTGATGATTGGCCAAGCATGCACTATGGCCCGCATGCTTGGCCAATCACAGCGCCGCCTGAACAGAGAGCCATAATTGGCCAAAGCCAATTATGGCTCAGGGGATTTAGTACACGCCCCACACTATATAAGGCCGCCTGCACGGCCTGTGTAGTGTGTGTTCCGGCATTAATTGAGAGAGAGAGAGAGACAGACAGTGACATTTGATTTGAGTTAGATAGATTAGGCAGAACAGTCAGTCAGTTAACTGCACTTACAGTGTATTGTGTATATATATGCATCCCAGGTGTTGCATATATATATATATACACTGTACTCAGTTTAGCTAGATCCGTTCCTGTTATCTTCCTACTGACAGGCAGGCTTGTCTTGTTACAGTATTTACAGCTACCTGAGGAAAATTACTGGTGTTCTTTTGATCCTATTAGTACCACAGTCAGGCAGCTAGACTATTTACAGTTAATGCAGTGCGTCCTGCTCACAGTGTTCAGCTAGATCCGTTCCTGTTATCTTCTTACTGACAGGCAGGCTTGTCTTGTTACAGTATATACAGCTACCTGAAGAAAATTGCTGGTGTTCTTTTAATCCTATTAGTACCACAGTCAGGCAGCTAGACTATTTACAGTTAGTGCAGTGCGTTCTGCTCACAGTGTTTAGCTAAAACTACAAGTTAGTGGGGTGCGTCCTGCTCACAGTGTTCAGCTAAACCTACAAGCTAGTGGGGTGCGTCCTGCTCACAGTGTTCAGCTAGATCCGTTCCTGTTATCTTCTTACTGACAGACAGGCTTGTCTTGTTACAGTATTTACAGCTACCTGAGGAAAATTACTGGTGTTCTTTTGATCCTATTAGTATCACAGTCAGGCAGCTAGACTATTTACAGTTAGTGCAGTGCGTCCTGCTCACAGTGTTCAGCTAAAACTACAAGTTAGTGGGTTGCGTCCTGCTCACAGTGTTCAGCTAAACCTACAAGCTAGTGGGGTGCATCCTGCTCACAGTGTTCAGCTAGATCCGTTCCTGTTATCTTCTTACTGACAGGCAGGCTTGTCTTGTTACAGTATTTACAGCTACCTGAAGAAAATTACTGGTGTTCTTTTGATCCTATTAGTACCACAGTCAGGCAGCTAGACTATTTACAGTTAGTGCAGTGCGTCCTGCTCACAGTGTTCAGCTAAAACTACAAGTTAGTGGGGTGCGTCCTGCTCACAGTGTTCAGCTAAACCTACAAGCTAGTGGGGTGCGTCCTGCTCACAGTGTTCAGCTAGATCCGTTCCTGTTATCTTCTTACTGATAGGCAGGCTTGTCTTGTTACAGTATTTACAGCTACCTGAAGAAAATTACTGGTGTTCTTTTGATCCTATTAGTACCACAGTCAGGCAGCTAGACTATTTACAGTTAGTGCAGTGCGTCCTGCCCACAGTGTTAAGCTAAAACTACAAGTTAGTGGGGTGCATCCTGCTCACAGTGTTCAGCTAAACCTACAAGCTAGTGGGGTGCATCCTGCTCACAGTGTTCAGCTAGATCCGTTCCTGTTATCTTCTTACTGACAGGCAGGCTTGTCCTATTACAGTATATACAGCTACCTGAAGAAAATTACTGGTGTTCTTTTGATCCTATTAGTACCACAGTCAGGCAGCTAGACTATTTACAGTTAGTGCAGTGCGTCCTGCTCACAGTGTTCAGCTAGATCCGTTCCTGTTATCTTCTTACTGACAGGCAGGCTTGTCTTGTTACAGTATATACAGCTACCTGAAGAAAATTACTGGTGTTCTTTTGATCCTATTAGTACCACAGCCAGGCAGCTAGACTATTTACAGTTAGTGCAGTGCGTCCTGCTCACAGTGTTCTGCTAAAACTACAAGTTAGTGGGGTGCGTCCTGCTCACAGTGTTCAGCTAAACCTACAAGCTAGTGGGGTGCGTCCTGCTCACAGTGTTCAGCTAAACCTACAAGTTAGTGGGGTGCGTCCTGCTCACAGTGTTCAGCTAAACCTACAAGCTAGTGGGGTGCGTCCTGCTCACAGTGTTCAGCTAGATCTGTTCCTGTTATCTTCTTACTGACAGGCAGGCTTGTCTTGTTACAGTATATACAGCTACCTGAAGAAAATTACTGGTGTTCTTTTGATCCTATTAGCACCACAGTCAGGCAGCTAGACTATTTACAGTTAGTGCAGTGCGTCCTGCTCACAGTGTTCAGCTAAAACTACAAGTTAGTGGGGTGCGTCCTGCTCACAGTGTTCAGCTAAACCTACAAGCTAGTGGGGTGCGTCCTGCTCACAGTGTTCAGCTAAACCTACAAGTTAGTGGGGTGCGTCCTGCTCACAGTGTTCAGCTAAACCTACAAGCTAGTGGGGTGCGTCCTGCTCACAGTGTTCAGCTAGATCCGTTCCTGTTATCTTCTTACTGACAGGCAGGCTTGTCTTGTTACAGTATATACAGCTACCTGAAGAAAATTACTGGTGTTCTTTTGATCCTATTAGTACCACAGTCAGGCAGCTAGACTATTTAAAGTTAGTGCAGTGCGTCCTGCTCACAGTGTTCTGCTAAACCTACAAGTTAGTGGGGTGCATCCTGCTCACAGTGTTCAGCTAAACCTACAAGTTAGTGGGGTGCATCCACCTCACAGTGTTCAGCTAAAGCTACCTGTAGAAGGTTGGTGGTGTTCTCATACTACAGGCAGGCAGTTGATTTTGCTAGCTGCAGTATCAGTACATATATATATATATATATATATATATATATATATATCCCAGCTTCGTGCAGCTACAGGCCATTAGTATGTCAGGAAGGCCAAGAAGGAGAGGCAGACAGTCACAAGCCAATAAGAGAGGGCAAGCAGGCTCTGTGTCTAGTGCTGGTCGTGGAGACGGTGCATCCTCATCAGCACGTGGCCGTGGGACACGCTTGGCCTTTTTTTCGGCAGCTGGCCGTGTTGAGCCGCAACATGCAGAAGACTTGGTCGAGTGGATGACCAAGCCGTCCTCATCCTCCTCATCCTCTCTCACCCATGCCCAGGGTACTTTGTCTGGCAAAGCAGCGGCCTCTTCCCTCGGCTCAATGTCATCAGTGACTCCTTCCCTAGCCCCACCATGTCCTCCTGAGGAGTCCCTCGAACTGTTTGACCACAGTGTTGGGTACATGCTCCACAGTGTTCAGCTAAAGCTACCTATAGAAGGTTGGTGGTGTTCTCATACTACAGGCAGGCAGTTGATTTTGCTAGCTGCAGTATATATATATATATCTATATCCCAGCTTAGTGCAGCTACAGGCCATTAGTATGTCTGGAAGGCCAAGAAGGAGAGGCAGACAGTCACAAGCCAATAAGAGAGGGCAAGCAGGCTCTGTGTCTAGTGCTGGTCGTGGAGACGGTGCATTCTCATCAGCATGTGGCCGTGGGACACGCTTGGCCTTTTTTTTGGCAGCTGGCCGTGTTGAGCCGCAACATGCGGAAAACTTGGTCGAGTGGATGACCAAGCCGTCCTCATCCTCTCTCACCCATGCCCAGGGTACTTTGTCTGGCAAAGCAGCGGCCTCTTCCCTCGGCTCAATGTCATCAGTGACTCAATCCCTAGCCTCACCATGTCCTCCTGAGGAGTCCCTCGAACTGTTTGACCACAGTGTTGGGTACATGCTCCAGGAGGATGCCCAGCGTTTGGAAGGCTCTGATGATGATACTGAGCTCGATGAAGGCAGTAACATGAGCACGGACAGAGGGGGTGCCCAAGAAAGACAGCAATCTGGCAGTCATGCTCCCCCTGCTGCAGCATACTGCCAGGTTTGCTCCAGTGATGAGGAGGGAGGAGATGATGAGGTCACTGACTCAACGTGGGTGCCTGATAGGAGAGAGGAGGAGGAGGAGGAGGCGGCACATCACCAACGAGGCAGGATGCCCTCCAGGGGCCAGCCTAAGGGCAGCACATTGACTGCATCACACCCCAAAGCTCCACATGTGCAGGGCGCTGCAGTCTCTGCACGTTATTCAAAAAGTTCTTTGATGTGGGTCTTTTTTGAGACGAGTGCATCAGATCGCACCGCTGCTATTTGCAACATATGTCTTAAGCGTATCTCGCGTGGCCAAAACATCTCCCGCTTGGGTACCACATGCTTGACCAGACATATGTTGACCTGCCATGAAGTTCATTGGCAAGCGTATCTAAAAGACCCACACCAAAGAACAAAGAGGACCTCTCCTTGCTCCTCATCAGCTGAGATTTCCAACCCCACTAGACCTTCAGTCCTCTCTAAAACCTGCACTGAGAGGAATGAAGGTGTAGAATTAGGTGTGTCACAGCCAAGTACTTATGGGCAATCTGCTTTTGGTACACCAACGTCAGATTGTACCAGGCAAATTTCCCTGCCCCAGCTGCTGCACCGCCAAAAGAAGTTTGCTCCCAGCCATCCACATGCCCAGCGGTTGAATGCTAGCTTGGCAAAATTGCTAGCACTTCAACTGCTGCCTTTTCAGTTGGTAGACTCTGCCCCCTTCCGTGAGTTTGTGGAATGTGCGGTTCCTGAGTGGCAGGTACCCAAACGCCACCTTTTCTCACAGAAGGCGATTCCGGCTCTCTACCGGCATGTGGAAGGCAATGTCCATGCCTCGCTGGACAGGGCGGTCAGCGGTAAGGTGCATATTACCGCTGACTCATGGTCCAGCAAGCATGGACAGGGACATTACCTAAGTTTCACGGCACATTGGGTGACTCTGCTGGCAGCTGGGAAGGATGCAGGACAAGGTGCAGTAGTGTTGGAGATTGTTCCGCCACCACGCCTCCAAAATGCTAATGATTGTGACACACCTCTCTCCTCCACCCCCTCCTCTTCTTCTTCCTCCATGGCCTCTTCCTGTGCTTTGTCCTCGGAACCAGCGGTGCTCCGTAGTCGTTCAAGGGGCTACGCAAGTACGCAGGCCAAAAGATGCCATGCGGTGCTTGAGCTGGTGTGATTGGGGGACAGGAGCCACACTGGGGCAGAGGTTCTGTCAGCTCTGCAGGGGCAGGTTCAGAGGTGGTTGACGCCACGCCAACTTAAGGCAGGAATGGTGGTTTGTGACAATGGCACCAACCTCCTCTCTGCCCTCTGACAGGGACAAATGACCCATGTGCCCTGTTTGGCTCACGTCCTTAACTTGGTGGTGCAGCGGTTCTTGGGCAGGTACCCGGGCTTACAGGATGTCCTGAGGCAGGCCAGGAAAGTCTGTGTGCATTTCCGCCAGTCATATAATGCCAGTGCTCCGCTGACGGACCTCCAAAAGGAGTTTAACCTGCCCAAGAACCGCCTAATCTGTGACATGCCCATCAGGTGGAACTCAACGTTGGCCATGCTGCAGCAGCTGCACACGCAGCAGAGGGCCATCAATGAGTACCTGTGCGACTATGGCACCAGGACAGGGTCAGGGGAGCTTGTTTTTTTTTCCCCACGCCAGTGGGCCATGATCAGGGATGCATGCACTGTCCTGTCACCATTTGAGGAGGCCACGAGGATGGTGAGCAGTGACAGTGCATGCATCAGTGACACTGTCCCCCTTGTCCACCTGTTGGAGCACACGCTGCGTGGAATAATGGACAGGACACTTGAGGCAGAACAGAGGCAGGAAGAGGAGGACTTCCTTAGCTTTCAAGGCCCCCTTTATCCAGACAGTGTTCCTGCGTGCCCGCCGATCACACAGGAAGAGGAGGAGGAGGAGGAGGAGGAGGAATATTGTGTCAGTATGGAGGTGGAGCCTGGCACTCAGCATCAGCAGCAGTCTTTAAGGGATCATTCCCAAGAAACACATGGACTTGTAATGGCTGGGAGGAGGTGGCTGCGGACCCTGTCGTCCTTAGTGACCCAGAGGACCTACGCTGCATGGCCTCCCTGATCCTGCAAAGCCTGCGTAAGGATCCTCATATTCGTGGTATCAAGGAGAAGGACCAATACTGGCTGGCAACCCTCCTTGATCCACGTTACAAGGGTAAGGTTGCAGACCTTATCTTGCCATCGCAGAGGGAGCAGAGGATGAAACATCTTCAGGAGTAGGGATGAGCCGAACACCCCCCTGTTCGGTTCGCACCAGAACATGCGAACAGGAAAAAAGTTCGTTCGAACATGCGAACACCGTTAAAGTCTATGGGACACGAACATGAATAATCAAAAGTGCTAATTTTCAAGGCTTATATGCAAGTTATTGTCATAAAAAGTGTTTGGGGACCTGGGTCCTGCCCCAGGGGACATGGATCAATGCAAAAAAAAGTTTTAAAAACGGCCGTTTTTTCAGGAGCAGTGATTTTAATAATGCTTAAAGTCAAACAATAAAAGTGTAATATCCCTTTAAATTTCGTACCTGGGGGGTGTCTATAGTGTGCCTGTAAAGGGGCGCATGTTTCCTGTGTTTAGAACAGTCTGACAGCAAAATGACATTTTGAAGGAAAAAACTCATTTAAAACTACCCGCGGCTATTGCATTGCCGACAATACACATAGAAGTTCATTGATAAAAACGGCATGGGAATTCCCCAAAGGGGAACCCCGAACCAAAATTAAAAAAAAAAAAATGACGTGGGGGTCCCCCTAAATTCCATACCAGGCCCTTCAGGTCTGGTATGGATATTAAGGGGAACCCCGGCCAAAATTTAAAAAAAAAATGACGTGGGGTTCCCCCTAAATTCCATACCAGACCCTTCAGGTCTGGTATGGATTTTAAGGGGAACCCCGCGCCAAAAAAAAAAAAAAAAACGGCGTGGGGTCCCCCCAAAAATCCATACCAGACCCTTATCCGAGCACGCAACCTGGCAGGCCGCAGGAAAAGAGGGGGGGACGAGAGTGCGGCCCCCCCTCCCTCCTGAACCGTACCAGGCCACATGCCCTCAACATTGGGAGGGTGCTTTGGGGTAGCCCCCCAAAACACCTTGTCCCCATGTTGATGAGGACAAGGGCCTCATCCCCACAACCCTGGCCGGTGGTTGTGGGGGTCTGCGGGCGGGGGGCTTATCGGAATCTGGAAGCCCCCTTTAACAAGGTGACCCCCAGATCCCGGCCCCCCCCCTGTGTGAAATGGTAAGGGGGTACATAAGTACCCCTACCATTTCACGAAAAAAGTGTCAAAAATGTTAAAAATGACAAGAGACAGTTTTTGACAATTCCTTTATTTAAATGCTTCTTCTTTCTTCTATCTTGCTTCATCTTCTGGTTCTTCTGGCTCTTCTGGTTCTTCTGGTTCTTCCTCCGGCGTTCTCGTCCAGCATCTCCTCCGCGGCGTCTTCTGTCTTCTTCTCCTCGGGCCGCTCCGCACCCATGGCATGGGGGGGAGGCTCCCGCTCTTCTCTTCTTCTCTTCTTCTTTTCTTCTTTTCTTCTCTTCTTCTCTTCTTCTCTTCTTCTCTTCTTCTTCATTTTCTTCTCCGGGCCGCTCCGCAATCCATGCTGGCATGGAGGGAGGCTCCCGCTGTGTGACGGCGCTCCTCGTCTGACAGTTCTTAAATAACGGAGGGGGGCGGGGCCACCCGGTGACCCCGCCCCCCTCTGACGCACGGTGACTTGACGGGACTTCCCTGTGACGTCACGGGGAATGCCACAGGGAAGTCCCGTCAAGTCACCGTGCGTCAGAGGGGGGCGGGGTCACCGGGTGGCCCCGCCCCCCTCCGTTATTTAAGAACTGTCAGACGAGGAGCGCCGTCACACAGCGGGAGCCTCCCTCCATGCCAGCATGGATTGCGGAGCGGCCCGGAGAAGAAAATGAAGAAGAAGAGAAGAAGAGAAGAAAAGAAGAAAAGAAGAAAAGAAGAAGAGAAGAGCGGGAGCCTCCCCCCCATGCCATGGGTGCGGAGCGGCCCGAGGAGAAGAAGACAGAAGACGCCGCGGAGGAGATGCTGGACGAGAACGCCGGAGGAAGAACCAGAAGAACCAGAAGAGCCAGAAGAACCAGAAGATGAAGCAAGATAGAAGAAAGAAGAAGCATTTAAATAAAGGAATTGTCAAAAACTGTCTCTTGTCATTTTTAACATTTTTGACACTTTTTTCGTGAAATGGTAGGGGTACTTATGTACCCCCTTACCATTTCACACAGGGGGGGGGCCGGGATCTGGGGGTCACCTTGTTAAAGGGGGCTTCCAGATTCCGATAAGCCCCCCGCCCGCAAACCCTCACAACCACCGGCCAGGGTTGTGAGGATGAGGCCCTTGTCCTCATCAACATGGGGACAAGGTGTTTTGGGGGGCTACCCCAAAGCACCCTCCCAATGTTGAGGGCATGTGGCCTGGTACGGTTCAGGAGGGAGGGGGGGCCGCACTCTTGTCCCCCCCTCTTTTCCTGCGGCCTGCCAGGTTGCGTGCTCGGATAAGGGTCTGGTATGGATTTTTGGGGGGACCCCACGCCGTTTTTTTTTTTTTTTTTGGCGCGGGGTTCCCCTTAAAATCCATACCAGACCTGAAGGGTCTGGTATGGAATTTAGGGGGAACCCCACGTCATTTTTTTTTTTAAATTTTGGCCGGGGTTCCCCTTAATATCCATCCCAGACCTGAAGGGCCTGGTATGGAATTTAGGGGGACCCCCACGTCATTTTTTTTTTTTAATTTTGGTTCGGGGTTCCCCTTTGGGGAATTCCCATGCCGTTTTTATCAATGAACTTCTATGTGTATTGTCGGCAATGCAATAGCCGCGGGTAGTTTTAAATGAGTTTTTTCCTTCAAAATGTCATTTTGCTGTCAGACTGTTCTAAACACAGGAAACATGCGCCCCTTTACAGGCACACTATAGACACCCCCCAGGTACGAAATTTAAAGGGATATTACACTTTTATTGATTGACTTTAAGTATTATTAAAATCACTGCTCCTGAAAAAACGGCCGTTTTTAAAACTTTTTTTTGCATTGATCCATGTCCCCTGGGGCAGGACCCAGGTCCCCAAACACTTTTTATGACAATAACTTGCATATTAGCCTTTAAAATTAGCACTTTTGATTTCTCCCATAGACTTTTAAAGGGTGTTCCGCGGCATTCGAATTTGCCGCGAACACCCCAAATTGTTCGCTGTTCGGTGAACTTGCGAACAGCCAATGTTCGAGTCGAACATGAGTTCGACTCGAACTCGAAGCTCATCCCTATTCAGGAGGCCTTGCAGAAAGGTCTGTGCAACGCGTTCCCAGAGACTGGGAGGTTACAAACTCCTGTTTCTGGACAACGTGTTGCTGAGGCTTCGATCAGTCAAAGAAGGAGCCATGGAGAAGGTGGCCGTCTGACTGATGCGTTCAGACAATTTTTTGGTCCGCAGCCCCAAGGTATGATCAGTTCCAGCAACCATCGCCAGCGTCTGTTTTACATGGTGCAGAAATACCTAGGGGCAAGATCAGATTTGGACACCTTTCCCACCGAAAATCCTCTGGGTTACTGGGTGTTGAGGATGGATCACTGGCCAGAGCTTGCACAGTATGCAATTGAGCTACTGGCCTGTCCTGCATCCAGCGTTCTTTCGGAACGCACATTCAGTGCTGCTGGAGGCGTGGTAACCGATCACAGGGTGCGTCTGTCCACCGACTCGGTCGATCGACTGACCTTCATAAAAATGAATCAGTCTTGGATCACCACCAGCTACCAAGCACCTGATGCTGATGTAACTGAATATTTTTTTTTTAAATCTCAGATCCCTTCAAAGACTGCCTATGCTGATGCTGAGTGACTATCCCTGAGTAATTATCCTCCTTCTCCTCAATCATCACGCTGATAGCTTGTAAGAACATTTTTGGTTCTGGGCGCCACCACCAGTGCCTAAGGCCCAATTTTTCAGCCCCTGTTTCACAGGGGAATGTAATTACAATTTTTGATGCAATACTTTGCAGCAGGGCTCGTTCCTGCGTTCCAACTAGAGTGTCTGTGAGGGGTTGCAGTGTTGTGGCACCAGCACCAGTGCCTAAGGCCCAATTTTTCTGCCCCTGTTTAACAGGGGCGTGTAATTACAATTTTTGATGCAATACTTTGCAGCAGGGCTCGTTCCTGCGTTCCAACTAGAGTGTCTGTGAGGGGTTGCAGTGTTGTGGCACCAGCACCAGTGCCTAAGGCCTAATTTTTCAGCTCCTGTTAAACAGGGGCATGTAATTACAATTCTTGATCTAATATTTCACAGCAGGGCCCATTTCTGCACCCACCAAGAGCGAGTGAGGACTTACACCAGCACACCAGCACCACCACCACCAAAGGCCCAATTTTTCTGCCCTTGTTCAACAGGGGCATGTAATTACAATTTTTGATCTAATATTTCACAGCAGGGCCCATTTCTGCACCCACCAAGAGCGAGTGAGGACTTACAGGGTTGTGGCACCAGCACCACCACCACCACCACCAAAGGCCCAGTTTTTCTGCCCCTGTTCAACAGGGGCATGTAATTACAATTCTTGATCTAATATTTCACAGCAAGGCCCTGCTTGAAAGTGTTGATAGTGTTGTGGCCACAACAACACATAAGGCCCAAATTTCTGCTGAGTATATAGGGCAGGCCCCTACTTTCAAACATCTAAATTACAAACGACTCATACTTGCAAACGGAAGGAGACAACAGGAAGTGAGATGAAATCTACCCCTAGGAAGGGAAATTCTCTCCTGTAAGAGTTAATATGGGAAAAACATTTCTCCTTTCCACTGATGCTTTCCAATCCTTGTTCCACAAAAAAACCCAAATTTTCAAAAAACATTTGTCATTGGGACAAAAGTGAGGTGAAATCTTCTGAAGAGGAGGAAAGACAGCAAAACAAATGTCACAAGGGTGATAACCCTTCCCTATGTTTTCCAAAAAGCTTAAAAAAGATTTTTTGGCTGGAGCTAAACACGTTAAAAATGTACCCGTTCAAAATTACAGATAGATTCTACTTAACAACAAACCTACAGTCCCTGTCTTGTTTGCACCGCCTGTATACTGCTGTTCAGAGTAAATAGGGCCTGGTGGCCCCACACCTTTCCTTATTTTAATTTGGGTGCGGGGTTCCCCTTAATATCCATACAAGACCCAAAGGGCCTGGTAATGGACTGGGGGGTACCCATGCCGTTTGTCTCACTGATTTTCATCCATATTGCCAGGACCCGACATTACATTAAACCCGCAAGCAGTTTTAAATGAGATTTTTTCCTTTAAAAATGACATTTGGTCCAGGGACTGTTCTAAACACGGGAAACACGCGCCACTTTACCGGCATACTATAGACAACCCCCAGGTACGATATTTAAAGGAATATTTCACCTTTTTTTTTTTTACTTTAAGCATCATTAAAATCACTGCTCCCGAAAAAACGGCCGTTTTTGAATTTTTTTTGCATTGATACATGTCCCCTTGGGTAGGACCCGGGTCCCCAAACCCTTTTTAGGACAATACAATGCAAATTAGCCTTTAAAATGAGCACTTTTGATTTCGAACGTTCGAGTCCCATAGACGTCAATGGGGTTCTAACGTTCGTGCGAATTTTCGGTCCGTTCGCAGGTTCTGGTGCGAACCGAACCGAGGGGTGTTCGGCTCATCTCTACTTCTGACTCCTGCTCTGGTACACACCTTACATCTTTTTTGACGTTTTTGGTCTGTTGGTTTGGGAGGGAGTTTATCTGGAAAGTGGCGCTCGGAGAGTCGACTAACAACATCTGATCGGATGTTTACTGGTGGGCCGTTCGGGAATATAAGGGCAGTGTAAATTTCCTCCTGGTAGCCAAGGAAGGGTTGGGGGTTTTGGGTGGATTTGCGGTAAATGATATAGGAGTTGTATATGGCCAATTGAAAAAAATAAATCGCTACTTTTTTGTACCAGTGGAATGTCCTTCTTGTGGCCAACATTTGATCGTTGAAGTCGACTCCCCCCATAAACAAATTGTATTGATGGAGGCATGTGGGTTTCTGGATGGGGCCATTCCTTCTGGGGATTTCCACATAGGTGTTGTTGTGGATGGAAGACAACATATACACATCCCTTCTGTCCCTCCACTTCACTGCCAGAATCTCTTTGTTATGCAGACATGCCGTTTCTCCTTTTCTCAACTTCTTATTAACAAGACTTTGAGGAAAGCCCTTCCGATTTTTTTTCATGGTGCCACATTCTGGCGTCTTCTTCCGATGAAGGTTGTGGAACAGGGGCAGAGAAGTGTAGAAGTTATCTACATACAGGTGGTATCCTTTGTCGAGTAGGGGGTATATGAGGTCCCAAACAACTTTCCCGCTGGTTCCCAAGTAGTCCGGGCAATTAGGAGGCTGCAGCTGGGTGTCCTTCCCTTCGTACACTATGAAGGAATATGTGTACCCTGTGGCTCGGTCACATAGTTTGTACACCTTCACCCCATAGCGGGCCCTTTTGCTGGGGATAAATTGCTTAATTTTAAGCCTGCCGCTAAATTTCACAAGGGACTCATCTACACATATTTGTTGGTCCGGAGTGAACAGCTGGGGGAATACTTCGGAAAAATGATTTAATATTGGGCGAATTTTGTAAAGCCTGTCAAAATTTGGATCAGTTCGGGGAGGGCACTGGGTATTGTCGCTGAAATATAGGAACCTCATTATCATTAGATACCTGGTTCTGGGCATTACCGCGGAGAAGAGCGGCATGTGGTGGAGGGGGTGGGTTGACCAATAGGAACGGAATTAGTTTTTTTTGGTGAGCCCCATATTAAATGTGAGGCCCAAAAAAACCTTGAACTCCTCCACTGTCAGGTCTCTCCACTCATAGGGACGGGCATAATATGATGTGGGATTTTGCAAAATAAATTGCTGTACATACAGGTTGCACTGGGCCACAATTGACGCCAACATGTCCTCCATAAAATTAAATTAAAAAAATTAATTGGGGTGAAATTCCCTGTATCCACCTGGACTCCTGGCTGGGCCTTGAAAGGGGGAACACTAGCTTCTCCTGAATTAGGAGGAAGCCACAAGGGGTTCTGAAGTGCAAAGGGAAGGCTGGCATGGGACCTAACCCTTTGGGACTGGGGTGACACCCCACTGGTACTTGGCCTTTCTTGCCGAGGCACTGCGGTGCTAGTGGATGGCACTGCAGTGCTAGTGGATGCCACTGCGGTGCTGGCGGATGCCACTGCGGTGCTGGCAGATGCCACTGCGGTGCTGGTGGATGCCACTGCCTCCTCACTAGAACGCCTTTGTTTGGCCGGCCGAGTTTCTTCCTCCTCTGAGTCTGTAAGTGTTTCACTACTGAGGACCGGCTGGTAATTTACGTCAGAATCCGAATTGGAAAGGGAATCTGAAAAAGAGAGCTCCCCGTTGCTCTCGTCGGCCGTAGAAATAATTTGGTATGCCTCCTCGGCGGAAAAGCTTTTTTTGGACATGGCTGCTGGTGGTTAGGAGATTGCATAGCTGTGTGCTAAGCCTGTACTGATGAGGTGGCACTGATTGATGGCACAGATGTGCACTGATGAGGCGGCACAGATGGGCACTGATCGCACAGATGGGCACTGATCGCACAGATGGGCACTGATGAGGCGGCACAGATGGGCACTGATCGCACAGATGGGCACTGATGAGGCGGCACAAATGGGCACTGAGGCAGCACAAATGGGCACTGAGGAAGCAGCACAGATGTGCACAGATTTACACTAATGAGGCGGCACAGGTGGGCACAGATATGCACTGATGTGGCACAGGTGAGGTGGCACAGATGGGCACTGATGAAGCAGCACAGATGGGCACTGATAAGGCAGCACAGATGGGCACTGATAAGGCGGCACAGATGTGCACTGAAGCAACAGATGGGCAGTGATTGGTACAGATGGGCACTGATGAGGTGGCACAGATGGGCACTGATGAGATGGCACAGATGGGCACTGATGAGGTGGCACAGATGGGCACTGATGAGATGGCACAGATGGGCACTGATGAGGTGGCACAGATGGGCACTGATGAGTTGGCACAGATGCGCACTAATTGCACAGATGTGCACTGATTGCACAGATGTGCACTGATGGGCACAGACGGGCACTGATGGGCACAGACGGGCACTGATGGGCACAAATGGGCACTGATGATGCACTGATGGCACAAGTGGGCACAGATGGCACTATTTTGGTGTCACTGTGGGCACTGTTCGGCACTTTTTGGGCACACTTTGCTGTTATTATACTGATAACTACTCACAGAAGCTCTCTCTCCTCACACGCTGTCTCTGTGTGAGGAGAGAGAGCCGGCAATGAGAGATGATCTCAATTGTTTACCTTTTAGATCATCTCTCATTGGAGGCGGCGATCGCGCTTTAAACGGCCGCTGTGATTGGCCGTTTACAGCGATCTGTGATTGGCTGTGTCCAAGGGACATGGCCAACACAGATTTTCCCCCAAGCGCGCTCATGAGAGCGTGCTGGGAACAAGGAAAGGGGACGACGTCAATAGGCGTAGTCCCGGTATTTCAGATCCGTGCTGTTGCCGTCATTTGGCAATGGCCCGGATCTGAAGTGGGTTAACCATCACGGTCAAGTCCTACAAAATAAAAACCTTTTCAAGTAACAGCTTATTATTTTCATAATTTCTTGCTGCTTTAAAATCCCATGGGGGATATCTTCTTTTTCTTTTTGACATTAATCGGGGTGTGCTGGTCATATCCTCTCGGCAACAGGTCCTGGGGTGTCGATCCACAGAAACAGCGCTTTTGCGCCCTTTTGAAAGCTATTTATACTAGCTCGTCTGTGAGTATAATTTTTACTGTTTTTATGCTGCATTAAAGTTTACTAGTGGTAATGCACTAGGTTGGTGCGCCCTCTTTCTTTTCTGTCAAGTTGACACATGTGCCATGCCTAGCACATGTCCTCAATTTGGTGGTGCAGTGTTTCCTAAGTACGTACCCAGGGTTGCAAGATGTACTAAAGCAGGCCAGAAGAGTCTGTAGCCATTTCATATACAGCCAGTGTTCGGTTGGCTGAAAATCAGCAGGAATTCCACCTGCCCGTAAACCGCCTAATTTGTGACATGCCCACCAGGTGGAACTCAACTTTGGGAATGCTGCAGTGCCTATACATGCAGCAGAGGGCCGTCAACTAGTACTTGTGTCAGTACGGCACGACCACAGGCTCAGGCCGCCTCAACCTTTTTTCCCCATGCCAATGGCTGATCATTAAGGATGCATGCACTGTATTGTCACCATTTGAGAAGGCCACAAGGATGGTGAGCAGTGACAGTGCATGCATCAGTGACACAATCCCTGTTGTGTTCCTGCTGGAGCAGACTCTGCATGGCATTATGGACAGAGCACTGGAGGCAGAGCAGCAGGAGGAAGAGGAGGACTTCCTTTCCTCTCAAGGCCCACTTTATGCAGACACCATCATTCCTATGTCACAGAACACACAGGAGGAGAGAGGGGAGGAGGATGAGGATTCTGGCACTTTCATAGGCTTTGAAGAAGAGGAAGACATGCATCAATCTGTAAGCAATGGCTTTCCAACCCCAGGACCCTTGGGGTAGTACGTGGCTGGGAGGGGGAAGTTCCAGATGCTGTCATCCTGAGTGACCCCGAGGAGTCTGCTTCTCATGCCTCTGCATATTTTAGGTGCATGGGCAACCTCATGCCACTCAAGGACCCAAGAATACGTGGCATAAAGAAGAAGGATGAATACTGGTTGTCAACCCTCCTTGACCACCATTATAAGGGGAAGGTCTCTGAACTCATCCCATCCCCACAGAAAGTGCAGAGGATAAAATCTGTTGAGGACACATTAAAGAGGATTTTATTGAACGTTTTTCCTGACTCTAGTAGGTTACAGTGTGGTGGAAAACGTCGTTTTGAGTCTTTCGTTGGTCAAGAAAGGAGCGTTGGAGAAGGCATCCACCCAAGTGAGGCATTTCAGAATTTTTTTAGTCCTCGCCGCCCAGGGCTGTCAGCTTCCACATCCCATCGGCAACGTCTGCATCACATGGTGGACAATTACCTCGGGGCCAAAACAGAGACGGAGAGCTTTCCAGCTGACGATCCACTGGCTTACTGAGTCATGAGAATAGACCACTGGCCAGAACTTGCCCAGTATACTATTGAGTTGTTGGGCTGCCCTGCATCCAGTTTGCTTTCATAACAGGTATCCAGTGCTGCAGGAGGTTTCATTACTGATCATAGAACGCGTCTGTCCACAGACTTTGGACCATTTGACTTTTATAAAAATGAATCAGTCCTGGATTACCAGCTATGAAACCCCTGATACTGATTAAGTCTTTTTGGGATGTGGAATCTCTGCAGGACTTTGAGGCTGCCTAGCTTTGAGGGTGTTCAATCATTTCATCTGGAAGAATGTTTTGGTATGGGTTTCATGGGCACAATTAACACCCAAAGACCAATTTTTCTGCACCTGTCTGACAGGTGCATATCATTGCAATTTTTTACAGCAAGGCAAATTCTTGCTTTCATCAAGAGTACCTCTATAGGGTTACAGTGGGAAGGCACCACCAACACCCAAAGACCATTTTTTCTGCACCTGTTTGACAGGTGCATATCATTGCAATTTTTTACAGCAAGGCAAATTCTTGATTTCATCAAGATTATCTCTATAGGGGTTACGGTGGGAAGCTGCCACGACACCTACAGACCAATTTTAATGCACCCGTTACTTCTATCCAAAGTCAAAGTGACACCAGAATGTATCCAAAAAATCTCTAATCTTGTTACCACATTGTGGCCTCATCATACACACTGGCTCCCCAGCTGTTGCTGAGCAAAATAAAGACAGTTTGCAGGAAAAATGTCATTTTTTTGGCTTTATATATTCAATTATTACTGCAGCAGATCCTAGACATGGTACAGATCTGCCACTTTACAGTTAGACTAAGGGGACCCTTCTGGCACTATATTGGAAGGAATTTTTCATGTTTAGGATTTTAATTTAAAAATCAAAAAATCACTGCTCATTTAAAAATGATGTTTTTCACAAACTTTTTTTTTTATTGATGCATGTGCCCCAGGGCAGGACCTGGACCCCTATAACCATTGTATGCCTAATTACTTGCATTTAAGCCTTCAAAATGGGCACTTTTGATATTAGACATTCAGGTCCCATTGACTTTAATGGAGTTTGTTATTCGGGTCCAAACTTTCACGGTGTTCGGACGTTCTGGTCCGAACAGAACAGGGGTCCATTCGGCCCATCCCTAAATTTAAGTAGTTTCACTCCAGTATCCGAAAACACTTTACGGTAGCCAACATCTGGGAAAAGCTTTCCGGTACCCAACACGTTTCAGGTTCAAAGTCCTTTCATCAGGGGTATTTATATAGGAGAATTTAAATTCTAGTAGATAACAAAAAATAGAAAATAACATTGTTTATAGTGAAAAACATCATTTTGACAGGTATAATGAGCACATTACATCCCAGGTTCAGAGGGGCAACTTACCGAGATATGGTGAATGGCACTGCAATCAAACACAGAATATTCAGGCAAGAATAAGATTAATGTTGTCAGTGAATTAATGTTTTCTTCATGTTCCTTAAAGTGTTGGTGGTCTTTGAATGGTTCAAGTTTCACATAGATGGCATCAATCTCTTTCTCTACCACATCAATATTTTTCTGATATTCTTCTATCAAAAGTTTCATCATTACTTGTGTGCATTGTTAGATGTTGTTCTCCCACCTTTTCCTAAATGTAATGTCTGTAGTGTCTAATGTGGGAAACATTTGTATTCTTGGACTGAAAGGATTCATATCCTCTCGGACATAATGCTCAAAGTTCTCGATGTGCCAAAACATGAATACCTTCTTTTCCACCAATCTTTTTAGTTGAAAAAACAATGAAGTCATTTCTGATTCAGTAGAAAAAAGAAATTTAAGAATTGTCTAGTGTGAAGTTACTGCCAACATCCTAATAAACATTATAAAGAGAACATGCATCAAATGCATTGGAAGACGCCCCCTTGGACTTTGATGGCAGAAGTAAAGTGTAAGAAATCAAGATAGATAAAAGAAGGGCACAAAAGTTCCAACTTTATTGAATACAAAAATGATATAAAATATAAAAATGTTGTATCACATATAGACACAGTGGTTTAAAACGTATTGCAATAGTGCATCAATAAGTATAAACAAGAAATAATTAGTACATATTAGCCCAAACTGATAGTCAAAAGATCACTGGCCAGACCGGGAGGGGGTTGGCCAACTAGATTCTTTTGACATATAAACCCGACATGTTCCGGAAATTATTTGTGCAATGGTATGCATATTCCTTCTTCAGGGGTAGTTATAGAGTGGGTAATTATGTTCTTGTCTGCAACATAAATATAGGTATATGGTAATGTTTGCATGACAATATCCAATAAATATCGATACTGTCAACAACCTTATATAAAAAAATAAAAAAAAAATACCAAATAACAAGACCAAAAGTACTTACATATCGCAGATTCACTTCAAGTTTAGCAAAACATGCTGGGCAATACAAGGAGATTATACATGCTGGCTGTACACATCCACACACTGGCACGATAGAGTTGATAGAGGCGTGCATCCACAGCCCAATAGTCAAAATGTGTTTACAAAAGACGCCTGACAATCGCCATGGCAGCAAATTGTGCACTGTGAAGACAATGGCAGGAGAAGGGGGGGTGAGTCCCTTTCATGGCAGAGGTGCATATATGCACAGGGTAAGTTTATATATAGGCAGTGAAAAGGTACCATAGATAGCTGATCCAGAATTAAGTTAGGCAAATTTAAAAGTTAAAGTCTTTACCTTCAGGGAGTAAGGGCGTGGAAGATGTGGACACCAGGTCAGCAGCCAGCACACTGACAAAACCATATGGGCGCCAGCAATTATCCGTTCAGCTGTGTTTGGCATCAGCCAATCAGAACTGCGCCTGCCATCTTGCTTGATCAGCTGTAGAAAAACAGCTGACTGCGAGGTCTGGGCGTTTTTTAGACACGGAGGTGCGTGGTTACAATTGAAAAAAAATGTTTTCTTCAATTGTAAGCATTCTGGCTGTTCTCTCATCTTCCCACTAGATGGCTCTCCACCGTTTTTCCACCTACCCTCTTCTCTGCGTAGACCCGGCAGATAAGCCCCACCAGTGCAGGCTGACTGGATGATGGATTGTTCCGTCTCTATGTCGGCCCTTTGTGCTGGGAGGAGCTATTGCGTTCCCCTTGTTGTCCTTAGCGTCACGAGTTGGGAATTCCCTCCCAGCGTTGACGCAGAGATACGCCATGCACCTCCGCGTCTGAAAGACGCCCAGACCTCGCAGTCAGCTGTTTCTCTACAGCTGATCCGGGGCATCAGACTTGGAAACCTTTACAACTGGGTCTTGAGGATGGATCACTGGTCAGAGCTTGCACAATATGCAATTGAGCTACTGGCCTGTCCTTCATCCAGCGTTCTTTCTGAATGCACATTCAGAGCTGCTGGAGGCTTTGTAACCGAATACAGAGTGCGCCTGTCCACAGACTCAGTTGATCGGCTCACCTTCATAAAAATGAATCAGTCTTGGATCACCAGCTACCAAGCACCTGATGCTGATGTAACCAATTCATTTTTCTATGAATGTAAGATCCCTTGAAGACTGCCTATGCTGAGTGACTATCCTGTTATGCTGAGTGACTATCCTATTCCTCCTCAATGTTCATGTTGATAGCTTCTAAGAACATTTTTGTTTCAGAACACCCCCACCAGTGCCCAATGCCCAATTTTTCTGCCCCTGTTTAACAGGGGCATGTAATTACAATTTTTGCTGTAATATTTCACAGCAGGGCTTGTTCCTGCACTCAACTAGAGTATCTATGAGGGGTTGCAGTGTTGTGGCACCACCACCAGTGCCTAAGACCCAATTTTTCTGCCCCTGTTTAACAGGAGCATGTAATTACAATATTTTCTCTAATATTTCACAGCAGGGCCCGTTCCTGTGCTCAACAAGAGTATCTGTGAGGCTTTACAGTGTTGTGCCACCACCACTGCCTAAGGGCCAATTTTTCTGCCCCTGTTTAACAGGGGCATGTAATTACAATATTTGCTCTAATATTTCACAGCAGGGCTCATTCCTGCGCTCAACTACAGAATCTGTGAGGGGTTACAGTGTTGTGGCACCACCACCACTGCCTAAGACCCAATTTTTATGCCCCTGTTTAACAGGGGCGTGTAATTACAATTTTTGATCTAATATTTCACAGCAGGTCCCGTTCCTGTGCCCACCAAGAGTAACTGTGAGGGCTTACAGTGTTTTGGTACCACCAACACCTAAGACCCAATTTTCTGCATACTATATAGGGCACATCCGTCTTACAAACGACTCAAACTTACAAATGGAGGGAGACAACAGGAAGTGAGAGGAAATCTACCCCTAGGAAGGGAAATTCTCTCCTGTAAGAGTTAATATGGGAAAAAGCTGTCTCCACTGATGCTTTATCACCAATCCTTGTTTCCCTAATAACCCCAAATTTTCAAAATCCAATTGTCATTGGGGCAGAAAGTGAGGTGAAATTTTCTGAACAGGGCACAGACAACAAAACAAATGTTACAGGGGTGATGATAACCCTTCCCTATGTTATCCAAAAAGCTTAAAAATTGATTTTGTTGGCTGGAGCTGTACCTGTTCCAAATTACAAACAGTTTATACTTAAGAACAAACCTACAGTCCCTGTCTTGTTTGGACCACCTGTATACTGCTGTTCAGAGTATATAGGGCCTGTTCGCCCCACGCCTTTTCTTTTTTTTAATTTGGGTGTGGGGTTCCCCTTAATATCCATACAAGACCCAAAGGGCCTGGTAATGGGCATTTTTCTCAATAACCTTCATCCATATTTCCGGGACCCAACATTACATTACAGCCGCAAGCAGTTTTAAGTGACTTTTATTCCTTTAGAAATGTCATTTTGCTCTCGGACTGTTTTAAACACGGGAAACATGCGCCCCTTTATAGGCATACTATAGACACCCCCCAGGTACGAAATTTAAAGGAATATTTCACTTTTATGGTTTCACTTTAAACATTATTAAAATCACTGCTACCGAAAAAACAGCAGTTTTTAAAACCTTCTTTTGCATTGATACATGTCCCCTGGGGCAGTACCCGGGTTAAACAAACACTTTTTAGGACAATAACTTATTAGCCTTTCAAATTCGCACTTTTGATTTTTCATGTTCGGGTCCCATAGACTTTAACGCCGTTCGAATGTTCATGCAAACTTTCGATCCGTTCGCATGTTCTGCCCGGAACCTAACCGGGGGATGTTCGGCTCATCCCTAATAGTTACCACTGAAAGGTGAAAAGGGATCTCTTGACCAGAAGTTTAAATAATGGATAATACCCGAGGGTCCCTACTCATTCGTGTCCCAAGGACGGGAAGGATCGATCCGATGCGACTTGCAAGCAGTCAGGCTGAGGACAACCTCAGAGGGTAAGGGAAGCCAACATCTGCAGCAAATTCCCAATGATATCAATGCACCAAAAGGGGATCCTTGGCCCTAAACCCACCACGTTTCTGGATAAATGGAGATTCCACCAACTACAACGCTTCCTAAGTTCCTTTCCTCATCCGCTAAGAGGTCTGCAAGATTTAAATAGCATAGAAGAGATATTCCATCTGAAGGATCACCCTCTACATGGTATTTCTCTATTCTATAAAGCTTTTATTGCTCTTCAAAATCCTGCCTACCCACCCTTCCTGGCTAAATGGGAAATTGATTTGGACTCTCCTCTCACAGACAACCAAAAGGATAAGGTCCTACAACTAGCTCACACATCCTTCCTTGCTTCAAAAATTGGAGAAGTCAACTATAAAATACTCACCAGGTGGCACTACACCCCAGCCAAACTTCACCGAATGTTCCCGCCAATTCCCCATTGTGCTGGAGGAACTGTGGGAACAAAGCCACTCATGCACATGCAAGCAGTCAGGCTGAGGACAACCTCAGAGGGTAAGGGAAGCCAACATCTGCAGCAAATTCCAAATAATATCAATGCACCAAAAGGGGATCCTTGGCCCTAAACCCACCATGTTTCTGGATAAATGGAGATTCCACCTACCACAACCTTCCTAAGTCCCTTTCCTTATCCGCTAAGAGGTCTGCAAGATTTAAATAGCATAGAAGAGATATTACATCCAAAGGACCCCCCTCTACATGGTATTTCTCTATTCTATAAATCTTTTATTGCTCTTCAAAATCCTGCCTACCCACCCTTCCTGGCTAAATGGGAAATTGATTTGGACTCTCCTCTCACAGACAACCAAAAGGATAAGGTCCTACAACTAGCTCACACCTCCTTCCTTGCTTCAAAAATGGCAGAAGTCAACTATAAAATACTCACCAGGTGGCACTACACCCCAGCCAAACTTCACCGAATGTTCCCCGCCAATTCCCCATTGTGCTGGAGGAACTGTGGGAACAAAGCCACTCATGCACATGTCTGGTGGTCTTGCCCACTCATTCGACCCTTTTGGGCCGACGTTCGCAATCTGATATTACAGATCTCAGATGTCAATCTACCCAATGATCCATGGACTATTCTTTTTCATGCCACTAAAGATCCTATAGGCTCATATAAGCGATCACTCATTCCTCACCTGTTGAACACCGCCAAAGCCTTGATTCCTACTCTATGGGGCCAACCAACAACCCCGTCCATAAAAGTCTGGCAACAAAAGGTAAATGAAGTTCATCTAATGGAGGATATAACCCACAACATCAAAGGTACCACCAAAAGTCATTCGCTAACTTGGGCACCCTGGGTAAAATTCCAGTCCACTTCCTCCTATAAGGACATTATAATGCAAAACCCTTAAGATTATCAGTCAAGCATTGTTACCTAAATTCCTCTTTTACTAGATAAATATTTTACTGATTAGGATTTATTTTCCTCTTACATGCCCTGACAGATACAATTTTCAATATTCTTAAATATGATGTCATGCATGCCAACAATCCCTCCCACCCTATCCCATACCCAACCAACTATCCCTCTTCCTTCATCTATTTCCCTTCCCATCATCTATTCTTCTCTAACCCCCTTTTCTGCTCTTTTTATTTCGCCTTTTTCTTTAACTGAAGCAACGTTTTTCTATGGTTATGTTTTGATGCAAATGCTCGCGTAGATGGAAGCCTCTGTCTAGTTAGTTACTACATTTGCTCATATTACCCCCTTTGTATTTCCAGGGGCAATTATTGGTTTGTAGACAAACGTAAACTTGTGAGCATTGGAACCTATGTCATTTTTCTCCAAAAGTGTATATTATCTGATATATGTATATCTTTTCTCTATTTTACTTTAAAAAAAAAAAAGAAAAAAAAAAAGGGGGATTCCAAAATGTCCTAACATATTACAAAATGTCAGACAAATTCCAATTATTAATTAATATATGTCTCCTTTATGAAGATCTAGAACATTAAATGCCAAACAGATTCCACATGTTCATTAGGTATGTTCATATATTGTTATAGTAATTAATTTGTCTTAAATTAGATGGAGTATGTATATATTGTTCTGATAATAGTGTGGTATTGTGTGATGGGAAAAAGGGATAGAATGAGGTAGTGTATAAAGGGAAGGAAGGGAGGGCCAAAAAAGGACAGTAGTGAGAGTGATCTAGTGAATGGGGTGCAAGCGCACAACCCATAAATATGGTCTGACAACATAAGCTTGGTATATGTAAATGCTATAAGGCATCAGTTGACATCAGAGGCTAAGATGCAGTGTTAGGCCCCATGTACACGGGAGGCTGCTAAACACACGTTCAGAGGCAGTTGGATGCTTTTTTCAACTGCCCCTGAACTTATTCAATGTTATCCTATGTGACCATGTACACATTCTCGTTTATTGCCATTTTTAGGTAGTTGAGTTTAACAGCGTTTCTTTGAAAGCAAAAAAATGTAGTGCTGTTACTGATTAAAATTTTCGTGTTAGATTAATCGATTTTTTTTTAAATTGATTCATCGACTAATTTTGATTAATTATAACGCACATACAGAACCAATTACTTTTAGCTGATCTCCTTGCATTGTACTGGGCATGCCTTGCGCTTGCGCAGTACAAACTACTACGGTGATGCCGAAAATTGCCAAACATAAACAGCTGTGAGTGAACTCTACACCGCGGATGCGCAATTAACATGACATTCTACCAAACTATGCCCTGCATGCTCCCGATGTTCGTGCTACTTTGCAAGGGGCGGGTATATTATTACTGTTATTTTGTCTAAGCAAGGGGCGGGCCTATTATTACTGTTATATCATGTAAGCCTTCATTTCTTTAAACACTCCCCGCAAACAGCTCTGCTCATTAATTTAAAATTCCACCTCTTCTGTAGCCATCCGCCCCTTACACGATATAACAGTAATAATAGACCCGCCCCTTGCAGAGTAACACGAGCATTGGGAGCGTGCGGCATCGTCCAGTACAATGACATATTAATTGCGCATGTGCGGTGTACAGCTCACTCACAGCTGTTTATGTTCGTCAATTTTCGGCAGCTCCGTAGTCCTTCGTACTGTGCAAGCGCTGCACCTGCGCAGTACAGGGGGGGTCCTTATCCACCGGGGCAGAACTCCTGCAGAACACCATCGATAACTCAGCAGAACACCGGCAGAACACCGTCAATAACTGGGGAGGGGGGAAGGAGTCCAGTGACGTCGATGTCCGTGACATTACCGGATCTCCGACGGAACTCCCTGAAGACCCGGAAGCCGGTGGAGAGGTGAGTACCAATCAAAAGAATTTTGATCAATCAAAAAAATTAACAATTAATCGAGGAATTAATCGTTAATTTCTGCAGCCCTAATATATATATATTATATACGTTTACCGCAGTTTATATCAGTGCGTTATTTTAGGTTTACTGCAGTAAATTTCAGTGCATTATTGCATGTTTAACACAGTATAGACATGGGCTGAACGACCCCTGGTTCGGTTTGCGGCAGAACATTCGAACATCGAAAAAGTTCGGAACAGGATACTGAACCCCATTGAAGTTCTGGGGGACATGTATCAATTAACACAAAGTTTGTAAAAAAACATCATATTCAAATGAGCAGTGATTTACTATGGCTTAAAGTGAAACCACAAAAATGAGAAATATCAATAAAAATGAAAAATTCCTTTAAATATAGTGTCTGGGGAGTCCCCTTAGTCTGCCTGTAAAGTGGCACATCTGTACCATGTATAGAACCTGCTGAAGCAATAATTACATTTATAAAGCCAAAAAAATATAATTTTCCCTGCCAGCTTTCTTTATTTTATAAACAACAGTTTAGGGAGTCAGTGAGTATGATGTGGCCACAATGTAGTGCACTCGGAACAAGATTAGAGTTTTTGGATTAAGTCTGGTGTCTCTTTCGCTGACTTTGGATAGAAGTAACAGGTAGGGAAAAATGGGTGTGTTGGTGATGCCTTCACGCAGTAACCCTATAGAGGTACTCTTGATGAAAGCAAGAATTGGCCTTGCTGTCAAAAATTTAAATGACATGCACCTGTCTAACAGGTGTGGAAAAATTGGTCCTTGGGTTGTAATTGTGCCCATAAAACCTACACCAAAAATTTTCTTCCAGATGGCATTAACACCCACAAAGCTAGGCAGCCTAGGCAGTCTTTCAGAGATTCCAGATTCAGAAAGCACTTAATCAGTGGCATCAGCATCAGGGGTTTAATAGCTGCTGCTAATCCAGGACTGATTCATTTTGATAAATGTCAGCCGGACCACGGAGTCTATGGACAGACGCGCTCTCTTACCTGTCACAAAACCTCCAGCAGCACTGAATGCCTATTTGGAAAGCACGCTGGATGCAGGGCAGCCTAGCAGCTCAATTGCATACTGGGCACGTTCTGGCCAGTGGTCTATTCTCATGACCCAGTAACCCAGTGGATCATCAAGTGGAAACCTCTCCATGTCTGTTTTTGATTCTAAATAATCTCCCACCATATGATACAGACGCTGCCGATGGAATGTGGAAACTCACAGCCCTGGGTATTGAGGACTAAAAAAATTGATAAGCATCACTGAGGTGGCCCCCTTCTTTACCGCTCCTCTCTTGGTCAACAGAAGCCTCAAAACTGTTTTCCACGAGACTGTAACCTACCAGAGTCTGGAAAGGCGTTACATAAACTCCTCTTTAAATCTGGTGCAGCTGTGCACGGTACACCTTTACTTATGCTTTTTTCACATATTTGGATTAGCGCAGCACCACACCCACTCGCTAGTTTTCGTTATTTTTAGGGGCCAGGTAGGACCCCAGCCGGTGTTAGCAGCTTTTCCCTCTGATATTATACAGTATTTACTACATGGTAGCGCGGGAACACTGTTCATCTACCCACCAAATCCATTCCTGCTGCAACCATGGAAGTTTTCTCCTATATGGAAAAAAGGAAAGTGAATTTAGAAGAAGTCTTCAATGCCTCTAATACCAACACTAATAAAATCTTAGACTTGGAGAGTCTAATGAGGAGGCTTGGGCACAACATGGAAAAAAAGGTGAGTCTCTGGTGGGACACCTGTACTTTTGAAACATACCTTAAAGAGAGTTTAGTCCCAAGGAGATTGATATGGGACATACCCCCGAATGATGGCCTCACAGACCAAGAGTCGAATGAGGAATGGTTCAAATTCTTTAATGATAAAGGATTGGAACTATTAAGATTTCTATTAGAAAGGAAACAGAGAAAAAGCAAAATAGACCAGAATATCACTAAACTCAAAGAAGAACTCGAAGTGTATAAAGACACAACTGAATTTAAAACTCTAACCACACAGCTGAATAAAGATCTTATAAAAAAAGACAAAGAGGTTCAGCAGTGGAAAAGCAAGAAGTACACTAGAGATTTAAAAGACTTTAGAAACGATCAGGTTTTCAAGTGGCAGAGTCAACTAGGTAGAGGAGACAACCTATCCACCTACTCCACACCAGAGAAAATGGTGAGGGTTGATCCACACCAGATCAGCGAACCAGCTAATACCCAAACAAAGAGTTATCAGGACCCAAGAGATGGAAATATAGTGACTACCCCCAGATATCAAGAGTATGATGGGAGGAATACATACTATCAACCGCCCACCCCCCTTTGAGCTGACAGAAGACCCCAACTGAACCGGACACCCCAAAATGGAGGTAGAAAACCCTATTGGAAAAACAACAGGAAGCCCCACAATGGAAACAACTGGCATAAACCACCCTATGACCAGAGAGAATATAGAGGACCACCACAAGGACCCAGAGACACAAGAAGACCTGTTTATGAATATAGGGAGAATAGGGAACCACCATATGAACAGCACTGGCCAAGAGGTAGAAGCCTGACGCATGAATATAAATACGGGGAAAGAAGAGGCCCCCAACAAAGGAATCAATATCAGAATGAACGGAGCCCTATACCAACATACAATTACTATGCCCCACTAATGCACAGAGGTGAAGAAGATAGACAAGAGAGAAACTATCCCCCACGGTATGGAGATCAAGGTTACAACAGGCCTTTTTTAGACAGGGGCAGGGAAGACCACCCATTGAGACAGATAGACGAGACCAGAAATTCCAGAAAAAGTCCAAGAAGAAGAGAGGACGGAGATCAGGAAAAAGAAAACAAAAGAAAAAGGGAATGAAGGGAGAAGGTATTTTCAATTTAAGTGGGCAGGAACTTACACATGAAGAGATTGGTGTGTTGGATAAAGGACTCAAGTATGCACCCACGAAAAATCTGGATACATTCCAGACCTATATTGGAATCCAAAAATTTACAAGAAAATTGAACATCCAGAAATATATTGCAAGTAACCCCACTAAACAAAAATACCCGATCACCGAGGATAATGGTGTCACACATAGCACACTGAGGAACAAATCCGTTTTTAATCCGTCCATCAAGGATAATAAATATATTGAAGTTTTTAAAAAAGTGGTTTTAGAAGATATTAAAGATCTTAAAATAAAGAAGAAGGAGGACCCCAATTATATAAAAAGTGGCATTTAACGAGAAGGAAAGATTTGGTCATCCGGCCAGCCGATAAAGGAGGGGGTATTGTTGTGCTCTCAAAAGAACAATACCACCAGACCATGATGGAGATGCTAAGTGACGAGAATACTTATACTAGACTACTGAGCAACCCCATGTACAAGTGCAGGAAGGCACTTGAACAGATTGTATATCTCGGAGTGAAGAAAAATATACTTAATAAAAAGGAAGTTAGATTCTTAGTCCCAGATTCCTGCCGTACATCCATCATCTATACATTACCAAAGATTCATAAAGACTATACAAACCCACCACCGAGACCTATAGTAAATGGCATAGATTCACTAACGTCCAGATTAGGCCAATATATCGATGTATTCCTGCAACCGGTCGTACAAAACACACAAGCATACTTGAGGGACACAAAACAAATGCTGCAGATTCTAGAGAATATTTCGAAAGAAGAAGGCCCATGGATTATGGCTACTGCAGATGTCGCCTTGTTATATACTATAATACCACATCATTTAGCATGTGAAGCAGCGAAATGGGGTCTGAGAAAACACACCCAATTATCCTGTATGCAGAGGAAATTTTTAGTTAAATGCATCGACGTCAATTTAAAGAATAATTATTTTTGGTATGATAGTAAGTACTATCACCAACATACCGGAGTCGCAATGGGAGCTAAATTCATCCCTAGCATAGCCGGATTATTTATGGCACAGGGGGAGGAGGAAAATGTCTTTAGAAATACACCAAGTGAACTGGCGATCTGTAAAAGATATACTGATGATATCTTCATCTTATGGAAAGGGGACATAGACCAACTTACCTGCTTCCTTGAAAGACTCAATATGAATAATAAAAACATTACACTGACTTGGGACATCAGTAGTAGCAAAGTAACGTTTTTGGACTTAGAAATCATACAAGAAAATTCCATATTAAGATCACAAATGCATTTCAAAAACGTAGACAGAAATAGCTGCCTCCCCATTGAGAGCTTCCATCACAGGAATTGGCTCTTTAACGTACCAAAGGGCCAATTCGTACGGCTCAGACAGAACTGTACGGATCTGAATATCTTTCTAGACCAAGCGGAAAAAATAGCACTTAGATTCTCCAACAAAGGATACGATCGTCAGTTTATCGAAGAGAAAGTAAAAGAGGTCGCTGCGCTGGATCGGAATCTATTAATTAAGGACATTCACAAACCCAAACAGCCACTAGGGGGAGGACCTTTGATCTTGGATTTTAGTGCACAACACAAAAAAATCGAAAAGATTATCAAATGCCATTGGCACATTCTCTTAGCAGATAAAGAATTGCAAGGATCTTTACCTGCCTTTCCGCGTTTTATATACAAAAGAGCACCAACTATTCGCGATAGAGTGGTAAAGAATGTAATAGAGCCACCCAAGAGGCCCTATACCTTTTTCACGGGTAAAGGCTTCTTTCCATGTAAGAGGTGCTTTGCATGCTTGCAAACGAGAAGGCCAAATGAAAAGAAACTTCAGTTTACCTCAACGAGTACTGGAGACACATATGAGAAAAAAAAAATATTATTATTTGTTTTTTTTTTTACATACTTTCACCAGTCAGTGTCCCTGATCATCGCCACACCCATTATATGATGTACTATTTATACTGGTGACAGTATGTAAAAATAAAAAATTGTGAATATATTTTTTCTTCATTTTCCGAAAAATTGTGATAAATTACAACTTCAAAAAACTTGCCATGCCTTTTACTAAATACCTTGGACTGTCTACTTTTCAAAAAGGGGTCATTTGGGGGATATTTGTACTGTCCTGATGTTTTCGGGCCTCAAGAAATAAGGCTGTCAGTACATCAGGATTAATCAATTATCAGATATATATGCCACAGTTTGTGGACTCTATAACTTTCCTATAGACTAAATAATATACACTGATTTGGGTTATTTTCACCAAAGAAATGGAGCAGAATACATTTTGGCCTAAATTTATGAAGAACAATTATTTATTTGCAAAGTTTTAACACAGCAATGAAGAAAAACACATTATTTTTCTAAATTTTCCAAAATTTTTCATCTTTTTTTGTTTATTTAGCAAAAAGTAGAAAATCCAACGGGGATAAAATACCACCAAAAGAAAGCTTTATTTATGTGAAAAAAATGATAAAAAGTTCATATGGGTACAGTGTTTTATGACCGTGCAATTGTCATTCAAAGTGTGACAGTGCTGAAAGCTGAAAATTGGCCTGAGCAGGAAGGGGGTGAAAGTGCCTTGTTTACATGCAGATCACCCTAGATAACACCCACATGATGCTGAGTCTCCATGTTTGAAAGAACTGAAATTCAATGAATGACTTGTGGTGGGTCAGGGACAGTCAGGCTGGGGAGGAGAGACCTAGGTGACACTGGACCTCTTCCAGCCAAGAAATTAGGTGGGGCTCTATCTGTCTCTTTGCAGCTTCTTATGCCCTGTACACACGGTTGCACATTCCGACAACAAAATCCTTCAGATTTTTTCAGACGGATGTTGGCTCAAACTTGTCCTGCATACACACGGTCGCACAAAGTTGTCGGAATTTCTGAAGGTCAAGAACGCGGTGGCGTACAACACGTAGGTCGGGACTATAAACGGGCCAGCAGTCAATAGCGTCTTGTAATTTATTCTGAGCATGCGTGGCACTTTGTGCGTCGGATTTGTCTACACACGATTGGAATTTAAATGATCTGATTTTGTTTTCGGAAAATTTTATATCCAGCTCTCAAACTTTGTGTCGGAAATTCCGATGGAAAAAGTCAGACGGAGCCCACTTACAATTAAAATTTCTGACAACAAGCTCCGATCGCACATTTTCCGTCGGAAAATCCGACCGTGTGTACAGGGCATAATGCACATTGTGAGAAGCTCACAGCATGTGGTGAAATACAGGACTCTATACAACTGTGGAAGACTAAAGACAAGGTTGGAGTTCAACTTGAAAACTGAAGATTGGATGCTCTGAGATGTAGAAGAACAACAAGTCCCAGCATATCCTGCAGCATTATATTATACAGTAGTAGATTCTATATGGCTGTAGTATGATGGAGGAGCAGCAAAGGTACAGTAGATAGAGATATTAGGTGTCCTCTGGTGTCCTTCAGTCCATATCAGAAGGTCATCTTCTTCTCACAGATGTACTTTATGTTTTGAGAACAGTGACGATCATTCCAGTCATATCCATCCTCTAGCGCAGCACAGTCTTCCCCTCCTCCGAGACCATGACTCTTAAAATCATCGGGCTGTCCCTCCGCCCAGAACCTGAAGGACAGAAGTGACAATAGGGTTTTAGACCAATACAGGAACTGAGCAGAACTGGGACCTCAGAAATGCTATAAAATTAGATTTAAAAGGCGTGACCCCAACAACTGTGATCGGCTGCAAGAGAACTAAACCATACAATACAATTTAATGGTACAATCTTCTAAGGTTAGATCAGTGGTGGCCAACCCCATACATACATAGTCCCTAGCTATGTGATGTGTTCTTCCTCCCACCTCTTTCCCTGATTAAATATGTGAAGAGTTTTCTCCTCCAGGTCCTTCATGTGTAAAGTTCTTCCCCTTCACTCCTTTACCTATTGGTCTATGTGAGGAGTTCTTTCCCTCATCTCTTTCCTACATTGGCTATGTGAGGAGTAGAGATGAGCCAATGGTTTGTCTTAAACCTAGGCTGTTAGGGTGTTTGGAAGAATGGCCAAACGTTTGGTCCCCTGTGCGCTGGGAGCTGAGCATCATCTATAGAAGTGGTATTTCTACCGCTTCTATATATAACAGCTTCCTTCTGTCAGTGGTTCCTGAAGAAGCAGCAAGTGCTGGTGCCCACTGCATCCCTAGCAACCATCTATGGCACATTACTCACATGGGTAGGAGTCTACAGTTACATTAGCAAAGGGACAGGGATAACAGCAACTGTCACTGGCCATATTTGGTTCATGATGTCCCTACTTTCCCCTCCCCTTCCCTTGTATAGCTGATGTCATTCAGCAAGCAGTACCATTGGGAATAGCCATGTGAATCAGGTCAACCCAGTTTTTAATTCTGACAAGGTGTAGGCCATCCTGATTGATGATGGATTTACAAGGAGGGACTCTTTTTTGGGTATTTTTAGTTTTTATTTGCGTGTCTTTAATTATGGGTTACACAGTTAATATGCACCCCCTACTCATTAACATGAGGGAAGGCGGTATGTGTAGGCCCCTATATTTTTAACAGGGGCATCCAAATTCTGATGAGCTCCCCCACAGACCCCCCACAACCATTGGCAATGGTCATAGGGAACAGGCCCTTATCTTCATCAACATGAGGATACGGTGCTTTGCCAGGTGTTCCTCCCTCCAAGTTAAGGTCACGTGGTCTAGCATGGCTCAGGAGGGAGAAAAAAACTGAACCGGGGGGCATTCCGCCCATCCCTAATTAAGATAAAAAGCCTTCTATGTGCAGCAGCCTCCCTCAGCCCCCCTAATACTTACCTGAGCCCCATCTCGAACCAGCGATGTTGCAGTAGTGTTTTGGCTGCCTGGACTCTCCCTCCTCATTGGCTGAGACAGAAGTGTGATGCAATTGGCTCCTGCTGCTGTCAATCAAAGTCAGTCAGCCAATGAGGGGGGCGGGGCTAAACCATGCCTCTGTGTCTGCCTCCTTGTGGGGGTACTCGACAGGAGGGAGGGGCCAGGAGCATTGACAGGGACCTGTAAAGAGCAGGATCTGAGCTGCTCTGTGCAAAACATTACACAGGGCAGGTAAGTATGACATGTTTGTTATTTTTAAAGAAAAAAAACTGAGACTTTAGTATCACTTTAAGGATATGAAAGCATTGCCAATAGGATCCACAGGTTTTAGGATACTCACCTTTCACTCACACAAAGAGGCAAAAGGGTGAAAATCAAGTACATAGATCAGAAGAGGCAACACCCCGCTGGAAGCTTTTATTACAGAGTCAGTCCCTCTACCCAGCCCCCCCCCACTGGTATGTTCTGCTCAAAAGGGTTTGCTCATAAAGACTGACTCATAGATTATTAATAAACATGTACTGTGACAGTACGAGGCCCTGACACTGGAAAAGAGGATGAAAAACGACAGAGGGTTCGCACATGTGCAGAGTGCGGGACTCCGGAGTATGGATTTTGAGTTGAGAAAAGATTTTTACAGCTTTCCTGGGATTTTGGTATTCCTGAACATTTGGAGTTTTCAAAGTGCCTTGGGAGAGAAGAAATCTCCAACCCAGTGTCCAGGATTTGTTGAAGACCAGCAGGATATGTGTGAAGGACTGAAAATATTTCAGGGCTCCAGCCAGGAGGGAGGTGTGCTCCCATTTTGGAGACAGGGCTTCACCTTAGGAGACAGGTGTGAGCCAGTATCGCTGGGCGCATTAAAGAGGAGCCGTGTGCCTTAATGAGGAGCTGTGTTCATTGACAGGCTTGAAGATATGTGCATTGAAGAGACGTTGGTCTGAGGGACACATTACTAAGAGCAGAAGTACTGCTGAAGAAAGAGCCAGGTGGCTTGATATTTCTTTGCCCGTTTATGCTGTGTGCTGGGAAAGTTTATGGACTTTACATTAATCTGTTTTCATAAAAGTGGGCTACCAGGCCCTTAAAACTGGCATGGACTTCACTGAGTTTAATCACTCCATGTCACAGTACATTATTGTTTTCTGGGTGACAAAATATTGTACAGCACTGGGTGAAGTGAATTAAAGTCTTAACAATGTGCTCAAGGATCCATCGGTGTGCCACCTTGTCAGATCATTTTGCCAGATCTTAGAAATATGTGAGAAGGATTCTGATATTTGAGGTTTCGGTGTCTTACTTTGGAGTTATGTCGTAAGGCGTTCCATCCACCCATCTCCAGTTTCCATCCACTTCTGTTACACCAATCCAAAATAATTGTTTGTTTGCAATACCACGTAGAAAATTCTTAAGAAAGACAAAATATAGAAGTTGTTATAAGATGAATTATACACACAATGGCTGATTAGGTCACATGACAGTAGGGCTACCCGTATATTTTAGGGTTTTGGTAGGAAACTGGGGAACCAGGAGGAAATCCACTAAAATGATGAGAACACGTCACACCCCAACACAAATGTAATCTTCCCCCGGAGACAACGACATGGTACAACTTATCTCCAGGCTTGTGCCACCCCTGAGGTCAGCCTTAGAAAATGGACAGCAAGGTCAAGGTTGAAAAATTGAGGAAAGAGGAAATGTATTCTACAATAGCAATGTTTTGGCTGTGTGTGGTGATCCAACATAACCTCATGACATTTATATCTGAGGATCATGCCTAGAAACCAATTCAATCTGAAAAAAGAAAAAATATTTCCATAAAAAAATTATTTTTAAGTAAACTTGCCCTAATATAAACACAGGGGGTGCCACTGCTGACCTACTAAATATATCAGATTGATGGCTTCTACGTTAGCCTACTGGTATCCTTAGATGAATTCTTATCCCAGGTTGGTGAATCAAAACACCAAAGCCAGAGAGTCATATAATGCCCTGTACACATGGTCGGACATTGATCGGACATTCCGACAACAAAATCCATGGATTTTTTCAGACGGATGTTTGCTCAAACTTGTCTTGCATACACACGGTCACACAAAGTTGTTGGAAAATCCGATCGTTCTGAATGCGGTGACGTAAAACACGTACGTCGGGACTATAAACGGGGCAGTAGCCAATAGCTTTTGTCTCTTAATTTATTCTGAGCATGCGTGGCACTTTGTGTGTCGGATTTGTGTACACACGATCGGAATTTCTGACAACGTATTTTGTTGTCGGAAAATTTTATAGCATGCTCTCAAACTTTGTGTGTCCGAAATTCTGATGGAAAATGTGTGATGGAGCCCACACACGGTCGAAATTTCCGACAACAAGGTCCTATCACAAATCCGACCGTGTGTACGGGGCATAAGAGCCTGAAAACTCACAACTTTATAGGGAGACGTCAAAAATAGCCGACTCCGTGTTCCTCTTAGGACAGGTTTCCTTTAGTGTTGTACATGTATGTGTGCGGTCAGAGCATTATGCTGTGAAACATCCACAATGGCACCATCCCAAAAATGTATAGAAGAACAGGGGAAGGAGGGAAAATTTGGTATTGGTATTTTGAGGCGGGCTTCTTTTTTGTGGCTTATTACTATTTGGGATGGCAACCTAGTTCTATGTTCCTTTTTCGATGAGGTAAGTTTGGTTGTTAGATAAAAGAGCACCCTTCTTTTTTGGCCCTTTGATGCGTGTATTGGCTCTTTTCCTTTTTTGGTTTATGTCTCCCCCATGGAGTATCCCCTCATGTCTCCCTCACCCCTTTCTTTCCTTCCTTCCTTCCTTATTCCCCCTCCCCCCAATTTCCCTCTGCCCCCCTCTTCTCCTGGGTGTTTTTTTTTTTTTTTGCATTCTCTCCTCTGAATTATATCTATTTGCATTATTTATACTTGACAAAGGAATTTTTTGCATATATTGTGTTATGTATGTATTTAATATGCTATTACATAGTTACATAGTAGGTGAGGTTGAAAAAAAATGCAAGTCCATCAAGTCCATCCTATGTGTGTGATTATGTGTCAGTATTACATTGTATATCCCTGTATGTTGTGGTCGTTCAGGTGCTTATCTAATAGTTTATTGAAATTATCGATGCTCCCCGCTGAGACCACCGCCTGTGGAAGGGAATTCCACCTCCCAACCGCTCTTACACTAAAGAACCCTCTACGTAGTTTAAGATTAAACCTCTTTTCTTCTAATTTTAGTGAGTTTCCACGTGTCTTATTAAATTCCCTTTCGCGGAAAAGTTTTATCCCTATTGTGGGGTCACCAGTACGGTATTTGTAAATTGAAATCATATCCCCTCTCAATTGTCTCTTCTCCAGAGAGAATAAGTTCAACGCTCGCAACCTTTCCTCATAACTAAGATCCTCCAGACCCTTTATTAGCTTTGTTGCCCTTCTTTGTACTTGCTCCATTTCCAGTACATCCTTCCTGAGGACTGGTGCCCAGAACTGGACAGCATACTCTAGGTGCGGCCGGACCAGAGTCTTGTAGAGCGGGAGAATTATCATTTTATCTCTGGAATTAATCCCCTTGTAATGCATGCCAATATTCTTTGCTTTGTTAGCAACAGCTTGGCATTGCATGCCATTGCTGAGCCTATCATCTACTAGGACCCCCAGGTCCTTTTCCATCCTAGATTCCCCCAGAGGTTCTCCCCCCAGTGAGTAGATTGCATTCATATTCTGGTGTTGAGTGTTTTTCATATATCTCAGCTGGTCATCATCAAGCGTGAACCCTGAGGAAGCAATTTGTTGCGAAACGCATTGGTTTCATATGCTTCTTTGTACAGTGTTTTTTGTGATTTACAATTGCTACCTGTTTCATGTGACCAGTTTATCCTGTTGACTTGATTTTAACGATGGTACTATGGTTTTAAGGAATTTAATAATAAAATCAGTGATTGTAAAGGCAGAAGGTGCATTCTATGCATTAAGATAAAAAACCTTCTGTGTGCAGCAGCCCCCCTAATACTTACCTGAGGTCCAGCGATGTTGCAGGAGTGTCTCGGCTGCCCTCCTCATTGGCTGAGACAGCAGCGCGGCGCCATTGGCTGCCGCTGCTGTCAGTCAAAGTCAGTCAGCCAGCCAATGAGGAGAGAGAGGGGGTGGTGCTGAGCCACGGCTCCATGTCTGAATGGTAGGGATGAGCCAAACACCCCCCTGTTCGGTTCGCACCAGAACATGCGAACAGGAAAAAAGTTTGCTCGAACACAGGAACACCGTTAAAGTCTATGGGACACGAACATGAATAATCAAAAGTGCTAATTTTAAAGGCTTATATGCAAGTTATTGTCATAAAAAGTGTTTGGGGACCTGGGTCCTGCCTTAGGGGACATGGATCAATGCAAAAAAAAGTTTTAAAAACAGCCGTTTTTTCAGGAGCAGTGATTTTAATAATGCTTAAAGTCAAACAATAAAATTGTAATATCCCTTTAAATTTCATACCTGGGGGGTGTCTATAGTATGCCTGTAAAGGGGTGCATGTTTCCCGTGTTTAGAACAGTCTGACAGCAAAATGACATTTCAAAGGAAAAAAGTCATTTAAAACTACTCGTGGCTATTGCATTGCCGGTCCGACAATACACATAAAAGTTCAGTGATAAAAACGGTATGGGAATTCCCCACAGGGGAACCCTCAACCAAAATTTTAAAAAATGACGTGGGGGTCCCCCTAAATTTCATACCAGGCCCTTCAGGTCTGGTATGGATTTTAAGGGGAAACCCGCGCCAAAATAAGAAAAAAAAACGGCGTGGGGTCCCTCCAAAAATCCATACCAGACCCTTATCCGAGCACGCAACCTGGCAGGCCGCAGGAAAAGAGGGGGGGGTGAGAGAGCACCCCCCCTCCTGAACCAAATCCGGCCACATGCCTTCAACATTGGGAGGGTGCTTTGGGGTAGCCCCCCAAAACACCTTGTTACCTTGGACAAGGGCCTCATCCCCACAACCCTGGCCTGTGGTTGTGGGGGTCTGCGGGCGGGGGGCTTATCGCAATCTGGAAGCCCCCTTTGACAAGGGGACCCCCAGATCCCGGCCTCCCCTGTTTGAAATGGTAAGGGGGTACTTGTACCCCTACCATTTCACTAAAAACCTGTCAAAAATGTTAAAAATGACAAGAGACAGTTTTTGACAATTCCTTTATTTAAATGCTTCTTCTTTCTTCTATCTTCCTTCATCTTCTTCTTCTTCTTCTGGTTCTTCTGGCTCTTCTGGTTCTTCCTCCGGGTGTTCTCGTCCAGCATCTCCTCCGCGGCATCTTCTATCTTCTTCTCCTCGGGCCGCTCCGCACCCATGGCATGGGGGGAGGCTCCCGCTCTTCTCTTCATCTTCTTCTCTTCTTCATCTTCTTTTCCAGGCCGCTCCGCATCCATGCTGACATGAAGGGAGGCTCCCACTGTGTGACGCGTCTCCTCTTCTGAGGGTTCTTAAATAATTGGGGGCGGGGCCACCCGGTGACCCCGCCCCCTCTGACGCACGGGACATGACGGGATTTCCTTGTGGCATTCCCCGTGACGTCACAGGGAAGTCCCGTCAAGTCACCGTGCGTTAGAGGGGGCGGGGTCACCGGGTGGCACCGCCCCTCCCTCCGTTATTTAAGACCAGAACATGAGTTCGACTCGAACTTGAAGCTCATCCCTACTGAATGGACACACGGAGCTGTGGCTTGGTTTGGGTGCTGTCAGGAAGGCTCTGTCAGAAGACAGAATAATAGCAGAAGACAAATCCCTGTTCCCCGAATATCTTTAAGAAGAGGCGCATTAGTGCGTGCTAAAGTGCGAACGTATATGCGCATGTCCGCAATGCCAACAAATATGCGCACGCGTGCACACATGTGCGCGGCGCGTCTCGGGGCAGAAAAGGGTGCCAAATGGGCTATTTAAGCTGGATCAGCACCCAGGATCAGTGCCGTCTTATCTACAGCGTTCTGTGATTTGTCCTGTTCCCTGTTATCTGCATCTGCTCTTGAAATACTTACAATCAGGTGAACAAGTATGTTGCGCTTAAATGAATTGAACAGTAAATAAATAATATAAACAAGTGAGTCCAAGATTCACAAATGCGATACAATAGTGAAAGTTTGAATGCTGTGCCACCAACTTTCTCCACCTTGTGCGACCACCACCAAAAAAATAGGATGTGCCTTTACCAAAGAGCGTTGACCACGTTCTTTGGTAAGGTCTAGCATCATTTCCTGTCATCGCATTTGGAGAATCTACCTCTGAAACCACTGTGTCCAGTACATGCTGTTTTAATCGTCTTTTCATGTAAGTGCATTACCTTTATTACATCCTGGTAAAAAAAGGTTTTACACTATTGTGGCATTTGCCTCTCATTTGGGGTATATGACCTGAGGTCACGGTTGGAGTAAAAGAAACCTGATGTTTTCCCCGGTGGTGGCTTGAAGTTTCTGTTGAACGGATCCTCCTTACAGACATGGAGTTTTTCCAGACATACAAGCCTATGTTGCCCCCCCGTAATAGGTGGTCAATGCTCTTTGGTAAGAGCACATCCTATTTTTTTGGCGGTGGTCGCACAAGGTGGAGGAAGTTGGTGTCACATCATTCAGACTTTTGGACTCACTTGTTTATATTATTTATTTACTGTTTATTTCATTTAAGCGCAACATACTTGTTCACCTATTTCATTTTTGTGATAATAGCTCACTTGATGGTTGCAGCTGCAATTTTTTGTTTTTGTTTATCATAGGCTCAGTTTATTTTTGATTTTTTATAACTTACAGTCAGTAGGATGTGTTCCTTCTGCTGATGCCTCTTCTTTTAAGTGAAACCCTCCTCCATTCATGCCCCCCATGGTAGGTGTTAACACAATTAAGGGCTCTCATTGACTATGACCTCCTTTCCCACCTAACTGCTCCATTCATCTATTCATAGAAGATATACTACTACTTCTATGAATGGAACACCAACTATGACTGGAGGGGGCAGACCTAACGATCATCCACCCATCATCCATTCAGAGATCATTTCTCATTCATAGAATAAGGAGAGTTTTTTTTAATTACTCAGGTGTATTGGTAATACTTGAACCATGAAGCCAGAAGGACATCCATAAGAAAGTTGTTTTTTTTTTTCCCTAAAGGAAACCTATAATTAGAGAAGAATGTAGATTTTCCTTTCCTGTGCTGACCTCCTAAACATGCCAGTGGCCTGGTTAGAACTCCAGCCAAAACATTTTCTTTCTACTTTTTAATATACTGGGAAGGAACTATAACCTCCATCAAGTCTTCATTGTACCACTAAAAGAGATGAGGAGCACTGGATTGCAGTGGCGGCCGCTCCAATAGGGGCGCGTGGTCGCCGCCCCCTAATCAATGCGCCCGGCCCCAACCTCCAATGTCTTTATGGACCTTGCTTTGTGCACTGATCCAAATTATTTGGTGGCGGGGGGGTTATGGTGTGGGGTTGTTTTTCAGGGGTGGGGCTTGGCCCCTTAGTTCCAGTGAAGGGAACTCTTAAGGCGTCAGCATACCAAGACATTTTGGACAATTTCATGCTCCCAACTTTGTGGGAACAGTTTGGGGATGGCCCCTTCCTGTTCCAATGTGACTGCGCACCAGTGCACAAAGCAAGGTCCATAAAGACATGGGTGAGCGAGTTTGGGGTGGAGGAACTTGACTGGCCTACACAAAGTCCTGACCTCAATCCTTTGAGATGAATTAGAGTGGAGACTGCAAAACAGACCTTCTTGTCCAACATCAGTCCCTGACCTCACAAATGCTCTGGAAGAATGGTCAAACATTCCCATAGACACACTCCAAATCCTTCTGGACAGCGGGAGACTGCGAGCCAGGCTTTCTCATCCAATGGGTGGCACAGTGGTGTAGTGGATAGCACTTTCGCCTAGCAGTAAGAAGGGTCGCTGGTTCGAATCCCAACCACGACACTACCTGCCTGGAGTTTGCATGTTCTCCCTGTGCCTGCGTGGGTTTCCTCCGGGTACTCCGGTTTCCTCCCACACTCCAAAGATGTGCTGGTAGATTAATTGGATCCTGTATAAATTGTCCCTAATATGTATGAATGTGAGTCAGCTTAGATTGTAAGCTCCTTGAGGGTAGGGACTGATATGAATGTACAATGTATATGTAGAGCGCTGCGTAAATTGACGGTGCTATATAAGTAACTGAAATAAATAAATAAAAAATAAAATAAACATCAGTGCCTGACCTCACAAATGCACTTCTGGAAGAATGGTCCAACATTCCCATAGACACACTCCTAAACCTTGTGGATGGCCTTCCCAGAAGAGTTGAAGCTGTTATAGCTGTAAAGGGTGGGCCAACTCAATATTAAACCCTACAGACTAATGCCCCGTACACACAGTCGGACATTGATCGGACATTCCGACAACAAAATCCTCGGATTTTTTCCTACGGATGTTGGCTCAAACTTGTTTTGCCTACACACGGTCGCACAAAGTTGTCGGAATTTCAGATCGCCAAGAACGCGGTGACGTCAAGCACGTACGACGAGACTAGAAAAGGCCGGTTCAGAACCAAGCGCAGCACCCTTTGGGCTCCTTTTGCTAATCTCGTGTTAGTAAAAGTTTGGTGAGAGACGATTCGCGCTTTTTCAGACTCGTGGCTTTCAGATCGTTTTCTGCCGTTCAGTTTGTGCTTGTGGGTTTGTATCTGCTCTTCAGTGCGTGCAAGCAAGTTCCGCGTGACTTTAGTCACTGTATTCTTGTTCGTTCGTTACTGGTTTTCAGGTCGCTCTTCACAGGCCTTTCTGAGCAGCCGACCGTTTTCTAGCCATGTTTCGTATGCGTACTCCTCGTAGAGTTCGTGCTGTGCGGGGGCTTGGTGTTGGGGTCCTGACCTTGACACAAGTCCAGTCCATGAACAGGGTGGGGAGGAGTTCATGGACCAAGAATTGGTTGCTTCAGCGTGACCAGTTCTGTCATATGCCTTTGCTCCGTGAGATCCGTGAGAATAATCCTGATGATTTCAGGAACTTTCTCAGGATGACGGACCCCGTGTTTCACCGTTTGTTGGCTTCGCTGACCCCCTATATTAGCAGGCAGGATACCTGCATGAGGCAAGCCATCACTCCGGAGCAGAGGTTGGTCGCTACCTTGCGGTATTTGGCCACAGGGAGAAGCCTGCAGGACCTCAAGTTCTCGACAGGCATCTCCCCCCAGGCTCTGGGGATCATTATCCCAGAGACCTGTTCTGCCATCATACAGGTCCTACAGAAGGAGTATATGAAGGTAAGATTTTTATCCTTTTATATCACATTTTATTGTATTGAATGTTTGATAATATATTGTATTTCTTTCCTCATTCCCTAATTACCATGATTGTATTATGCTGTGAATGTCCCCTTTGTCCTCATGCATGCTGTATTTTTATGTAATTATTATTTTAGGTCCTTCATACATATTTGCCCTTCAATAACCTCCCCAGCATGGTGTCCCCTGCCCTATATTCACCTCATGTAGTCACTTTACAATGTATTTTATCAGCTCCATAGTAGTGCTTTACCCCAAAAACCCCCTAAAATGTTTGGAAATGTTATTTTTGATTTAAATTCAGGCAGAGGGCCAGAGGCTTTTTTTTGTGGTGTCCCCAAATTTTTGGTAACCCTCCCTCCCCCAACTGCTAAGTCAGCTGATCTCAATTCTCTATCCTCAATCATCTATCTGCTGACTTTGCCAAACCCATACACACTATACCCATCTCTGTAGTGCTCAGATTTATGGATGAATTCCCCAAAGCATGTAGTGCAAGGGCCTGCCTGTATACTTTCCAATGGTACTGTTTAAATTTTTGGGATCCTATTATTATCTTGATAGGTAATAGCAGAATGTCCAAATGTGCTCAAATGTGTACAGTATGTATTTATATCTTTGTATTCAGACACTTCTTACCTGTCCAGTAGGGATGAGCCGAACACCCCCCGGTTCGGTTCGCACCAGAACCCGCGAACGGACTGCAAGTTCGCACGAACGTTAGAACCCCATTGACGTCTATGGGACTCGAACGTTCGAAATCAAAAGTGCTCATTTTAAAGGCTAATTTGCATGGTATTGTCCTAAAAAGGGTTTGGGGACCCGGGTCCTACCCCAGGGGACATGTATCAATGCAAAAAAAACTTTTAAAAACGGCCGTTTTTTCGGGAGCAGTGATTTTAATGATGCTTAAAGTAAAAAAAAAAAAGTGAAATATTCCTTTAAATATCGTACCTGGGGGGTGTCTATAGTATGCCTGTAAAGTGACACGTGTTTCCCATGTTTAGAACAGTCCCTGCACCAAATGTCATTTTTAAAGGAAAAAATCTCATTTAAAACTGCTTGCGGGTTTAATGTCATGTCGGGTCATGGCAATATGGATGAAAATCAGTGAGACAAACGGCATGGGTACCCCCCAGTCCATTACCAGGCCCTTTGGGTCTTGTATGGATATTAAGGGGAACCCCGCACCCAAATTAAAATAAGGAAAGGTCCCTATATACTCTGAACAGCAGTATTCAGGCGGTGCAAACAAGACAGGGACTGTAGGTTTGTTGTTAAGTAGAATCTGTTTGTAATTTTGAACATTTTTAATGTGTTTAGCTCCAGCCAAAAAATCTTTTCTAAGCTTTTTGGAAAACATAGGGAAGGGTTATCACCCCTGTGACATTTGTTTTGCGTCTTTCCTCCTCTTCAGAAGATTTCACCTCACTTTTTTGTCCCAATGAAAAATGTTTTTTGAAAATTTGGGTTTTTTTGTGGAACAAGGATTGGAAAGCATCAGTGGAAAGGAGAAATTGTTTTCCCATATTAACTCTTACAGGAGAGAATTTCCCTTCCTTAGGGGTAGATTTCATCTCACTTCCTGTTGTCTCCTTCCGTTTGCAAGTAGGAGTCGTTTGTAAGTTAGATGTTTGAAAGTAGGGTCCTGCCCTATATACTCAGCAGAAATTTGGGCCTTAGGTGTTGCTGTGGCCAAAACACTGTAAGCCCTCACAGGGCCCTGCTGTGAAATATTAGATCAAGAATTGTAATTACATGCCCCTGTTGAACAGGAGCTGAAAAATTAGGCCTTAGGCACTGGTGCTGGTGCCACAACACTGCAACCCCTCACAGACACTCTAGTTGGAACGCAGGAACGAGCCCTGCTGCAAAGTATTGCATCAAAAATTGTAATTACACGCCCCTGTTAGACAGGGGCAGAAAAATTGGGCCTTAGGCACTGGTGCTGGTGCCACAACACTGCAACCCCTCACAGACACTCTAGTTGGAACGCAGGAACGAGCCCTGCTGCAAAGTATTGCATCAAAAATTGTAATTACACGCCCCTGTTAGACAGGGGCAGAAAAATTGGGTCTTAGGCACTGGTGCTGGTGCCACAACACTGCAACCCCTCACAGACACTCTAGTTGAAACGCAGGAACAAGCCCTGCTGCAAAGTATTGCATCAAAAATTGTAATTACACGCCCCTGTTAAACAGGGGCTGAAAAATTGTGCCTTAGGCACTGGTGGTGGCGCCCAGAACCAAAAATGTTCTTACAAGCTATCAGCGTGATGATTGAGGAGGAAGAGGATAATTACTCAGGGATAGTCACTCAGCATCAGCATAGGCAGTCTTTGAAGGGATCTGAGATTTCAAAAAAAATTATTCGGTTACATCTGCATCAGGTGCTTGGTAGCTGGTGGTGATCCAAGACTGATTCATTTTTATGAAGGTCAGCCGATCGACCGAGTCGGTGGACAGACGCACCCTGTGATCGGTTACCACGCCTCCAGCAGCACTGAATGTGCGTTCCGAAAGAACGCTGGATGCAGGACAGGCCAGTAGCTCAATTGCATACTGTGCAAGCTCTGGCCAGTGATCCATCCTCAAGACCCAGTAACCCAGAGGATTTTCGGTGGGAAAGGTGTCCAAGTCTGATCTTGCCCCTAGGTATTCCTGCACCATGTAAAACAGACGCTGGCGATGGTTGCTGGAACCGATCATACCTTGGGGCTGCGGACCAAAAAATTGTCTGAACGCATCGGTCAGACGGCCACCTTCTCCACCGCTCCTTCTTTGACTGACCGAAGCCTCAGCAACACGTTGTCCAGAAACAGGAGTTTGTAACCTCCCAGTCTCTGGGAACGCGTTGCACAGACCTTTCTGCAAGGCCTCCCGAAGATGTTTCATCCTCTGCTCCCTCTGCGATGGCAAGATAAGGTCCGCAACCTTACCCTTGTAACGTGGATCAAGGAGGGTTGCCAGCCAGTATTGGTCCTTCTCCTTGATACCACGAATACGAGGATCCTTACGCAGGCTTTGCAGGATCAGGGAGGCCATGCAGCGTAGGTTTGCTGAGGCATTCGGTCCGGAGTCCTCTGGGTCACTAAGGACAACAACGTCCGCAGCCACCTCCTCCCAGCCACGTACAAGTCCATGTGTTCCTTGGGACTGATCCCTTAAAGACTGCTGATGCTGAGTGCCAGGCTCCACCTCCATACTGACACAATCTTCCTCCTCCTCCTCCTCCTCCTCCTCGTCCTCTTCCTGTGTGATCGGCGGGCACGCAGGAACACTGTCTGGATAAAGGGGGCCTTGAGAGCTAAGGAAGTCCTCCTCTTCCTGCCTCTGTTCTGCCTCAAGTGCCCTGTCCATTATTCCACGCAGCGTGTGCTCCAACAGGTGGACAAGGGGGACAGTGTCACTGATGCATGCACTGTCAGTGCTCACCATCCTCGTGGCCTCCTCGAATGGTGACAGGACAGTGCATGCATCCCTGATCATGGCCCACTGGCGTGGGGAAAAAAAACCAAGGTCCCCTGACCCTGTCCTGGTGCCATAGTCGCACAGGTACTCATTGATGGCCCTCTGCTGCGTGTGCAGCCGCTGCAGCATGGCCAACGTCGAGTTCCACCTGGTGGGCATGTCACAGATTAGGCGGTTCTTGGGCAGGTTAAACTCCTTTTGGAGGTCCGTCAGCCGAGCACTGGCATTATATGACCGGCGGAAATGCACAGAGACTTTCCTGGCCTGCCTCAGGACATCCTGTAAGCCCGGGTACCTGCCCAAGAACCGCTGCACCACCAAGTTAAGGACGTGAGCCAAACAGGGCACATGGGTCAGTTGTCCCTGTCGGAGGGCAGAGAGGAGGTTGGTGCCATTGTCGCAAACCACCATTCCTGCCTTAAGTTGGCGTGGCGTCAACCACCTCTGAACCTGCCCCTGCAGAGCTGACAGAACCTCTGCCCCAGTGTGGCTCCTGTCCCCCAAGCACACCAGCTCAAGCACCGCATGGCATCTTTTGGCCTGCGTACTTGCGTAGCCCCTTGAACGCCTACGGAGCACCGCTGGTTCCGAGGAAGAGGCCATGGAGGAAGAAGAAGAGGAGGGGGTGGAGGAGAGAGGTGTGTCACAATCAGCATTTTGGAGGCGTGGTGGCGGAACAACCTCCAACACTACTGCACCTTGTCCTGCATCCTTCCCAGCTGCCAGCAGAGTCACCCAATGCGCCGTGAAACTTAAGTAACGTCCCTGTCCATGCCTGCTGGACCATGAGTCAGCGGTAATATGCACCTTACCGCTGACCGCCCTGTCCAGCGAGGCATGGACATTGCCTTCCACATGCCGGTAGAGAGCCGGAATCGCCTTCCGTGAGAAAAAGTGGCGTTTGGGTACCTGCCACTGAGGAACCGCACATTCCACAAACTCACGGAAGGGGGAAGAGTCTACCAACTGAAAAGGCAGCAGTTGAAGTGCTAGCAATTTTGCCAAGCTAGCATTCAACCGCTGGGCATGTGGATGGCTGGGAGCAAACTTCTTTCGGCGGTGCAGCAGCTGGGGCAGGGAAATTTGCCTGGTACAATCTGACGTCGGTGTACCAAAAGCAGATTGCCCACAAGTACTTGGCTGTGACACACCTAATTCTACACCTTCATTCCTCTCACTGCAGGTCTCAGAGAGGACTGAAGGTCTAGTGGGGTTGGAAATCTCAGCTGATGAGGAGCAAGGAGAGATCGTCTTTGTTCTTTGGTGTGGGTCTTTTAGATACGCTTGCCAACGAACTGCATGGCAGGTCAACATATGTCTGGTCAAGCATGTGGTACCCAAGCGGGAGATGTTTTGGCCACGCGAGATACGCTTGAGACATATGTTGCAAATAGCAGCGGTGCGATCTGATGCACTCGTCTCAAAAAAGGCCCACACCAAAGAACTTTTTGAATAACGCGCAGAGACTGCAGCGCCCTGCACATGTGGAGCTTTGGGGTGTGATGCAGTCAATGTGCTGCCCTTAGGCTGGCCCCTGGAGGGCATCCTGCCTAGTTGGTGATGTGCCACCTCCTCCTCCTCCTCCTCCTCCTCCTCCTCTCTCCTATCAGGCACCCACGTTGAGTCAGTGACCTCATCATCCCCTCCCTCCTCATCACTGGAGCAAACCTGGCAGTATGCTGCAGCAGGGGGAGCATGACTGCCAGATTGCTGTCCTTCTTGGGCACCCCCTCTGTCCGTGCTCATGTTACTGCCTTCATTGAGCTCAGTATCATCATCAGAGCCTTCCAAACGCTGGGCATCCTCCTGGAGCATGTACCCAACACTGTGGTCAAACAGTTCGAGGGAATCCTCATGAGGACATGGTGGAGCTAGGGAAGGAGTCACTGATGACATTGAGCTGAGGGAAGAGGCCGCTGCTTTGCCAGACAAAGCACCCTGGGCATGGGTGAGAGAGGATGAGGAGGATGAGGACGGCTTGGTCATCCACTCGACCAAGTCTTCCGCATGTTGCGGCTCAACACGGCCAGCTGCCGAAAAAAAGGCCAAGCGTGTCCCATGGCCACGTGCTGATGAGGATGCACCGTCTCCACGACCAGCACTAGACACAGAGCCTGCTTGCCCTCTCTTATTGGCTTGTGACTGTCTGCCTCTCCTTCTTGGCCTTCCAGACATACTAATGGCCTGTAGCTGCACTAAGCTGGGATAGAACACCTGTAATTTTCTTCAGGTAGCTTTATATACTGTAACCAGACAAGCCTGCCTGTCAGTAGGAAGATAACAGGAACGGATCTAGCTGAACACTGTGAGCAGGACGCACTGTACTAAATGTAAATAGTCTAGCTGCCTGACCGTGGTACTAATAGGATCAAAAAGAACACCTGTAATTTTCTTAAGGTAGCTTTATATACTGTAACCAGACAAGCCTGCCTGTCAGTAGGAAGATAACAGGAACGGATCTAGCTGAACACTGTGAGCAGGACGCACTGTACTAAATGTAAATAGTCTAGCTGCCTGACCGTGGTACTAATAGGATCAAAAAGAACACCTGTAATTTTCTTAAGGTAGCTTTATATACTGTAACCAGACAAGCCTGCCTGTCAGTAGGAAGATAACAGGAACGGATCTAGCTGAACACTGTGAGCAGGACGTACTGCACTAAATGTATATAGCAGGAACGGATCTAGCTGAACACTGTGAGCAGGACGCACTGCACTGAATGTAAATAGCAGGAACGGATCTAGCTGAACACTGTGAGCAGGACGCACTGCACTAAATGTAAATACCAGGAACGGATCTAGCTGAACACTGTGAGCAGGACGCACTGCACTGAATGTAAATAGCAAGAACGGATCTAGCTGAACACTGTGAGCAGGACGCACTGTACTAAATGTAAATAGTCTAGCTGCCTGACCGTGGTACTAATAGGATCAAAAAGAACACCTGTAATTTTCTTAAGGTAGCTTTATATACTGTAACCAGACAAGCCTGCCTGTCAGTAGGAAGATAACAGGAACGGATCTAGCTGAACACTGTGAGCAGGACGTACTGCACTAAATGTATATAGCAGGAACGGATCTAGCTGAACACTGTGAGCAGGACGCACTGCACTGAATGTAAATAGCAGGAACGGATCTAGCTGAACACTGTGAGCAGGACGCACTGCACTAAATGTAAATACCAGGAACGGATCTAGCTGAACACTGTGAGCAGGACGCACTGCACTGAATGTAAATAGCAGGAACGGATCTAGCTGAACACTGTGAGCAGGACGCACTGCACTGAATGTAAATAGCAGGAATGGATCTAGCTGAACACTGTGAGCAGGACGCACTGCACTGAATGTAAATAGCAGGAACGGATCTAGCTGAACACTGTGAGCAGGACGCACTGCACTGAATGTAAATAGCAGGAACGGATGTAGCTGAACACTGTGAGCAGGACGCACTGCACTAAATGTAAATACCAGGAACGGATCTAGCTGAACACTGTGAGCAGGACGCACTGCACTGAATGTAAATAGCAGGAACGGATCTAGCTGAACACTGTGAGCAGGACGCACTGCACTAAATGTAAATACCAGGAACGGATCTAGCTGAACACTGTGAGCAGGACGCACTGCACTGAATGTAAATAGCAGGAACGGATCTAGCTGAACACTGTGAGCAGGACGCACTGCACTGAATGTAAATAGCAGGAACGGATCTAGCTGAACACTGTGAGCAGGACGCACTGCACTAAATGTAAATACCAGGAACGGATCTAGCTGAACACTGTGAGCAGGACGCACTGCACTGAATGTAAATAGCAGGAACGGATCTAGCTGAACACTGTGAGCAGGACGCACTGCACTAAATGTAAATACCAGGAACGGATCTAGCTGAACACTGTGAGCAGGACGCACTGCACTGAATGTAAATAGCAGGAACGGATCTAGCTGAACACTGTGAGCAGGACACACTGCACTAAATGTAAATAGTCTAGATAGAAGATAACAGGAACGGATCTAGCTAAACTGAATACAGTGTATATATATATATGCAACACCTGGGATGCATATATATACACAATACACTGTAAGTGCAGCTAACTGACTGACTGTTCTGCCTAATCTATCTAACTCAAATCAAATGACACTGTCTCTCTCTCTCTCTATCTCTCAGCACACCGGAACACACACTACACAGGGCCGCCGTGCAGGCGGCCTTATATAGTGTGGGGTGTGTACTAAATCCCCTGAGCCATAATTGGCCAAAGCCACCCTGGCTTTGGCCAATTACAGCTCTCTCTACTGACGGCGCTGTGATTGGCCAAGCATGCGGGTCATAGTGCATGCTTGGCCAATCATCAGCCAGCAATGCACTGCGATGCCGCAGTGAATTATGGGCCGTGACGCGCCACACGAATTTGGCGCGAACGGCCCATATCGTTCGCAATTCGGCGAACGACCGAACAGCCGATGTTCGAGTCGAACATGGGTTCGACTCGAACACGAAGCTCATCCCTACTGTCCAGTGGTCTGCCAATAGTGTAACTAAGGAGGGGCTGTTCCAAGTAATACCCTGTATTTAGGCATTCATCTCTCAATGAAGTGAAGAGGGTTACCTGTCCAAGAGTTCCCCCCCCTATAATGTTAGAAATGGCCCATGAGAGGGGGGGGGGATATGATAGGTGTACCTTATACTTTGTTGTTGTTAAATTCCCCTTAATAAATGCTATCTGGAGGTTGACCCATAATGTTTGTGTCTAATCTGCTTGCCAGGTTTCTGTGAAAAAATAGTAATGTTTATTGTTTTTTCCTCAACAGTTTCCTTCCACGCCACAGGAATGGCAGACTGTGGCCTCCCACTTTGCCCAGCAGTGGGACTTTCCTAACTGCGGAGGGGCAATTGATGGGAAACACGTCCACATCGTCCCACCACCCAACTCGGGGTCGTACTATTATAATTACAAGGGGTTTAATAGTATAGTGATGTTGGCGGTGGTGTCGGCTAATTACGACTTCTTGTATGTGGATGTGGGGAAGAATGGCCGGATGTCCGATGGTGGAGTGATCACCCAGACGGAGTTCTACAGGCGTCTCCAGAATGGCAGCTTGGACTTGCCACCTCCAGAGGACAATGTTGAAGGTCTCCCATTTGTGTTCGTTGCTGATGAAGCATTTGCGCTGGGGGACCACCCGATGCGGCCATTCCCGATGAGGACCCTCACCCCGGAACAGAGGGTTTTTAATTACCGGCTGGCCAGAGCCCGAAGAGTGGTGGAGAACACATTTGGAATCCTGGCCAGCCGGTTCTGATTATTTATGACACCCATCCATATGGCGGAGTATAAACTGAACCATATAATACTTGCCTGCTGTGTTCTCCATAATTTTCTACGAAAACATTCAGCCAACTATGCTGGCTCAGTTGGGCCTGAGGCCGGAATCCCAAATACTTCAACAATGACGGCACTTGAAAGCGGCCGTCCTGGCTTGCCCTCCCTGAATGCCCGTGATGTCCGGTTACGATACCTGGAGTTCTTTGCGGGTAGGGGGGCTATTAATATGCCAGACAATATGTGACACCTTTTTCAAATAAAAAACAACCAAAAGAAATTCTTGGTGGACATTTACTGCTTGTGTTTGTTTTAGCTGACCCTGACAGAAATGTGTTGAGTGCAGAAAATGTCGTGATTGGGTAACCTTATAAAAAACAGTGTTGGCTGGTACTTCCTAAATGCAAAAACACATTTCACTACAAGTGCACTTGCAACTGCACTGAACCTGCACTTGTAGTGCAAAGAGGATTTGCCCTTAGGAAATAACCCACATTTGTGCATAAAACAACAATTACATCACCCCAAAAGTGTTGTAGTGTTGAGACAATAATCCACACATTCTTGAGTAAGGCACTTTTTTATACCTGCACAATCACATGCGCATTTACCAAAGGTTTTTAAAACAAACCAACATGTTTGTTGTATAAAATGTTTGCAGTAGCATTATGAAAAATCTAAATATCCATTTCAGATAAAACAGGCCTGTGTAAAACCAACAAGAAAGCCAAAAAACTTGAACTTACAAAGTTCACATATGGTAAAACCTGAAGGCTATATCAGACATCAGTATTTAGGAACTGGGTTTGATATAGCGTTCAGATGGGGGGAAATCACCCCTGGAAAAGCCAAATTTGGAAGATGCACACCAATTTACGAATGTCAACATGTGCTATCTGCCATCATGGGGGATCAAGGGACGTGTTTTGGGGGAGCAAGCCCTTCCTCAACGCTACTTTATAATTGAAGAAGGGGTTGCACCCCCAAAACGCGTCCATTGATCTCCCGTGATGGCAGAAAGCACATGTTGGCACACTGTGTGCATCCTCCAAATTTGGCTTTTATAAACATTGGAAACATTTGAGTAACCTAAAACAGGTGATTTTGTGGGGTTTAAATTTGCCCCAAAACATCAATGATGTTATTATTTTTTTTAATAACATCAGTGATTTGTTGCTGGATGTTTTGCAATTGGAGATTACATCCCATGATCTCCCCAATCAGTATCTGGGCACTTTCAGATGTGAAACGTTCTGGATCCCGATCACCTAAAAAGAGATAAAGAACAAAAAAAAAAGTCTCAAAAATCTGCCAACATCCATCTCTTACCTGAGCCTGTGGTTGCAGACACTCACCTGCTGTGGTGCCAATCTCCACCACATCTTCTTCTTCCTCCTTCTCTTCTTCTTGGGTTGGTGGTATTTCCCCTTCTTCCAGAGGGGGGGGGGGGCTCTGGTCTCCTGGGATGAGGAGTGACCTCCGAGTCTTTTCTCCCCTATGTAAAACAAAAATGGTATACTTAGCACACAGATATTTGATGGCAGAACTATAGAAATAGGAAACATTGCTTGGAAGTGGGGTACAATTTTCTATTTTAGCCGAGTTCAAAGATGTATATTTTTTATTGCCCTTTGTCAAGCTGCAATACTTTACCTGTTTGGTACAAGCTTCACAGATGGAGACCCCCCCTATAGTATACACTGGAGCATCAGTGTGCCCCCCCTAATAAAAATGGTGTTCTTGTGTCCCACACTAGTGCTCCAGTGTCCAGATGTGAAAACAGCTGCTCAGTGTCCTCTCCTTACACACAATCTAGTTTGCATTTCATTCTAGTAACAAACCCATCTACACAAACAAATATTTTGCATCCAAGTAGGCCCAAAAAAAATGTGAGTAAATGCATATGGCCTAAACAATGGTGTTCTAGAGGCCGAAAGAAAAAATGTTTGATACGAACGAATAATGGGCCCATGAACATTAAAGTTTCCCTTTTAAACGTTACAATTACTAAAAGCATATGGAGCAGAACGAACGGAATAAAGACAGAAAGAATATGAACACAGCACAACTACTTACTTTTTTGCAGCACTCTCTGGATCTTTCGGTACTGCTCTGGCTCTCTCAACTTCAGGTCCGACCACCGCTTCCTGAGCTGATCTTTAGATCTTCGTACCCCGAAATTCCGCTCTAGACTCCTGACCACTTTACCAATGATTTTGGCCTTTCTGATGTTGGGGTTGGGGTAAGGCCCATATTTTCCGTCATAGTCGGACTTCTTCATGATGTCGACCATCTCCAACATCTCCCCAAACGACATATTTGTGGCCTTAAAACGTCTCCTTCTGGATCGGGACGTGCCTGGATCCGGGCTTTCCTCCTCCTCCTCGTTGTTAGAATTAGCACGCACCTGTTGTAACTCCGCCATCATGCTCTTCCCCCACTGCGCCGAACAAAAAGGGGCGGGGAATAGAATAGAAAGAACGTCAGGGGCGGGCGGAGTTACACACATGCGCAGTGTGTATAAAGCGTAACACGCGTGCGTATTACGTACGATCTGTGAGCGGAGGAAGGAGCATTGGACGCGCCGATCGTAAGAACGAAGGTAAGAGACAAACTTGGGCCTATACTGCTTCTAGATTGAGGCCTATATTGTAACAAGATTAGGAGAGTTTGGTGTGACATTAGGCTTTGTCTTGTGTTGTGTCTTGCAGTGAACATGGATATCTTAATGAGAGATACTGACTTCATGTCACTATTCATTGATATGCTAAGGGAGCTGCCCTGTCTGTGGGAGATTACCCACCCCCATTTCAAAAACCAAGCAAAGAGGAAGGCAGCACTGGAGCAATTGTGTGAAATTGTGAAGCAGGTGACCCCACGGCAGACATCACTTATTTAAAGATATTAATTGGTTGCCTGAGGAGCACATATCTGAGGGAGCGCAATAAAGTCCTGGATTCACAGAGATCCGGAGCAGCAGATGACATCTATGTCCCCAGGATGTTGTACTACGACAGGCTGCACTTTCTGGCAGGCCAAACTGAACCCAGGCCATCCCTCTCCAGTCTTCCTTCCACGCTTCCTTCCCCCCCGGCTGAGGCTTCTGATGCCCAACCTGGGCCTTCCAGGCCATATGTGGAGGAGCCCAGATTGAGCCAGGTATAGCATTCCTCTAAATATTTCTGCTTGTCCAATCAATGATGTTAACTAGATGTTAGTTGGGAGTACTAATTTATGATTGTGATTGATGATGCAAAAACTAAAACTATGTCCCTTTTTCATACACAGGGAAGTCTCAGCCAGGAGGTGGCTGATCTGCAGGTCCCTCCACCCCCCCTGAAAACAGAAAGTGGCAGCAGGAGGAGTAGCCTAGAGGAGGCGGCTATCAGATTTTTTTGGAGGGCTACAGAGGTCCTGGGAGCACCACACACCAGGCAGGAGAACCTTGCGGCATTCATTGCCTATATAATGCAGAGGATGGAGGAGGGCCAACAAGCCATGTGTCAGGCCCTCATATCAGAGGCTCTGGCGAAAGGTGTGAGGGGCCAACTTACACCTCACACACAGCTTTGGGATGGTCCTCCTCCTCCTCCTGCAGGTCCTCCTCCTCCTCCTCCCTCTCCTCCAGGTCCTCCCAGTCCTCCTCCTCCTCCAGGTCCTCCCAGTCCCCCTCCTCCTCCAGGTCCTACTCCTCCTCCTGCCACATCTCCTACTGCACAGCCACAGCCCGGAAGGAAGTGTGAAAGGAAGACCAGAGAGTGAGGACCCTGGATCCAGTCTGGTCGGCCAAAAGATGCAGCCTCTTGTGGTACCACAGCCTGGGGACACTGATGTCATCTGCTGCTATCCAAGTCTCTGTGAATCCCGGACCAGACTGCCCTCCCTTATATATGGACTCCTCAGGCCACCAATTTTGAGGTTTAAGAATTGATGTCTGCCGTGGGGGTCCCAGGCTTCACTAATTTCTCCTGTTGATCCAGTGTTGCCTTCCTCTTTGTTTGGTTCTGAGCCCTTAATAAAGGATTTTTGTTTTGAATTATACTCTCCTATGTGTTTTACTTCAAAAATGATGGTTTGTTTGTGAGGATTCAGGTACATTTCAAATATACAATGTGAAATGAACAAGGGACACCAACAACAAAAAATCTCATGGAGATTAAATAATAAAAGATATCAATGGTGTTGGGGTAACTTGCCACACAAAACACACACAAAAATATTCTGGAGTAAAAATAAAAATAACATTGAACAAAGATCAGCCTTGGAAAAAATCCAAACATTAAAGAAAAAAAAAGGCTTAAAAACCAAAAAAAAAATCCAAAAAAAATATAAAACTGTCAGATGTGACAACTAATAACAATATATTGAGGGAATCCCACTAAAAAAACACAAATAAAACTTTGTGAGAAGTGTGTGTGAATATGAGCAGCAAAACTACTTAATTCTTGCCACATTATAAAGAAGAAGAGAGTGCGCTGTATTAAACCATTTTGAACATTGCAGCGTGACGAAAGTGGTGTATCCATTGCGAACGCTAAGTTTACCAGAACGAGCTGTCCCGTGTCGGAATTTCTTCTGAGCATGCGTGGCACTTTGTGCGTCGGAACAGGCCACACACGGTCGGAATTGACGCAATCGGATTTTGTTGTCGGAAAATTTTATCTCCTGCTGTCCAACTTTGTGTGTCGGAAAATCCGATGGAAAATGTCCGATGGAGCCCACACACGGTCGGAATTTCCGACAACACGCTCCGATCGGACATTTTCCATCGGAAAATCCGAGAGTGTGTACGGGGCATAAGACTGGAATGGCATTGAAGTTCATTTTTGTCTGTATATTATTCCTGCACCTTTTTTTTTTCAATGTGTGATAATCATGAAGCTGAACGCTCTATTTAGAAAGAACTTTGTCTGTGTGAAGAAGCTTCAGCAGTGTAAGCTCTGTTACATTCCTGTCCGGATGAGGCAGCAAGTGACACACATTTTTTTAAATGTCAGAATTTCACCAAGAGGTTCTATAAAGGGTGCAGATTTCTCTTAAAACATGTAGTGTTGGCTATCGTGTGTGTGCAAAGGGTTAACGTTTCATTTGCCATGACTCAGTCATAATCTCTCTCATTCTACCAGTGCTTAGATTGTTGTCCTGCAAACTGGACAATCTCTTCACAGGGTGAGGCTGGGAGCATAATAATCAAATACTGCTGGCAGTGATGTGATCAGACAGTGGGACTAATAGGAAGTGTATATCTGTGCATACCATCTCTGCCTCGCTGTTAATGACCACCAGGTGGGCCTTCTTGTCCTCGCAGTCTTTCTTGGAAGCATTCCATGGTTTTGTGTCTGAAGACAAGTAGTAACAGCTGAGTCCATAGTGATTCCATCCCTCACTGCATAATGGATTGGAGGAGCCTGAGGGAGCAAGAAAGAGGATTAGGTGGGTGACGCTGGATTGTTATGGTTATAGCCGTACAGTTTAGCCAAGACATTAAAATTATAATAAAAGGAAATCAGGCACAGCATGCCGACATCAATTTTGTGGGGGCAATGGGGGTACTCTATTGCATGCCAACACCCCTTTATCACTGAAAAATTGTAAATTCCCCTTAATGGGATTTTCAAGGGCACTTATCATCACAACATATATATTTAAAATGATGCAATACTTTTATTTTATTTACTTTTACAACATCATACAAAGATTTAAAAACATAAAAGTACGGCATAAAATATTACTTTGGAAATGTCCTAGATCAGTGATGGAGAACCTTTTTGAGCCTGAGTGCCCAAACTGAAATAATAAAGTTGGTTTTGTGTTGCAAAGTGCCAACATGGCAATTCACGAGAGAGGGGGGCTGAGCGAAAGAGGGGTTTGTGTATGAGAGAGAGATGGGGGTGCGTGAGAGAGAGAGCAAGTATTAGAGGGGGGGATAGAGAGAGAGAGGGGTGTGAGAGACATGCTGAGATAGAGGGGGGCTAAGAGAGAGGGAGGGGGGACAGAGAGAGAGAGGCTGAGAGAGAGGGAGGGGGGACAGAGAGAGAGAGAGGCTGAGAGAGAGGGAGGGGGGACAGAGAGAGAGAGGCTGAGAGAGAGGGAGGGGGGGACGGAGAGAGAGGCTGAGAGAGAGGGAGGGGTGCTGAGAGAGAGAGAGAGAGGTATTGAGAAATAGGGAGGGGGCTGAGAGAGAGGGAGGAGGGACAGAGGGAGATAGGGGTGTGAGAGAGATGCTGAAAGAGAGGGGAGCTGAGAGAGGGAAGGGGACAGAGAGAGGGGGGACTGAAAAAGAGGGGGGTTGAGAGAGAGGGAGGGGGGCTGAGAGGAGAGAGAGACCTCTAGCTCTGTCCCTATCTGCAGTCTCTGCTCTGCCTCTCTGCCCCCGTCTTTGTCTGCAGGTTGTCAGTGTATAATTGTGCCTGGTACTTGTCTCTGTTCTTGATCCAGGAGAGCTCTCTTCTCTGTTCCATCCAGCGGCTCCCTCACAGCCTGAGCCCCCCGCCTGTCCTCGTCTTCCGGGTCCACAGTCAGCCTGTTCTCCGGGTCTCACTGTTGAAGAGGAGGTTTGAGGAGTCCAGGCTCCGGAGGGCTCCATGGATGCTGCACCCCTCTTCGGCTGTCAAGTAAGTGGTGAAGCTCTTCTCTCCCTCCTGTGCTGTTAGGCCTGTAGCCTTCCGCAGGGCGACTCCAGGGCCGCCCACTCACTCATGCAGATAGTTTCCTGCACCTCACCACTGCTTGCGGCTGTGCTCTCCCCGCTGTGAACCTGGACCCTCTTGCGTGCCCATAGAGATGGCTCTGTGTGCCAGCTGTGGCAAGCATGCCATAGGTTCGCCATCACTGTCCTAGGTGTTACAAATGAATCAATGTGACTTTTTTCACCCGATATGTTTCTGAGAAATGAAATCTCCTTCACCGGGGGTGTTTAGAGTATCACATCTCTACAATAAAATTTGAACATTCGCTAAATTGTCAAAAGTATTGGGACGCATGCCTTTACACGCATATGAGCTTTATTGGCATCCCAGTCTTAGTCCGTAGGGTTCAATATTGAGTTGGCCCACCCTTTGCAGCTATAACAGCTTCAACTCTTCTAGGAAGGCTGTCCACAAGGTTTAGGAGTGTGTCTATGGGAATGTTTGACCTTTCTTCCAGAAGCACATTTGTGAGGTCTGGCACTAATGTTGGATGAGGAGGCCTGGTTCGTAGTCTCCGCTCTAATTCATCCCAAAGGTGTTCTGTCGGGTTGAGGTCAGGACTCTGTGCAGGCCAGCCAAATTTCTCCACCCCAAACTCTCTCATCAATGTCTTTATGGCCCTTGATTTGTGCACTGGTGCACAGTCATGTTGGAACAGGAAGGCGCCATCCCCAAACTGTTCCCACAAATTTGGAAGCATTAAATTGTCCAAAATGTCTTGGTATGCTGATGCCTTAAGAGTTCCTTTCATTGGAATTAAGGGGGGCCAAGCCCAACCCCTAAAAAACAACCCCCCACCATAATCCCCCCCCTCCACAAAATAATGATTGCCGGCCAGTCAAGTTCCTCCACCCCAAACTCGCTCATCAATGTCTTTATGGACCTTGCTTTGCACACTAGTACAAATCATTTGGTGGAGGGGGTGTTATGATGTGGGGTTGTTTTTCAGGGGTTGGGTTTGGCCCCTTAGTTCCAGTGAAGGGAACTCTGAAGGTGTCAGCATACCAAGACATTTTGGACAATTCCATGCTCCCAACTTTGTGGGAACAGTTTGGGGATGGCCCCTTCCTGTTCCAACATGACTGCGCACCATGTAGACCAAAAGAATTGGATAGGCTGCACACCCACACAAATACATCATCAATCAGTTCAATCAGTTTATTAAAGCATTATAATACCACTGGATGGGTACAGGTAGAGGAACGAGGTTGACGCGTTTCACGAGATTTTGATTTTGACAAAGCACGTAAATCATGTGAAACACGTCAACCTCGTTCCTCTACCTCTGCCTGTACCATGCAAGAAGTTAGGGGGCTGTGCTAGTGAATTGGCTAGTCATTTTTTCTAGTAAGTTCAAAGGCACATTTCAAGTAAATAAAAAATGTTTGTGGAAAAGAAAAACACGGCAACAAAATATTTAAAATGCTTTTTTTGTGTGTGTTTTTACCTGCATTTTTTAAATTGAGGCTCAGCTTCCCTTTACACTGGAGTTACAGCATTGGGATGTAATTGTTGCAAGGTGAGGATCACCCCACATAACCCCCTGATACAGGGTTCTACATATCATTTTGAGGTGAAATATTTTTGGAAATATTTTCTAATCCTTTTTGTGATGTAAAACGTACAATTATAACTATAAAATAAATTATTGAGGTTTTTATCTTTATCTGGACTTACAAAGGTGCGGCCATCAGTAGATGTATCGTGGATCCTTGGAGAGTTTTTGAAGGAAATAATTTAAGATAAACTTACTATTCATTTTCTGGAGCTCTTCTGCCACTTTCCCCAAGAATCCCAAAATCCTCTGAATGTCGCTGGAAAAGGAAGCTGAAATACACAGAATGTCAGGAGAGAGCTGGCTTCCTTTTATACCAGAGATCTCCAAACTACAGACCACTACAAGATTTTATCTGGCCCACAGCTAGGGGTTAGCGGTCCCTCACACTCCTACAGTCTGCATTTCTATCCAACATCCACCCTTCCTGGTCCCCAGTGCAGGTTCCCTGGGGTGCACTGTCAGTATACCATACCATTGGTTGCTAGGGCTGCTGGTGTCCTAACAACCAAACAAATGACCAGCATTTACAGGAGAACCATTGTTCCTCCATAGACCTGCTACAACCACACTCCCGGGCTCTCAGGCTCTCAGGCTCCCAGCCCCCCCGTAAGTGTGTGAGGTAAGGGTGGACTCTGATGTAAGGGGGGACGCTTTTGGGGACCCTGATGTCAATGGGGACTTTAATATAGGTGTAGCGCAGGGGTTTTTGCCACCTAAGTTACTATGTGAATAATGTGATATTCTTTAAGTGAGAGTTTGGCTCCCTCTAGTGTCTATTCTATTTAATGTTATTAAGACTTTTGTTTGGTTTCATGAAAGTGGATGTAAACCCGAATTTTTTTTTGATATCATACTGTAGAGTATAAGATTTCCTATCATTTGAGCCCGGTCTTGCCACACAGAGTTAATCCATCTCTGAGCAATCCTCTTTTATTGTTCAGTGAGATAAATCTTGACAAACTGAGAAAAACTTTGTCAAATCCTCCCCCTTGCTGTGAGTGACAGGTGATTTACATATCTCGTGCACGCATGTGCATGCAGTATTTTTTAATTCCCTCCCACTCCTTTCTTCTGCAGCTCTGCAAGGATTGGCTGTTCCACACCTCAGTATGATTGGGCATGCTGAAGTCATGTGGTTACTTTCCTGTCTTTTCACTGGATGTTAGAGATCATAGCAGAAGTTCAGTGTAAGAAATACACAGGAGAAATGCATATTGACAAGGGGAGTGTAGAGGTGGGCAGGGAGTCTACTGACATCACGACTCCACCCACCGAGCTCCAGACAACAGACCCGCCCACAGAATATGCCATTTTTCGGGTCCCATAACAGACAGAGGGGAGACATTTGACAGGTAAAGATACATGCAGGAGGCGTGTATATCCTTATAGATAACCACTATGGCAGTAGTTTAGAAAGGATGACATTGGGTTTACATCCACTTTAAAGCCATGCTCCAATGCATTGTGGGAGATGTAGTGAACGAGGAAGTGACTCATGTGCTAAAACTCAGTCTGTGAACTACTGACCCACAATGCCCAGTTCGCCTACCCACAAGCCCAAGTCACAGAACAGCCTGCTGGGTAAGCAGATAAAAGGGACAGGCGTGGCATGTTTCCGGTCTCTTGGGACGCCATTCAAAGCCTGACTGCAGGGAAGTCTGTCTGTGGCCGACAGACTGCGGCCTGGAAGGCGCGGAGCGGAATCGTTTGGCCTCTGAGGAGCTCCAGAGCACAGTCAGCTGGACCAGTGTGCGGATGGACCAGAGGATTCAAGATTTCTAAAGGTTTCTTGTATTACAGTTACATCAGCCAACAGGAGCGGCTCGAAACTGACTGATACAACAGGAGAGGAGCCTTGCAAGCATCTGGACCTGTTGTGGTGAGCGGGCACTTGCCCAGATAAATACAGTGCACTGTTGCTATTTAAATTAGTCCCAGACTGTTGCTGGGATCTGTAGTCCCACAGGAGTGAGTTCATTCAGACATGGACTGTGTACAGTGGAACTTCAGGGTTGTTTTCCCTGTATTGCAAAGTTAATATTGAGTTGCAACCCTCATTGAAGATGAAGCTCTCCAAGTGTCTTCTATGTGCAAACCTTCAGTTACCAGCACATCATTTCTATTATTAATTTACTACCTACTTGTTTCTTTACCTGGATTTACAAACACTGCAGTATAATATAATTAAGCTAGCTGAAGAGGAAGAAGAAAAGAGACTTTGCCATTTCCTATACAGCATCACAACTTCGGATTTGCAGAGTGAACAGTGTACTGCAATCTAGGGGGAGCCCTTGAGTACATGATATGGACAAATGTATTGTATTTCACTGCTGCTTTGTGATTAATATTTTGCTGCAAATTTGGTGTGTGTTCTGAGGTTGGAGTGGGAAGGTGCTCAATATCAGGGCTTTATCATATTGAGCATAAGTCCCACCCTTTGCCTGTCTGCACATACTCCTCAGGTGACCATTGAGTTTTAGTTTTCGCATACACCTTGATTGTTATTACTTTCATTCTTATTATTGGAATTACCCCTGTGTTAAACAGGTTTCTTTCAGTAAACTGTTTTATTATGTGGTTAATTTACAACTTGTGTGAGACTCTATCTATTACTACAGCTGGTGGAGTAACAAAGACCAAGGTGATGGTAAATATACAGTACAGTGTGTTATTACTGTGTTTCTCTTTACCATTGGGTCTTACACTAACATTGCTATACAGTTGTGCCAAGGGGGTTGAGCCATTTTTTGGGGTTGAGAGGCAGAGTGCAGACCTAATCAATTATCAGCAGCTTCTTAGGGGGTCAGTGCTACATAAGCAATACTCTGATGGGACCCTGGTGTAGGGGAGACTCTGATGGGACTCTTATGTAAAAAGGATGATAAAGTGGACTGTAAAGGGGATGGTAAAGGGGGCGACGGGGATGTAAGGGAAGACTCTCCTTTAAAGTAATATTTAAAGTCTTGTTTTTTGTTTAAAAATAACAAGCATGTTATACTTACTTGCTCTGTGTTATGGTTTTGCACAGAGTAGCCCCGATCCTTTTCTTCTCGGGTCCCCTGCTAGCGATCCTTGCCCCTTCCTCCTGCCAAGTGCCCCCTACAGCAAGCAGCTTGCTTTGGGGGCACCCAAGCCTCTGTTCGGTGTGCTGCTCAGCCCTCCCCCTCTGTTGCCTCATTGGGTCACTGACTTTGATTGACAGCAGTGGGAGCCAATGGCGCCCACTGCTGTCTTAGCCAATGAGGGAGAGTCCCCTGACAGCCGAGGCTCTCGTGAAACATTGCGGGATCGAAATAGGATTGAGATGGGGCTCAGGTAAGTATAGAGGGGGATTGAGGGGGGCTGGTGCACACAGAAGGTTTTTTTATCTTAATGCATAGACTGTACCCTCTGTCTTTAGAACCACTTTAGGAGAAACTCTGATGGGGACCCTGATGTAAGGGGTGACTCTTATGGGGACTCTGCTGTAAGGGAAGACTCTCATGGGGACTCCAATGTAAGGGGTGACTGTTATAGGGATTATGATGTAAGAGGAGACTCTGATGAGATCTATATGTAATGGGGTACTCTGATGGGACCCTGATGTAAAGAAGGATTCCAGTGGGGACCCTAATGTAAGCATAGACTCTGATGTAACTGCAGACATTGATGGGGACCCAGACGTAGGTGAGACTCTGTTGGAAGTGAGAGTGGTGGGGGGCCTGATGTAAGGGGGGCATTTATGGGGACTCTGGTGTAAGGAAAGAATCTGACGAGTATTCGAATGTAAGGGTAACTCTGGTGTAAGGAGAGACTTTGATGGGTATTCTAATGTAAGGAAGACTCTCATAATGATTCATAAAACAGACTTTTTTTTTTTTTTTAATACTTAAAATATACAATGTGACCCTCATATAGAAATGTTTGGAGACCTCTGCTTTATACACACAGGTACTCGTGCGATATTCACATCTATCTACAGTGGGGCAAAAAAGTATTTAGTCAGCCACCAATTGTGCAAGATCTCCCACTTAAAAAGATGAGAGAGGCCTGTAATTTTCATCATAGGTATACCTCAACTATGAGAGACAAAATGTGGAAACAAATCCAGACAATCACATTGTCTGATTTTTGAAAGAATTTATTTGCAAATTATGGTGGAAAATAAGTATTTGGTCACTTACAAGCAAGCAAGATTTCTGGCTCTCACAGACCTGTATCTTCTTCTTTAAGAGGCTCCTCTGTCCTCCACTCATTACCTGTATTAATGGCACCTGTTTGAACTTGTTATCAGTATAAAAGACACCAGTCCACAACCTCAAACAGTCACACTCCAAACTCCACTATGGTGAAGACCAAATAGCTGTCGAAGGACACCAGAAACAAAATTGTAGACCTGCACCAGGCTGGGAAGACTGAATCTGCAATAGGCAAGCAGCTTGGTGTAAAGAAATCAACTGTGGGAGCAATAATTAGAAAATGGAAGATACTAGACCACTGATAATCTCTCTCGATCCAGGGCTCCACGCAAGATCTCACCCCATGGGGTCAAAATGATCACAAGAACGATGAGCAAAAATCCCAGAACCACACAGGGGGACCTAGTGAATGACCTGCAGAGAGCTGGGACCAACTTAACAAAGGCTACCATCGGTAACACACTACGCCGCCAGGGACTCAGATCCTGCAGTGCCAGACGTGTCCCCCTGCTTAAGCCAGTACATGTCCGGGCCCATCTGAGGTTTGCTAGAGAGCATTTGGATGATCCAGAAGAGGATTGGGAGACTGTCATATGGTCAGATGAAACCAAAGTAGAACTGTTTGGTAGAAACACAACTCGTCGTGTTTGGAGGAGAGAGAATGCTGAGTTGCAACCAAAGAACACCATACCTACTGTGAAGCATGGAGGTGGCAACATCATGCTTTGGGGCTGATTCTCTGCAAAAGGAACATGACGACTGATCCGTGTACATGAAAGAATGTATGGGGCCATGTATCGTGAGATTTTGAGTGCAAACCTCCTCCCATCAGCAAGGGCATTGAAGATGAAACATGGCTGGGTCTTTCAGCATGACAATGATCCCAAACACAATGCCAACGAAGGAGTAGCTTCGTAAGAAGCATTTCAAGGTCCTGGAGTGGCCTAGCCAGTCTCCAGATCTCAACCCCATAGAAAACCTTTGGAGGGAGTTGAAAGTCCGTGTTGCCCAGCGACAGCCCCAAAACATCACTGCTCTAGAGGAGATCTGCATGGAGGAATGGGCCAACATACCAGCAACAGTGTGTGACAACCTTGTGAAGACTTACAGAAAACGTTTGACCTCTGTCATTGCCAACAAAGGATATATAACAAAGTATTGAGATAAACTTTTGATATTGACCAAATACTTATTTTCCACCATAAATTGCAAGTAAATTCTTTCAAAAATCAGACAATGTGATTGTCTGGATTTGTTAGCACATTTTGTCTCTCATAGTTGAGGTATACCTATGATGACAATTACAGGCCTCTCATCTTTTTAAGTGGGAGAACTTGCACAATTGGTGGCTGACTAAATACTTTTTTGCCCCACTGTATCTATCTATCTATCTATCTATCTATCTATCTATCTATCTATCTATCTATCTATCTATCTATCTATCTATCTATTGCTAAACTTCTTGCTAACGTCCAGCTAACCACCTGTCCCCTGGACCCCATTCCCTCGCAAATGCTACGGTCACCCTCTTCCCCAACTCTCTAAAAAGTACACTTCTTAAAAAGCCCTCACGCCACCAATCTTAACAACCTCCGCCCCATCTCCTTACTCCCCTTTTAATCCAAACTCCTTGAATGTCTAGTCTACAAACGACTGAGTGACCACCTCACTGAGAAAAAACTTCTTGATCCCCTTCGGTATGGATTTCACCCTCAACACTCCACAGAATCTGCCCTCCTAAAACTAACAAATGATTTACTAATGGCCAAAACCAATGGACACTATTCTGTACTCCTGGACCTTTCTGCTGCCTCTGATACGGTTGACCACCCCCTTCTCCTAAAAAAAACTCCATGCCTTTGGTCTCCATGACTGTACTCTTCGCTGGTTCTCCTCCTACTTATCCATCCGCACCTTTAGTGTTACTTACAATTCTACTTTCTCCTCTCCTCTACCTTTCTCTGTTGGGGTCCCCCAAGGTTCTGTTCTTGAACTTCTCCTATTTTTGATCTACACCTCCTCCCTGGGTCAGCCTCCCATGGCTTCCAATACCATCTCTATGCCAACAACACCCAAATGTATCTCTCTACCCCTCAGCTCACTCCCTCAGTCTCATCATGTATCACTAATTTACTAACAGACATATCAGCCTGAATGCCACACCACTTCCTGAAACCCACTCTATCCAAAGCCGAGCTCATAAATTTTCCTCTCCCATGTGCCCCTTCCCCTGATCTCTCTGTCAAGATCAATGGCACAACTATCAACCATCCCCCCATGCCAAAGTTCTAGGTGAAATCCTGGACTCTGATCTATCCTTTAGGCCCCCAAGTCCAATCACTGACCAAAGCTTGCTGTCTCAACCTTCACAACATCTCCAAAATATGTTCCTTTCTAACCAATAACACCACTAAGCTCCTATTTCCCTCCCTGGTCATCTCTCGCCTCGACAACTGCAAATCCCTTCTCATTGGCTTACCTTTACATAGGCTATCCCCCCTTCAGTCCATTATGAATGCTGCTACTAGGCTCATCTAACCTACCAACCACTCTGTGTTTGCTACTCCTCTGTCAATCCCTCCACTGGCTTCCGCTCACCCAACAAATTAAATTTAACAGCTTCAGATCTGCGCTATTGCCAAATGACGGCAACAGCGCGGATCTACATTGCCGGGACGACGTCTATTGACGTCGTCCCGTGCACGAGCGGCCTGCGCGCCCCCTGCAGGGCGCGCGCGGCGTGATCGGTGATCAGCGAGTCTGAGACTCGCCTGATCACAGATCAGAGTAAGGGGTTGGTCCCGACCCCTTACCACATGATCAGCTGTCAGCCAATGACAGCTGATCATGTGATGTAAACAGAGCCGCTAATCGGCTATTTTTCCTCCTCGCGCTGACAGCGTGAGGAGGAAAAAAAGCCGATCACCGGTGGCCGTGAGAGGGACATCAGTCCCGATCACAGCGATCATCTGCCCCCTGCCAGTGACACCTAGGAAAAGGGAACAGTGCCGCCTACCAGTGCCCACCAGCGTCAACCATTAGTGCCCACAGTGCCATCCATTAGTGCCCACAGTGCCACCCATCAGCGCCCACAGTGCCACCCATCAGCGCTCACATCAGTGCCACAACAGTGGTGCACATCAGTGCCACCTATCAGTGCCGCCCATCACTGCCCCCCATCAGTGTCGCCCATCAGTGCCCCCCATCAGTGGTACCTATCCGTGCCACCTATCCGTGCCACCCATCCATGCCACCCATCAGCGCCCATCAGTGGCCATCAGTGCCGCCTTATCTGTGCCCATCAGTACCGCCTTATCTGTCCCCATCAGTGCCGCCTTAACTGTGCCTATCAGTGCTGCCTTAACTGTGCCTATCCGTGCCCATCAGTGCATCCTATCAGTGCCCACCACACCAGTGCCGCCTCATCAGCGCATATCAATTAAGGAGAAAAACTACCTGTTTGCAAAATTTTATAACAAACTATGAAACATGATTTTTTTTTTTTTCAAAATTTTCCATCTTTTTTCGTTTGTTTAGCAAAAAATAAAAATCCCAGCTGTGATTAAATACCAAAAGAAAGCTCTATTTGTGGGAAAAAAAATGATAAAAATTTCATTTGGTTACAGTGTTGTATGACCGCGCAATTGTCATTCAAAGTGCGACAGCGCTGAAAGCTAAAAATTGGTCTTGGCAGGAGGGGGGTTTAAGTGCCCAGTAAGCAAGTGATTAAAACACTAACAACGACTTACAAAGCCATCCACAACTATGCCCCCAGGTACATCACTAGCCTCCTCTCAAAATACCAACCTAATCGTTCTCTTCATTCCTCCCAAGACCTCCTGCTCTCTAGCTCCCCCGTCACCTCCTCCCATGCGCTTGTCTCCAGGACTTTTCCAGAGCCTCTCCCATCCTATGGAACTCCCTACTCCAATCTGTCCGATTATCTCTAAGGCCTCTTTCACATGGACGATCCGTATGTCCGTTTTTCATCCTTCCGTTTTCGGATGAAAAATGGACATACATTCATCCCTATGGAGCGTCAGATGTCAGCGGTGACATGTCCGCTGACATCCGACCCGCTCCGATCCGAAAAGTGTAACGGAGGAAAAACCTACTTTTCCATCCGTTTTCGGATCGGATCGGGTGACGATGGACACTACGGTCCGTCATCATCCGATCCCCCCATAGGGGAGAGCGGCGCTCTGACAGGTCCGCCACTGCACAGCGTGCAGCGATGGACCTGTCATCTTCCTGCTCAGCGGGGATCGGCGGAGCGATCCCCGCTGAGCAAACGGGTGTTCACGGGGCGGATCATGACTGATCTGCCCCGTGTGAAAGAGCCCTTACTCTGTTTGCTTTTGGACAATCCCTGAAAACCCTCCTCTATAGAGAGGCCTATCCTGCCCACACCTAACACTTGTACTTTTATTTTCTCCATCTGTTCATCCCCCACAGTTATTACCTTTTTGTATCACTTGACCCTCCCTCCTAGATTGTAAGCTCTAATGAGCAGGGCCCTCTGATTCCTCCTGTATTGAATTGTATTGTAATTGTTCTGTCTGCCCTAACATTGTAAATCGCTGCGCAAACTGTTGGCGCTATATAAATCCTAGTAATAAACTGAATGTATCTATGGACCTACTTACACCAACTCAGCGCTCTGTTACTATTGAGTTAAAACCGGCAAATAACCAAAAATCAATCAAAATGATCGCTAACATAAAAAAGCAGCCACTAAAATAACATATAAAACATAATAAACTAATAGTATCTAGTCCAGAAGCATTGAAAAATCCACCCTCCAATACTACAGCAGCACTCCTGTCAATCCATATCTTGACCGGCATTCATATGTTAAAACATATGAGAAACATTTGAATGGCATAAGGTGGTTAAAGTTTAGAGAGTAGATGGTGATCCCAGCTGATAATAAACAAGCGTGCCCCGTACACCAAGATCTTCACCATGTGGGTCACTCTCCCCTAGGGGTTCAAACTCACCAGCAATAGAAAAATCACAAGCCTTTATATAATCAGAGAAGTGTCATCCAAATGGCAGGTAGGTTAGGGATGCAGATCACTCCACAGATAGTCAGACACGATCTGTATCCCTAACCTACCTGCCATTTGGATGACATCTCTCTGATTATTAGGGAACCCGATGTTCGAGTTGAACGCAAGTTGGGTGTTCGTATGTTCGCAGAACAGCGAACATTATGCGGTGTTCACAGCAAATTCAAAAGCCGCGGAACATCGTTAAAGTCTATGGGACACGAACAGGAAAAACCAAAAGTGCTCATTTAAAGGCTTATATGCAAGTTATTGTCAACAAAAGTGTTTGGGGACCTGGGTCCTGCCCCAGGGGACATGGATCAATGCAAAAAAAGTTTTAAAAACGGACGTTTTTTCGGGAGCAGTGATTTTTTTAATGCTTAAAGTGAAACAATAAAAATGAAATATTCCTTTAAATATTGTGCCTGGGGGGTGTCTATAGTATGCCTGTAAAGTGACACATTTTTCCTGTGTTTAGAACAATACCACAGCAAAATGACATTTTTAAAGGAAAAATTGTCATTTAAAACTGATCGCGGCTGTAATGTATTGGTGGGTCTCGGCAATATAGAAAAAACTCATTAAAAAAATGGCATGGGTCCCCCCCCGGTCCTGTACCAGGCCCGTTGGGTCTGGTATGAATATAAAGGGGAACCCCAAACCAAAATTTAAAAAAAAATTGCGTGGGGGTCCTACCAAAATCCATACCAGGCCCTTCAGTTCTGGTATGGATATTAAGGGGAACCTTGGGCCTATTTTTTTTTTTTTTAATGGCATAGGGGTCCACCTAAAATCCATACCAGACCCTTCAGTTCTGGTATGGATTTTAAGGGAAACCCTGCACCAAAATTAAGAAAAAATGGCGTAGGGGTCCCCCCCAAAATCCATACCAGACCCTTATCTGAGCACGCAACCTGTCAGGCCGCAGGAAAAGAGGGGGGGATGAGAGAGCGCCCCCCCTCCTGAACCATACCAGGCCACATGCCCTCAACATGGGGAGGGTGCTTTGGACTTTTCAATGGGTTTTACCTATATTGCTGAGACCCGACAATACATTACAGCCGCGATCAGTTTTAAATTACTTTTTTTTCCTTTAGAAATGACATTTTGCTGTGGTACTTTTCTAAAAACAGGAAAACTGCGACACTTTATAGGCATACTATAGACACCCCCATTTTTATTGTTTCACTTTAAGCATTAAAAAAATCACTGCTCCTGAAAAAAAGGCAGTTTTTGAAACTTTTTTTTGCATTAATCCATGTCCCCTGGGGCAGGACCCAGGTCCCCAAACACTTTTTATGGCAATAACTTGCATATAAGCCTTTAGAATGAGCACTTTTGATTTTTCACATGCGTGTCCCATAGACTTTAACGGTGTTCGTGTGTTTGTCTGAATTTTTTGCATGTTCGCAAGTTCTGGTGCGAACCGAACCGGAGGGTGTTCAGCTCATCCTTACTGGTTATATCAAGGCTTGTGATTTTTCTATATAAATCCTGTATAATAATAATAATACATTGTATCTATCTATCCATTCTAATATACAGTACATTGAGCAGTACATAATTACCCATGACTTCATATGTTAAATTATACTTCACGTCGGAATCCGAGAAAGAGCGGAAAACCAACATCAATTAGTATAATCAGGTTTATCGTTATAGACCTCCCTTACTCTACATACATTCATTTAAGACACACCCACTACCTTGCCCATCTCTTTTGGGTTCACATTGTTTCTGCTAAAGAGAACAATCCACCAGTCTGAACTTTGATCCTACACATTTATGATCACCATGGAACATGGTGGACCAGGCAGTAGAAATCCTATTTGATAAAAGGTCTGCTTTCAAGCCCAACTCTAGTTTAATACCAAAAATAAAATAAAATAAAAAGCATCTCTGGATATGTCCCTTGCAGTAATTATAGTTCGACAGTTTTCCAGATTGAATGATGTCCAGTGTGGCTAAACCAACTTCCTGTATACTCAGGGTGTCAAAAGACCTACCCCCCATGAGTATGCCATTCATGGGTTCACAGGAGCATGCTGCTGAGAGCAACACCTTGTCATTATAAGGTCTGCTCTCTGCAGCATTCAAGATTCACCCAGTGCTGAAGACAGAAGAGAAACCATGAGGAACCATAAGGTCAGGACCTACCCACTGCTGAGGAATGAAGAGGAACCATGAGGTTGAAACCCACTCTCTGCTGAGGACAAAAGAGGAACTAGAACATCAGAACCTACTCTCTGCTGAGGACAGAAGAGAACCCATGAGGTTAGGACTCACCCACTGCTAAGGACAAGAGAGCCCATGAGGTCAGGGCCCAGCCACTGCTAAGGAGAGAAGAGGACCCACCATGTAATGAATCCACCCACTGCTGAGGACAGAATAGGAATCATGATGTCAGGACCCAACCACCTGAGGATAGAAGAGGATCCATCATGTCATGGGTCTGTGACATCAGGACCCACCTACTGCTGAGGACAGAAGATAACCCATGAGGTCAGGAACCACCCACTGGTAGGGACAGAAGAGAACCCATCATGTCGCAGACCCATTATATAGGGACCCCCCCCCCACCCCACTGCTGAGGACAGAAGAGGACCAATGAGGTCAGGACCCACCCACTTCTGAAGATAGAAGAGAACCCACAAGGTCAGGACCCACCCACTGCTAAGGACAGAAGAGGACCCATCATGTCATGGACCCATAGCATCAGGTCCCACCATCTACTGAGAACAAAAGAGGACCCATGAGGTCAATACCCACCCACTGCTGAGGATAGAAGAGGATCCATCATGTCATGGATCTGTGATGTCAGGACCCACCTACTGCTGAGGACAGAAGAGAACCCATCATGTTGCAGACCCATCATATAAGGATTACCCCCTCCTACCACCACACTGCTGAGGACAGAAGAGAACCAAGGAGGTTAGGACCCAACACTGCTAAAGATAGAAGAGAACCCACGAGGTCAGGACCCACCCACTGCTGAGGACAGAAGAGGACCCATCATGTCATGGACCCATAACGTCAGATCCCACTATCTCCTGAGGACAAAAGAGGACCCATGAGGTCAGGACCCACCCACTGCTGATGACAGAAGAGAACCCACAAGGTCAGGCACCACCTACTTTTGAGGGCAGAAGAGGATCCATCATGTCAGACCCATCACATCAGGATCAACCCACTGCTGAGGACAGAAGAGGACCCTATCATATCACAGACCCATGATGTCAGGACCCACCCACTGCTGAGGACAGAAGAGGACCCATGAGGTCAGAATCCACACACTGCAGAGGACAGAAGAGGACCCATCATGTCATGGACCTGTAATGTCAGTTTTTTTCACCTAATTTGTTTGATATCTGGATACATCGTTCTACAAACAGACAGAGAGAGGCTTTGTGATATCTACATCCTGTTTGCTCACTGTGGTGAAAGGTGGTTTGATGAGTACGTGTTCCAGTGATTGGAATAAGATAAGCTTACTGCTTGATGTCTGGACTTTTTCCAAGTTCCTCACAGCTCTCCGAATGCTCTGAACATCACTGGAAAGAGAATCTGTAATGATAACAATGGTGGCTCGTCTCAGATAACACACTCCAATATACCCACCAAACATTAAACAAAACTTCATAGGTGCCTGATAATATACAGTTAACCGCTAATAAAATGATACAAATGTATTCACAAAAAATGTAAAAGTACAGCGCATGAGAGCCACACCTGGCCTATTTACAGAATCCACAATGTATAGGCAATAAAAAATCACTTGTTTATCAGTATAACGTTGGCTTTCCCACCCTAGCATAAATACCTCCTTTGTTGTAGGCACATTAGATGACTTCAAGATCATAGATGACAGTAGCAGGGTTGATCTCAACCCTTATGTCGTGCCCTTGCCTTACCCAGGTAACACATATACTACAAGATGGTTTATTGGATGGGGAAAGGTTGTGATATGCAGCTATATAGCCTCTGTCCTCCCTAAGGATCACCCACTATTGTGGGACAATAGAAGAGGGCTAATAGAAGGGTATCCTTTTTTATGTTAAAGGGATAATCCCTAAAACCCCGCCAAGTGTTTCACAGATCCCGAGGAAGTGGAATATATGGAACCCATGAAATGCATTGTGACATGACCATTGAGACCATTATACACTCACCATTCCTCATCTGTGATATTTCCTCACTGATACTTTTATCTGAAGAGGAAATAGAAAATAATGTCAGATAAGGTTCTTCAATGTTGCAGAACTCACATCAGCAAATACAGTTTAGAAAAAAATAAAGATATGGTCCTTAGATTGCACAGATGTGGTCTGGGTGTTGTCGATCTTCACAGTGGTCATTATAAGGCCCTATTGAACCACATTTAATCTTTTTGGAATTATGAAGCTGACCTGTCATATATTCTCATGGTAGGTGCACCATTCTACTAATTTGTCAGTGTAACCCCTCCGGGTATTTATGACCTCTCACAGATAAGACAATACTTCCCCTGATAAGGCCATCATCAGCTTCAGAAGGACAGAGCATCTTCGTTCAGACATCATCCAGGATCACCATCTATGTCTTGGACTAACCAAGATTCCAGCTCAGAGATGACACAGTAATTACATTTCTGGTGCCTGTGTAGTTCTTGGATGTGTTCACAAATGTCTGCCAATAGTTAGTCAAAGTCATAAACTGGAACTCAAAAGCATATACTGCTGCTGTATATTACGATAACTTAGAAATTTTTTCATGGAGACTTACACTTTATATCTTTGGGGTTCTTCAATATCGCTGCCAGGCAGTGGCGGCCCGTCCATAGGGGCACATGGGCGCCACCCCCCCCCCTCATCCATGCGTCTGGCCCCCCTAATCTACATGCGGGGTTCCATACTCATGGATTTCAATAGGGTTTTAAGCCGGAGGCTCTAATTGGCTTGTGTGACAATAGCAAATTAATATTCACTATTGTCTTCCTGATTCTCCTCCCAACCAATCAGGAAACAGTTCCTGAGACTCGATTGGCCAGGGAGTCTTAGAAACCCTGACCAGTCAGGACTAATTTCCTGTTTGGCCCAAAGGAGAAGCAATGGCCCCGGAGCAAGGAGCTGGAGCCCGGATCCATGTCTGCCTGATCTGCCTCCTTCCTAAGGTAAGAAGGCCTCTGATGGCCGCCGCATTACTGTCCATCTCCCATGGTGTGGGGGGATTGCTGCATTCCAATCTCTCTCCCGTGGGGTGGGGATCAGAGGGCTCGCCCCATTCCCATCCATCTCCCGGGGGGAATCGCTGCATTCCCATCTGTCTTCTGTGGGGGGGTCGCTGTATTCCTGTCCATCTCCCGGGGGGGGGGGGGGTTGTCGCATTCCTGTCCATCTCCCGGGGAGGTGGGGATCGCTGCATTCCCGTCTGTCTTAGGGGGATCAGTTCTAGTATCTGGGCCCCCTTCCTCTTGCTGTCTCTGACCTCTGTGTGCCCCTTAACCCCACAGTGCTGCAGTTTTCCCTCCTCTCCCACCAGCAAGTGCCAAGGGCACACAGTCAGGTTATTTCAAGATGGTAGGGGGGGGCTCACCATCCTGAATGAACACACCACTCTGTGCCAAGCACCCATTGCACTGAATGGGAGGCAGTTTTTTTTTAGAGGCTATTTCTAGCGCTAAAATGACTAAAAACTGCCTCAGTGTGAAAGAGGTCTTACAACCTTTTGTATCACTTGCCCAACCCTACTAGATTGTAAGCTCTTCTGAGCAACCCTCTTGTATTTTAATGTATTTTAACTGTATTGTCTCCTTTTTATACTGTAATGTGCTACATAAATCCTGTATAATAATAATCATAATTCAGTGGAACCCAGAGGAGACACGTGGGGGTCTAAAAGATTGAAGAGAATCTGTCACCTAAAAATCATCACATAGGGCACTTTTTGTCCCCTATGTGTTGACAAGAATATAAAAGTTAGGCAGAAAAAATAAGGTTAAAGCAAAGCACATGAAATCCCTCCAAAACATTTTGAGCCCCCCCCCCCCCCCCCCCACATATACACACGTACGAATGTAAGCGCACACATTTATTGTGTTTGTTTGCCCTAATATTCACTTTAGTGTGTTTTTTTTTTGTTTTTTTTTGTTTTTTTTCTTTACTGAACTTTGCAGTAATATCATGTGACAAAAAATTGGAACTACCGCTATTTTATTCTCTAGGGTGTCTGCTTTCAGAAAATATATTATGTATGGGGGTTTTGTGCAATCTTCAGGCCTAAAATGTGTGCAAACAATGCAAAACAATTTCTTGGTCTTATTTTTTTTTTTACTTTGGATCTGCAGACGGTACACTTGTGTCCAGCAAAACATCACATTTTAGTCCTGATTGCCATAGCTGCCATTAAATTTAAGCAATCCTTCTTTTTTTTTTTTAAATGTCAGACAGGTCTAAGAGGTACTGCGCAGGAAGGTAGTAGTCACCTTAGCCCTAGGCAAATATTAAAAAGTCTGCCCCCTGTGGGAAGGGCAACCAGTAACGAATACAGAGGGAGAAATCCTCTCAGGTAGAATACTATGACCATAAGAAACTCACTCTTCCTCAAATGTTCCTTCAATAGGCAAATGACCAGAGACAGTCTGGATCTGGAATGTTGCTGTTATAAACTAGAGGTTGTCTGGTTGTGGTAGGTATGTACTCTTTTTACACTTATTTTTTATTTATTTATGAATTTAAAAAAAAATGATTTATATCTTTTATTTAAAAATATATTTTCTTCCGTATAAGGGGGTCCCTGCCCTGATCAAGCAAACATAGGCAGGGACGGCAACGCAACCTTGGCACTACATTAGTCAAAAAAGAAGTCCTAGGCCTCAGCACCACCTTGTCCCTTTCTTAAATCAGAAATGGTTCTTTGCAAAATAAGGACAAATTTTTGGAGACACAACTCAAAGAAGTGATGGGTGCAAGGATTACCGCCTTGTAGGTGAGATAGAGATATAAATAGGAAGATATAGGGATGTAGAGAGACATAGAGGGGATGGTCTCCAATTGGTTGAAAAGACCATCTCGAAAGATTAGACAAAAACAGAATGGGCCTTAACCCAGGAGTGAGAGGTCAACGGTCTCTTGAAGTTAAAAAGGGCAAAAAAGAGCCAATTTCTCACTCAACATTTTTTTTATGGCTATTTACAGATTTACATTTTTTTTTTTATATTTGCCTTTTATATATTTTTTTTCCTGATAGTTAGTGATGAGCTGAACATCCCAGGTTCTGATTAAGGGGTAAGTTTATGAACTTAATCAAAGTTCAGATGCCAAATCCAAACCCCAATATCCCAATATAATAGAGATACTCACAGGAAATGAACAGGAAAGTTGTGAGGGTGACCAAAGTAATGAAGACCAATATTAGGAGGACCCCCAGGATCAGTATCACCCGGTACTGTGTATTCTTGGCAGCCGGAATCTCTACAGACAGAGAGGATAGTGAATAATCCTGTGTGTATCAACCGGTATAATAATCCTCCAGAATTCTTATCTCATGTAAAGACATTTTATATTCATCCCGGATAATCTGTGTGCTCGTTCCCTGCATACAAATCCATAATCTTCTACTGTAACTGTATATAACTATATTTATATCATGTCTATCTTATAATAATATTACACTATAACTGTATAGTTGGCGGCACAGTGGTGCAGTGGTTAGCACTCTCGCCTAGCAGTAAAAAGGGTTGCTGGTTCGAATCCCAACCACGACACTACCTGCTTGGAGTTTGCATGTTCTCCCTGTGCCTGCGTGGGTTTCCTCCGGGTACTCCGGTTTCCTCCCACACTCCAAAGACATGCTGGTAGGTTAATTGGCTTCTGTCTAAAATTGGCCCTAGTATATGAATGGGGACCTTGGATTGAGGGTAGGGACTGATGTGAGTGTGCGATGTACAGGGTTAGGGACAAGGGTCAGGGTTGTAGACCCACACTCACTCAGGTTGAACTGGATGGACTGGTGTCTTTATTCAACCTTACTAACTATGTAACTATGTAACTATGTATATGTACATATCACATCATGTTATTTCATTATCATGATATAGGCAAATGAGAGCGTAGGTTCTGGTTCATACCCTACTACCATATGTCTACTGCATGCCCTACTACTGTATGTCTGCTACATGTCCTACTACTGTATGTCTACTACATGTCCTACTACCGTATGTCTACTACATGTCCTACTACTGTATGTCTACTGCATGTCCTACTACTGTATGTCTACTACATGTCCTACTACCGTATGTTTACTACATGTCCTACTACTGTATGTCTACTATATGTCCTACTACTGTATGTCTACTGCATGTCCTACTACTGTATGTCTACTGCATGTCCTACTACTGTATGTCTGCTACATGTCCTACTACTGTATGTCTACTACATGTCCTACTACTGTATGTCTACTGCATGTCCTACTACTGTATGTCTACTGCATGTCCTACTACTGTATGTCTACTGCATGTCCTACTACTGTATGTCTACTACATGTCCTACTACCGTATGTCTACTACATGTCCTACTACTGTATGTCTACTATATGTCCTACTACTGTATGTCTACTACATGTCCTACTATTGTATGTCTACTACATGTCCTACTACTGTATGTCCAAAATATATTGTCTTACAATGTCTAAAAAATACTGCCCCACAATGTCCAAAAAATTTATGTCCTGTGATTTTCAAAATTAATATCCTGCAATGTCCAAAAACAATGTCCCACTATGTCCAAAAAAATTATGTCCTATGATGTCCAAAAAATAATCTCCCTTGATGTCCAAAAAAATAATATCCCAAAATGTCGAAACCAAGAAGTCTAAAAAATAATGTCCTATAATGTCCAAAAGAAAGTCCCACAAAGTAAATGTCCCACAATGATTTTTTTCCCACTGATCCTCTTACCGGGAATGACAGCAAAGCTTCAATGAAACCATAGTTGTTCTTGGATGCTGGTGACCCCCAGTGTCCCAGCACAATGGCGACCCTAGGGGGGGCCAGAGGGGGCCCTGACCCCCCCCCCCAACATTATGCTGGGCCCCACCATGTGCCCCCAAAAAAAAAATTTTTTTTTTTTTTTTTTTTTTACAAAAAGGCAATTTCTTTTTGTTTGTATTCATATTGGATGTGCCGCATCTTACTCGGGCCACCGCTGGGGTAACACAGTCTCTATTGAGAGGGAGAACGTCCCCAGTCAGCTCCTGCAGGTGATTCCTCCCTCCTCTCTCTGCTTGCTGGAACTGCATAATGTGAGCGCTCACATAACCACAGCCGCCCGATCTGCTCCTTCCCCTGCATCCTCATTGGCAGGGAGAAGAGCGAGTTGCAGGAAGGACTCCACCAGGACTCTCAGTTACTGAAAAAACAGACTGATTTCTCCCGTCCTTAGGACAGGAGAACCAGCCTGTAAATTCCAAGAGATGCCAGACCAGCGCTGTCAATAGCAGGGGCACGACAGCAAGAGGAGGCTGGGAAACCCCACAGTGACAGAACACCAGGGCCGGGTGGCAAGACAACCTATGCAACCCTGATAGTTCTCCCACTGCTTTGGACCCTTATATTTTCTTGGTATGCTGGTGACATATATCTCTTGTTTTCTGCCACCCTGGGGGACCCCAATACAGTAGGAAGGGAGCTCACTGCAGAACATGTGAAAGGGCCATTGTGGGGTCGTAGTAAAGGGGTAAAGGGCCCCAGGATAGATATATATAGATCTATCTATCTATCTATCTATCTATCTATCTATCTATCTATCTATCTATCTATCTATCTATCTTTACATTTTATATTGCCCCCCTATTTTTGTCCCTGTCCCCCCATGTGCCCCCCCTATATATGAAAGCTGGAGACGCCACTGTCCCAGCAACCAATGATGCATCCCTATTCAGCTGAATGGAAACATTGACGTCGAGGATGCTTGCTGACATCACTGAGCAAATATGACCACGTGGTGATATTTGGTCAATGACATCTGCTAACATCCCCAGTCCAACTATCTACATTCAGATGAATGGGGGCAGGGATGCTCCATTGGTTGCTTAACCCCTGATAGCCACAGTGTCCTGGCAACCACAGACCTCAATGGGAAGCTGTCACTCATTAGTGGCAGTAGTAATACTGCTTCTAATGAACACTTTCCTTGTGAATCAGGAGGTTCACTGCAGTGGGTGGGTGAACAAGTCATTTAGTTGACCTGTTAACTGAAACGCAAGCAGCTAGAGTTTGGAGCAAAACCAGCATTGCTATAAACTTGAACCCTTATCTCAAATTTTGAGTGTCAAGATTAAGGTCTCCCACAAGCCTGTCATTTGTAGGTGGTAGCAGCTTGGATATTAGTGTATGTGTGCATTGTGGGAACTTTGGGATTTCCTTGGGGCTGGTCAATTTCCAAGGAGGAGCAATGGACGGCAATGCTTCATGCATCGTTTTGCACCTCCATTAACTAAGTATCCCTCAGGACCTAGGTTCTGTGTGTATATATATATATATATATAGATAGATAGATAGTACAACACTCTATCACAGTGTCAGAAAGACTTTTTCTGACCCAGGGTTGGTTGAGGGAGGGGGGTTTAGGTCATTTGGAGGAAACTGTATTTTCAGTTTACTCGGTGAAAACCCGAGTTAGCTGCACTTAAAGTGTATTGTGTATATATATGCATCCCAGGTGTTGCATATATATATATACACTGTATTCAGTTTAGCTAGATCCGTTCCTGTTATCTTCTAGACTATTTACATTTAGTGCAGTGCGTCCTGCTCACAGTGTTCAGCTAGATCCGTTCCTGTTATCTTCCTACTGACAGGCAGGCTTGTCTTGTTACAGTATTTACAGCTACCTGAAGAAAATTACTGGTGTTCTTTTGATCCTATTAGTACCACAGTCAGGCAGCTAGACTATTTACAGTTAGTGCAGTGCGTCCTGCTCACAGTGTTCAGCTAGATCCGTTCCTGTTATCTTCCTACTGACAGGCAGGCTTGTCTTGTTACAGTATATAAAGCTACCTGAAGAAAATTGCTGGTGTTCTTTTGATCCTATTAGTACCACAGTCAGGCAGCTAAACTATTTACAGTTAGTGCAGTGCGTCCTGCTCACAGTGTTCTGCTAAACCTACAAGTTAGTGGGGTGCGTCCTGCTCACAGTGTTCAGCTAAACCTACAAGTTAGTGGGGTGCGTCCACCTCACAGTGTTCAGCTAAACCTACAAGCTAGTGGTTGTGCGTCCTGCTCAGTGTTCAGGTAGATTCGTTTCTGTTATCTTCTTACTGACAGGCAGGCTTGTCTTGTTACAGTAAATACAGCTACCTGAAGAAAATTGCTGGTGTTCTTTTGATCCTATTAGTACCACAGTCAGGCAGCTAGACTATTTACAGTTAGTGCAGTGCGTCCTGCTCACAGTGTTCAGCTAAACCTACAAGTTAGTGGGGTGCATCCACCTCACAGTGTTCAGCTAAAGCTACCTGTAGAAGGTTGGTGGTGTTCTCATACTACAGGCAGGCAGTTGATTTTGCTAGCTGCAGTATCAGTATATATATATATATATATATATATATATATATATATATATATATATCCCAGCTTAGTGCAGCTACAGGCCATTAGTATGTCTGGAAGGCCAAGAAGGAGAGGCAGACAGTCACAAGCCAATAAGAGAGGGCAAGCAGGCTCTGTGTCTAGTGCTGGTCGTGGAGACGGTGCATCCTCATCAGCACGTGGCCATGGGACACGCTTGGCCTTTTTTTCGGCAGCTGGCCGTGTTGAGCCGCAACATGCGGAAGACTTGGTCGAGTGGATGACCAAGCCGTCCTCATCCTCCTCATCCTCTCTCACCCATGCCCAGGGTACTTTGTCTGGCAAAGCAGCGGCCTCTTCCCTCGGCTCAATGTCATCAGTGACTCCTTCCCTAGCCCCACCATGTCCTCCTGAGGAGTCCCTCGAACTGTTTGACCACAGTGTTGGGTACATGCTCCAGGAGGATGCCCAGAGTTTGGAAGGCTCTGATGATGATACTGAGCTCGATGAAGGCATGAGTACGGACAGAGGGGGTGCCCAAGAAGGACAGCAATCTGGCAGTCATGCTCCCCCTGCTGCAGCATACTGCCAGGTTTGCTCCAGTGATGAGGAGGGAGGGGATGATGAGGTCACTGACTCAACGTGGGTGCCTGATAGGAGAGAGGAGGAGGAGGAGGAGGAGGCGGCACATCACCAACGAGGCAGAATGCCCTCCAGGGGCCAGCCTAAGGGCAGCACATTGACTGCATCATACCCCAAAGCTCCACATGTGCAGGGCGCTGCAGTCTCTGCGCGTTATTCAAAAAGTTCTTTGGTGTGGGCCTTTTTTGAGACTAGTGCATCAGATCGCACCGCTGCTATCTGCAACATATGTCTCAAGCGTATCTCACGTGGCCAAAACATCTCCCGCTTGGGTACCACATGCTTGACCAGACATATTTTGACCTGCCATGCAGTTCGTTGGCAAGCGTATCTAAAAGACCCACACCAAAGAACAAAGAGGACCTCTCCTTGCTCCTCATCAGCTGAGATTTCCAACCCCACTAGACCTTCAGTCCTCTCTGAGACCTGCACTGAGAGGAATGAAGGTGTAGAATTAGGTGTGTCACAGCCAAGTACTTGTGGGCAATCTGCTTTTGGTACACCGACGTCAGATTGTACCAGGCAAATTTCCCTGCCCCAGCTGCTGCACCACCGAAAGAAGTTTGCTCCCAGCCATCCACATGCCCAGCGGTTGAATGCTAGCTTGGCAAAATTGCTAGCACTTCAACTGCTGCCTTTTCAGTTGGTAGACTCTGCCCCCTTCCGTGAGTTTGTGGAATGTGCGGTTCCTCAGTGGCAGGTACCCAAACGCCACTTTTTCTCACGGAAGGCGATACCGGCTCTCTACCGGCATGTGGAAGGCAATGTCCATGCCTCGCTGGACAGGGCGGTCAGCGGTAAGGTGCATATTACCGCTGACTCATGGTCCAGCAGGCATGGACAGGGACGTTACCTAAGTTTCATGGCGCATTGGGTGACTCTGCTGGCAGCTGGGAAGGATGCAGGACAAGGTGCAGTAGTGTTGGAGGTTGTTCCGCCACCACGCCTCCAAAATGCTAATGATTGTGACACACCTCTCTCCTCCACCCCCTCCTCTTCTTCTTCCTCCATGGCCTCTTCCTCGGAACTAGCGGTGCTCCGTAGTCGTTCAAGGGGCTACGCAAGTACGCAGGCCAAAAGATGCCATGCGGTGCTTGAGCTGGTGTGCTTGGGGGACAGGAGCCACACTGGGGCAGAGGTTCTGTCAGCTCTGCAGGGGCAGGTTCAGAGGTGGTTGACGCCACGCCAACTTAAGGCAGGAATGGTGGTTTGCGACAATGGCACCAACCTCCTCTCTGCCCTCCGACAGGGACAAATGACCCATGTGCCCTGTTTGGCTCACGTCCTTAACTTGGTGGTGCAGCGGTTCTTGGGCAGGTACCCGGGCTTACAGGATGTCCTGAGGCAGGCCAGGAAAGTCTGTGTGCATTTCCGACGGTCATATAATGCCAGTGCTCGGCTGACGGACCTCCAAAAGGAGTTTAACCTGCCCAAGAACCGCCTAATCTGTGACATGCCCACCAGGTGGAACTCAACGTTGGCCATGCTGCAGCGGCTGCACATGCAGCAGAGGGCCATCAATGAGTACCTGTGCGACTATGGCACCAGGACAGGGTCAGGGGAGCTTGTTTTTTTTTCCCCACGCCAGTGGGCCATGATCAGGAATGCATGCACTGTCCTGTCACCATTTGAGGAGGCCACGAGGATGGTGAGCAGTGACAGTGCATGCATCAGTGACACTGTCCCCCTTGTCTACCTGTTGGAGCACACGCTGCGTGGAATAATAACCAGGGCACTTGAGGCAGAACAGAGGCAGGAAGAGGAGGACTTCCTTAGCTCTCAAGGCCCCCTTTATCCAGACAGTGTTCCTGCGTGCCCGCCGATCACACAGGAAGAGGACGAGGAGGAGGAGGAGGAGGAGGAGGAGGAAGATTGTGTCAGTATGGAGGTGGAGCCTGGCACTCAGCATCAGCAGCAGTCTTTAAGGGATCAGTCCCAAGAAACACATGGACTTGTACGTGGCTGGGAGGAGGTGGCTGCGGACCATGTCGTCCTTAGTGACCCAGAGGACTCCGGACCGAATGCCTCAGCAAACCTACGCTGCAGGCCTCCCTGACCCTGCAAAGCCTGCGTAAGGATCCTCGTATTCGTGGTATCAAGGAGAAGGACCAATACTGGCTGGCAACCCTCCTTGATCCACATTACAAGGGTAAGGTTGCGGACCTTATCTTGCCATCGCAGAGGGAGCAGAGGATGAAACATCTTCGGGAGGCCTTGCAGAAAGGTCTGTGCAACGCGTTCCCAGAGACTGGGAGGTTACAAACTCCTGTTTCTGGACAACGTGTTGCTGAGGCTTCGGTCAGTCAAAGAAAGAGCGGTGGAGAAGGTGGGCGTCTGACCGATGCGTTCAGACAATTTTTTTGGTCCGCAGCCCCAAGGTATGATCGGTTCCAGCAACCATCGCCAGCGTCTGTTTTACATGGTGCAGGAATACCTAGGGGCAAGATCTGACTTGGACACCTTTCCCACCGAAAATCCTCTGGGTTACTGGGTCTTGAGGATGGATCACTGGCCAGAGTTGCACAGTATGCAATTGAGCTACTGGCCTGTCCTGCATCCAGCGTTCTTTTGGAATGCACATTCAGTGCTGCTGGAGGCTTTGTAACCGATCACAGGGTGCGCCTGTCCACCGACTCGGTCGATCGACTGACCTTCATAAAAATGAATCAGTCTTGGATCACCACCAGCTACCAAGCACCTGATGCTGATGTAACCGAATAATTTTTTTTGAAATCTCAGATCCCTTCAAAGACTGCCTATGCTGATGCTGAGTGACTATCCCTGAGTAATTATCCTCTTCCTCCTCAATCATCACGCTGATAGCTTGTAAGAACATTTTTGGTTCTGGGCGCCACCACCAGTGCCTAAGGCACAATTTTTCAGCCCCTGTTTAACAGGGGCGTGTAATTACAATTTTTCATGTAATACTTTGCAGCAGGGCTCGTTCCTGCATTCCAACTAGAGTGTCTGTGAGGGGTTGCAGTGTTGTGGCACCAGCACCAGTGCCTAAGGCCCAATTTTTCTGCCCTTGTTTAACAGGGGCGTGTAATTACAATTTTTGATGCAATACTTTGCAGCAGGGCTCGTTCCTGCGTTCCAACTAGAGTGTCTGTGAGGGGTTGCAATGTTGTGGCACCAGCACCAGTGCCTAAGGCCTAATTTTTCAGCTCCTGTTCAACAGGGGCATGTAATTACAATTCTTGATCTAATATTTCACAGCAGGGCCCTGTGAGGGCTTACAGTGTTGTGGCCACAGCAACACCTAAGGCCCAAATTTCTGCTGAGTATATAGGGCAGGACCCTACTTTCAAACATCTAACTTACAAACGACTCCTACTTGCAAACGGAAGGAGACAACAGGAAGTGAGATGAAATCTACCCCTAGGAAGGGAAATTCTCTCCTGTAAGAGTTAATATGGGAAAAACATTTCTCCTTTCCACTGATGCTTTCCAATCCTTGTTCCACAAAAAAACCCAAATTTTCAAAAAACATTTTTCATTGGGACAAAAAGTGAGGTGAAATCTTCTGAAGAGGAGGAAAGACAGCAAAACAAATGTCACAGGGGTGATAACCCTTCCCTATGTTTTCCAAAAAGCTTAAAAAAGATTTTTTGGCTGGAGCTAAACACGTTAAAAATGTACCCGTTCAAAATTACAAAGAGATTCTACTTAACAACAAACCTACAGTCCCTGTCTTGTTTGCACCGCCTGTATACTGCTGTTCAGTGTATATAGGGCCTGGTGGCCCCACACCTTTCCTTATTTTAATTTGGGTGCGGGGTTCCCCTTAATATCCATACAAGACCCAAAGGGCCTGGTAATGGACTGGGGGGTACCCATGCCGTTTGTCTCACTGATTTTCATGCATATTGCCAGGACCCGACATTACATTAAACCCGCAAGCAGTTTTAAATGAGATTTTTTTCCTTTAAAAATGACATTTGGTGCAGGGACTGTTCTAAACACGGGAAACACGCGTCACTTTACAGGCATACTATAGACACCCCCAGGTACGATATTTAAAGGAATATTTCACTTTTCTTTTTTTACTTTAAGCATCATTAAAATCACTGCTCCCGAAAAAACGGCCGTTTTTAAAAGTTTTTTTTTGCATTGATACATGTCCCCTGAGGTAGGACCCGGGTCCCCAAACCCTTTTAAGGACAATACCATGCAAATTAGCCTTTAAAATGAGCCCTTTTGACTTCGAACGTTCGAGTCCCATAGACGTCAGTGGGGTTCTAACGTTCGTGTGAACTTTCGGTCCGTTCGCAGGTTCTGGTGCGAACCGAACCGGGGGGTGTTCGGCTCATCCCTACCCCCTACCATAATACCTATAATAGTGGTCAGGAAGAGGCCTTATAAGAAGGTTTTATGAGCGGACTGAGTCCTTATGACCTCTGCACTTGAGCTAATTTCCCACAAAATATGTATGTATACTGTATATCACCATGTATATCGTATTTAGGTATAAAATGTATACTAAATCAAGGCAACCAATGAGGTGCTGGTTTTTATTACCTCAATATAGATATAGTAAAAGGTGATTTCTGATTGGTAGATCCAGTATAGCAGTATTAGTATTAGTAGACATGTGTCCTATGACTGAAGACTCGGTCCTCAGCTGTCCATAACAGATTAAGAGGATACCCCTCATTATAATAACTTACCTTCGGCTTTTGGTGCATTCTTCATCCTTTTTAAATGAAGATTTTCCACATTGGCATACGTATTTTTCTCATAAGAGTGCCCTGAAGAACAACACAGACCTTAATATAGATATTGTAGATACCAGGGAGGATTTTCAGGTGATGTAATTCAGATATAATGGTGCTCTACACAGCATTTTAACAATAAGAGATGGAGCTTTTCTGAAATATGATACTATTGACATTTATTGTGACCTATAGGGAATTTATTCTTGGAGAATTGTAAAAGTTACTCACGCCAATAATACATACTATATTATATCGACTTACATAACAATGCATAATTAGGCATTTTAAGCATTTAACAGAACAACTTTGGGATCATCAGAATTTAATTGCATTGTTACTTTCACGACTTGAGACTCATCTTCCACTAGGGTCAGAGTAGATGACCAGGACTGGTTGAGGCAGCGGTGCAGATGGGCCAAAGTCACAGAGCTGACACATATTTGGAGAATCAGCTTGCCTCGCAACAGCGACAGCCCTGAAAAAGTCTGGGTCTTCACCTGAACATCTAGAGGTAGAGAGATTGTTCTACAGGTGACCCAAGCAGATCGCAACTGCACTGCTGCAGCTCTCTGGCAGTGTTGGAGCACAGGTAACACAAGGCAGCAGATAAGACTGAAGGAAATAGCAAGGCTTACTAGGGCATACTGGGAACACATGGCTGAACGCAGTTAGGGACTCACTGGGATCAAGCAGCTGGAAGCCGGTAGGGACACACTGGGAACACAACATGGAATGCATGCTAGGACACACTGGGAATACAAGGTTTAAATCAGGTAGGGAGACTCTGGAAGCACAAGACTGGAAGCAAGCCGGGACACACTGGGGACACAAGGCTGGCCGAAGGCTGGGACACACTGAGAAAACATGGGGCTGGAAGCAGGCTGGGACACACTGGAAACACAAGGCTTTAAGCAGGATGAGACACAATGGGAGCACAAGGCTGGAAGCTGGTAGGGACACATTGGAAACACAACGTGGAAAGCATGCTAGGACACACTGGGAATACAAGGTTCGAATCAGGTAGGGAGACTCTGGGAATACAAGGCTGGAAGCAGACTGGAACACACTGGGAGCACAAGACTGGGAGCAAGCCGGGACACACTGGGGACACAAGGCTGGCTGAAGGCTGGGACACACTAAGAAAACATGGGGCTGGAAGCAGGCTGGGGCACACTGGAAACACAAGGCTTTAAGCAGGATGAGACACAATGGGAGCACAAGGCTGGAAGCTGGTAGGGACACATTGGAAACACAACGTGGAAAGCATGCTAGGACACACTGGGAATACAAGGTTCGAATCAGGTAGGGAGACTCTGGGAATACAAGGCTGGAAGCAGACTGGAACACACTGGGAGCACAAGACTGGGAGCAAGCCGGGACACACTGAGAACACAAGGCTGGCCGAAGGCTGGGACACACTAATAAAACATGTGGCTGGAAGCAGGCTGGGACACATTGGGAACACAAGGCTGGAAGCAGGTTGGGACGCACTGAGAACACAAGGCTGGCCGAATGCTGGGACACACTACGAAAAACATGGGGCTGGAAGCAGGCTGGGACACAATGGAAACACAAGGCTTGAAGCAGGATGGGACACAATTGGAGCACAAGGCTGGAAGGCTGGGACACACTGGGAACACAAGGCTGGAAGCAGGCTGGGACACACTGGGAACACAAGGCTGGAAGCAGGCTGGGAAACAATGGGAACACGAAACTGGAAGCAGGCTGGGACACACTGGGAACACAAGACTGAGTGAGTGGCTTCAATATTTTCAACTACGCAATTTCTATAAAGAGCTGAATAGGTCAAGTCTCTGTGGGGACTTAACTCAGTTTGAGGAGTTGTGCCTCACTGACTCAAAATGCCCCAATGCTTTATCTAAAACATAGGGCATTTTATTTACGCACACATTTCCTGACTGCCCCTTCTATGTCCGAGACTGGGAGCTAGGTAAAAATGTGGCCCTTGAAGACTGGGAAAAAGTGTTCTCTCTCACTTTTAACTATTTGCCGCCCGCGCTATAGCCGAAAGATGGCTACAGCGTGGGCCTTAACTGCAGGGAGGGCGTCCATGGACATCCTCCCATGCATGAGCTGCCTGCATGCCCCCATGGGTCGCGCGAGGCACGCTCTGTGATCACCGAGTCTATGAGACTCGGCTAATCACAGATCAGAGTAAGGGGCCATTCCCGGCCCCTTACCACGTGATCAGCTGTCAGCCAATGACAGTTGATCACGTGATGTAAACAGAAGATCGATAATCTGTAATTTCTTTCCCCTCACACTGTTAGCGTGAGGGGAAAAAAGCTGATCACCGGCTTCTGTCAGAGGGACATCGGTCCCTCACACAGAGAGCCATGGCTGCCTCATCAATGCCCACCAGTGCCACCTATCAGTAGCCACCAGTGCCACCTACCAGTGCCCACAGTGCCACCTACCAGTGCCCACCAGTGCCAACTTTTAATGCCCACTAGTGCCTCATCAGTGCCACCGATCAGTGCTGCCTATCAGTGTCACTTACCAGTGCCCATCAGTGCCACTTATCAGTGCCACCTATCAGTGCCCATTAGTGCCAACCATCAGTGCCAACGATCAGTGCCACCTATCAGTGCCGCCTCATCAGTGCTTATCAGTGCCACCGATCAGTGCCCATTAGTGCCACCTTATCAGTGCCTATCAGTGCCGCCTATCAGTGCCCATCAGTGCCCATCAGTGCAGCCTCATCAGCACACATCAATGAAGGAGAAAAATTACCTGTTCTCAAAATTTTATAGCAAACTATGAACTGTTTTTCAAAATGTTCAGTCTTTTTTCGTTTTTTTTTTTTTAGCAAAAAATAAAGAACCCAGCAGTGATTAAATACCACCAAAAGAAAGCTCTATTTGTAAAAGCTGAATATTGGTCTGGGCAGGAAAGGGGGTTTAAGTGCCCAGTAGGCAAGTGGTTAAAATAACTTTATCCTCTTATTCACAGGAACGCAACTATAAGATTTTGATAAGATGGTATTGTTGCCCGGTCCTATTAATCAACATTAATCCAGCTATGTCTGACCTATGTTGGAGATGTTGTGAATCGAGTGGCACATTATTACACTTGTGGTGGTCTTGCACGAATATAAAACCATTTTGGTCGGCTATATTTAAACTAAGTCATGTGGTCACCGGCAAAAAGTGTCAGGAGTCTCCGGAGGTAGCGCTCCTTTCTCTGATCCCGGGATCAATTAAATCAATTATAAAGGGAATATTTTGATTTTTTTTTGATGGCAGGAAGAGCTTTAATTCCAAGACATTGGAAATCTCCAATAACACCAACAATACGGGAATGGATAGTAGAGATGAACCACATAATGCAGATGGAAGAGCTAATATCCAAAGCAAATAATAATGACTTTAAGTTTAGGGAAGTCTGGGCACCGTGGGTGAAGTTTCTGGAATCACCTCAGCTGTCATCTTTCTTGTGACTGTTAGGATGCTATCATTTTTCCTAATTTTACTTCATTTATCTATTTCTTTATTTTCTTTTTTTTTCATTTTTTTCTCTCCTTTTTTTTTTTTTTTTAATTATGTAAAAATTGGCATTGATAGCAAATATTTCAGCACGTTTCATTTGTGCAGTCTCTTGTTTCTCAGTTACCGAAGCACAAGAGGGCATGTGGTAATACAAAATTCGGGTGGCCACTGTATATTCAGGTCATGGTTAATAAGTATTGTTATTTCCTTTTCTTTCTTTCTACAATGCCATTCTTCTCAATAAAATATATTAAACCGAAGAACACAAGACTGGAAGCAGGCTGGGACACACTGGGAGCACAGGGCTGGAAGGAGGCTGGGACACATTGGGAACTCAGGGCTGGAAGCAGGCTGGGACACATTGGGAACTCAAGGCTGGAAGCAGGCTGGGACACACTGGGAGCACAAGGCTGGAAGCAGGCTGGGACACATTGGGAACTCAAGGCTGGAAGCAGGCTGGGACACATTGGGAACTCAAGGCTGGAAGCAGGCTGGGACACATTGGGAGCAATCTAGAAGATGGTGGGAATTACTGAAAGCAAAGAAAAACTCTATACGAGAATACAGGGGTCCAGCGACTAGCATGTCAACATGGACATGTTGCTTAAACACTGTGCAACTCTCTGGCCAACTGCATCAAAGTGATCCCTTTCTGGCCAACTGCATCAAAGTGGTCTTTCTCTGGTCAACTGTGTCAAAGTGAGCCCTTTCTGGTCAACTGAATCAGAGTAATCCCTGACTGGCCATAGGCATCAACGTAGTTCATTTGCTGGCCAACTATGTCAAATTGACCCCTCTCTGGTCAACTGAATCAAAGTGATCCCTCTGTGGTCAACTGTGTCAAAGTGATCCTTCTCTGGCCAACTGAATAAAGTTATCCTTCTCTGGCCAACTGAATAAAGTTATCCCTTTCCAGCCAACTGAATCAAAATTATCCCTCACTGGCCAACTGCTTTAAAGTTATCCCTCTCTGGCCAACAGCATCAAACTGATTCCTCCCTGGCCAACTGAATCAAAGTGATCCCTCTTTGGCCAACCGCATCAAAGTGATCCTTCTCTGGTCAACTGCATCAGAGTTATTCCTTTCTGGTCAACTGTGTTAAAGTGAGCATTTTCTGGTCAACTGAATTAAAGTGATCCCTCACTGGCCAACTGCGTCAAATTAAACCCTTTGCTGGCCAACTATGTCAAAGTGACCCCTCTCTGGTCAACTGAATCAAAGTGATGCCTCTGTGGTTAGCTGCATCAAAGTTATCCCTTTGTGGTCAACTGCATCAAAGTGATCCCTCTCTGGCCAGCTGAATAAAGTTATCCCTCTCAGGCCAACTGAATCAAATTGATGCCTCTCTGGCCAACTGCGTGAAATTTATTCCTTTCTGGTCAACTGAATCAAAGTAATCCCTCTCTAGTCAACTGTGTTAAAGTGATCCATCTCTTGTCAACTGCATCCAAGTGAGCCCTTTCTGGTCAACTGAATCAACGTGATCCCTCTCTGGCCAACAGTGTCAAAGTGATCCCTCTCTGGTCAACTGAATGAAATTGATCCCTCTCTGGCCATCTGAATAAAGTTATCCCTCTCTGGCCAACTAAATCAAATTAATCCCTCTCTGGCCAACTGTGTCAAAGGAATCCCTCTCTGGTCAACTGCATCAAAGTGATACCTTTATGGTCATCTGAATCAAAGTGATCCCTCTCTGGTCAACTGAATAAAAGTGATCCCTCACTGCACAACTGCACCAATGTGATTCCTCTCTGGCAAAAGCGTTAAAGTGATCCCTACCTGGCCAACTGAATGAAAGTGATCCCTCTCTGGCCAACCGCATCAAAGTGAACGCTCTCTGGTCAACTGCATCAAAGTTATCCCTTCCTGGTCAACTGTGTTAAAATGAGCCCTTTCTGGTCAACTACATCAAAATGATCCCTCACTAGCCAAATGCATTAAATTAATCCCTTTGCCGGCCAACTATGTCAAAGTGACTCCATTCCTATCCCCTCCCCCCCTCAGTATATTTATCAATGATCACATCTACAACCTACCTGGTTCCCTCTCCATATGTTTAGCCCCCTTCATTGCAGGCTGCAGACAAACCCGATTCTGTGCCCTACTCAGTCTGCATCTTCGATACCTGTTGATTTTATATTTAGGAACTTCCTAAAATAAGGTGTGGCCACATACTGCATTTCAGTTTTAGTAATTTAGAAATACCACAATAAAGAGGAAGTGTATGTATTTCTGTAATATTCTGTAGAAACGTGTGCCCCGTTCATGAACTTGTTGTTATTTAATCTCAGTGATTTATGGACTATGATTGGTTTATAATACATTTGTTTGCACTACTGATCTACTACTCTGGAGGATGGGGTAAACTGTTCAATCTCTGTATTTGGGGACGATACTAAGCTAAGCAGGGCAATAACTTCTCCACAGGATGTTAAAACATTACAAAAAGATCTGAACAAAATAAATGGGGTGGGCAACTACATGGCAAATGAGGTTTAATGTAGAAAAATTTAAAATAATGCATTTGGGTGGCAAAAATATAAATGCAATCTATACACTGGGGGGAGAACCTTTGGGGGAATCTAGGATGGAAGAGGACCTGGGGGTCCTAGTAGATGATAGGCTCAGCAATGGCATGCAATGCCAAGCTGCTGCTAACAAAGCAAACAGAATATTGGCATGCATTAAAAAGGGGATCAACTCCAGAGATAAAACGATAATTCTCCCACTCTACAAGACTCTGGTCCGGCCGCACCTGGAGTAGGTTGCCCAGTTCTGGGCACCAGTCCTCAGGAAGGATGTGCTGGAAATGGAGCGAGTACAGGGAAGGGCAACCAAGCTAATAAAGGTTCTGGAGGATATTAGTTCCAACATTTGAGCTGGAAAATAATTCGACCAGGCCTATTTCAGACACTTGTTGCTTACAAGTTAAAATCAGTATTTTTTGCTAGAAACTTAATTAGAACCCCCAAACATTATATATAGATTTTTAGCAGAGACCCTAGAGAATAAAATGGGGAGTTGTTGCAATACTTTATGTCACACCGTATTTGCGCAGCAATCTTTCAAACGCAATTTATTTGTAAAAATACACTTCAATTAATTAAAAAAAAAAAGTAAAAGTTAGCCCGATGTTTTTTGTATAATGTGAAAGATGATGTTATGCCGAGTAAATAGATACCTAACATGTCATGCTTTAAAATTGAGAGCACTCGAGGAATAGCGTCAAACTATGGTACTTAAAAAGTTCCATAGGCGACACTTTCAATTTTTTTGTGGTTACCTGTTAGTGGTTACTAGGGATAAGCCGAACAACCCCCGGTTTGGTTCGCACCAGAACCTGCGAACGGACCGAAAATTCGCACGAACGTTAGAACCCCATTGACGTCTATGGGACTCGAACGTTCGAAATCAAAAGTGCTAAATTTAAAGGCTAATTTGCATGGTATTGTATTAAAAAGGGTTTGGGGACCCGGGTCCTGCCCCAGGGGACATGTATCAATGCAAAAACAGTTTTAAAAATGGCAGTTTTTTCGGGAACAGTGATTTTAATGATGCTTAAAGTAAAAAAAAAAAAAGTGAAATATTCCTTTAAATATCTTACCTGGGGGGGTGTCTGTAGTATGCCTGTAAAGTGGCACGTGTTTCCAATGCTTAGAACAGTCCCTGCACAAAAATACATTTTTAAAGGAATAAAAGTCATTAAAAACGGCTTGCGGCTTAAATGTAATGTTGGGTCCCGGCAATATGGATGAAAATCAGTGAGACAAACAGCATGGCTACCCCCCAGTCCATTACCAGGCCCTTTGGGTCTTGTATGGATATTAAGGGTGTGACAGACCTAGCCGGGATAGAGGCTTTTGGAGGGGACTGAATGCCAGCCTCCTGCCGGCCGATTATGGGCCCTGGCATTTGGGGGAACGGGGCTCTTTGTGAGCTGTATGCCTGGGGACCCTTGAGTTGGCATTACTTTAGATTCAGGTCCATGTCCCCCAACACACACAGACTCTGGGGACCCTGAATGTGCCATAGTGATGGGAGTCACTAATAGGAGAACCCCACTATGATCTGTGCTAGTCAGAGACTCAATGCTGTATATATGTGTATATATAATGTGTGCTGTCTCATTGTGTTGTGTACTCTTTGCTGTGCTAGTTTTGGGTGGGGCTGTATTCCAATGTTCTATTATGTTTGTCTGCCTTGGATCACAGGATGTGTATTGCATTGGAGGGAGGGGGGATTCTTCCAACAGCTCTCCCTGCTAAGACTGTGTACTGATGAGACGTTAAACACACCTGACCTGTGTGTCCATTGTCATTGGACAGTTTAACCCGCCCTCTTTTCCAAGGGTGGGGGGGAAGAGTCTCTGAGTTATTTTATCTGTTGTGTCCATGTGTTATAATAAAGAGTTGATTCCTGGTGAAAACCTGAAGACAGAGCCTTGTCTCGTTTTTGGGGTGGATTATTTGTATGGGTTCCTTGTTCGGCTGATTGAAGTGTTCGGTAGCTGCCTTTGTGTTTGGATATGGAATGTCCTAAACGACTTGAACCCCTTTCATACTCGGGGTGTCGTTACAAAGGGGAACCCCGCACCCAAATTAAAAAAAGGAAAGGCTTGGGGCCCCCAGGCCCTATATACTCTGAACAGCAGTATACAGGTAGTGCAAACAAGACAGGGACTGTAGGTTTGTTGTTAAGTAGAATCTGTTTGTAATTTTGAACTGCTACATTTTTAACGTGTTTAGCTCCAGCCAAAAAAATCTATTTTAAGCTTTTTGGAAAACATAGGGAAGGGTTATCATCCCGTGACATTTGTTTTGCTGTCTGTGCAACTCTTCAGAAGATTTCACCTCACTTTCTGTCCCAATGACAAATGTTTTTAGAAAATGTGGGGTTTTTAGTGAAACAAGGATTGGTGATAAAGCATCAGTGGAAAGGAGAAACGTTTTTCCCATATTAACTCTTGCAGGAGAGAATTTCCCTTCCTAGGGGTAGATTTCATCTCACTTCCTGTTGTCTCCTTCCGTTTGCAAGTAGGAGTCGTTTGTAAGTTGGATGTTTGAAAGTAGGGGCCTGCCCTATATACTCTGCAGAAATTGTGGCCTTAGGTGTTGGTGTTGCCGCATCACTGTAAGCCCTCACAGGGCCCTGCTGTGAAATATTAGATCAAGAATTGTAATTACATGCACCTGTTGAACAGGGGCAGAAACATTGGGCCTTTGGTGGTGGTGGTGCTGGTGCCACAACACTGTATGTCCTCACAGTTACTCTTGGTGGGCGCAGAAACGGGCCCTTCTGTGAAATATTAGGTCAAGAATTGTAATTACATGCACCTATTGAACAGGGGCAGAAAAATTGGGCCTTTGGTGGTGGTGCAGGTGCCACAACACTGTAAGTCCTCACAGTTACTCTTGTTGGGAGCTGGAATGGGCCCTGCTGTGAAATATTAGATCAAGAATTGTAATTACATGTCCCTGTTAAACAGGAGCTGAAAAATTGGGCCTTAGGCACTGGTGCTGGTGCCACAACACTGCAACCCCTCACAGATACTCTAATTGGAGCGCAGGAGCCCTGCTGCAAAGTATTGCATCAAAAATTGTAATTACACGCCCCTGTTGAACAGGGGAAGAAAAATTGGGCATTAGCCACTGGTGGCGGCGCCCAGAACCAAAAATGTTCTTACAAGGTATCAGCATGATCATTGAGGAGGAAGAGGATAATCACTCAGCATAACAGGATAGTCACTCAGCATCAGCATAGGCAGTCTTGAAGGGATCTGACATTTCAAAAAAATCATATTCGGTTACATCAGCATCAGGTGCTTGGTAGCTGGTGGTGATCCAAGACTGATTCATTTTTATGAAGATCGACCGAGTCGGTGGACAGACGCACCCTGTGATTGGTTACAAAGCCTCCAGCAGCACTGAATGTGCGTTCCGAAAGAACGCTGGATGAAGGAAAGGCCAGTAGCTCAATTGCATACTGTGCAAGCTCTGGCCAGTGATCCATCCTCAAGACCCAGTAACCCAGAGGATTTTCGGTGGGAAAGGTCTCCAAGTCAGATCTTGCCCCTAGATATTCCTGCACCATGTAAAACAGATGCTGGCGATGGTTGCTGGAACCAATCATACCTTGGGGCTGCGGACTAAAAAATTGCCAGAAGCATCGGTCAGACGGCCACCTTCTCCACCGCTCCTTCATTGACTGACCGAAGCCTCAGCAACACGTTGTCCAGGACCAGGAGTTTGTAACCTCCCAGTCTCTGGGAACGCGTTGCACAGACCTTTCTGCAAGGCCTCCCGAAGATGTTTCATCCTCTGCTCCCTCTGCGACAGCAAGATAAGGTCCGCAACCTTACCCTTGTAACGTGGATCAAGGAGGGTTGCCAGCCAGTATTGATCCCTCTCCTTGATACCACAAATACGAGGATCCTTCTACAGGCTTTGCAGGATCAGGGAGGCCATGCAGCGTAGGTTTGCTGAGGCATTCGGTCCGGAGTCCTCTGGGTCACTAAGGACGACATGATCTGCAGCTCCCTCCTCCCAGCCACGTACAAGTCCATGGGTTTCTTGGGACTGTAAATGATTCCTTAAAGACTGCTGCTGATGCTGAGTGCCAGGCTCCACCTCCATGCTGACATAATTCTCCTCCTCCTCCTCCTCTTCCTGTGTGATCGGCGGGAACGCAGGAACACTGTCTGGATAAAGGGGGCCTTGAGAGCAAAGGAAGTCCTCTTCTTCCTGCCTCTGTTCTGCCTCAAGTGCCCTGTCCATTATTCCACACAGCGTGTGCTCCAACAGGTGGACAAGGGGGACAGTGTCACCATCCTCATGGCCTCCTCAAATGGTGACAGGACAGTGCATGCTTCCCTGATCATGGCCCACTGGCATGGGGAAAAAAAAACAAGCTCCCCTGACCCTGTCCTGGTGCCATAGTCGCACAGGTACTCATTGATGGCCCTCTGCTGCATGTGCAGCCACTGCAGCATGGCCAACGTTGAGTTCCGCCTGGTGGGCATGTCACAGATTAGGCGGTTCTTGGGCAGGTTAAATTCCTTTTGGAGGTCTGCCAGCCGAGCACTGGCATTATATGACCGTCGGAAATGCACACAGACTTTCCTGGTCTGCCTCAGGACATCCTGTAAGCCCGAGTACCTGCCCAAGAACCGCTGCACCACCAAGTTAAGGACGTGAGCCAAACAGGGCACATGGGTCATTTGTCCCTGTCGGAGGGCGGAGAGGAGGTTGGTGCCATTGTAGCAAACCACCATTCCTGCCTTAAATTGGCGTGGCGTCAACCACCTCTGAACCTGCCCCTGCAGAGCTGACAGAATCTCTGCCCCAGTGTGGCTCCTGTCCCTCAAGCACACCAGCTCAAGCACCACATGGCATATTTTTGCCTGCATACTTGTGTAACCCCTTGAACGCCTACGGAGCACCGCTGGTTCCGAGGACAAAGCACAGGAAGAGGCCATGGAGGAAGAAGAAGAGGAGGGGGTGGAGGAGAGAGGTGTGTCAGAATCACCAGTACTGGCATTTTGGAGGCGTGGTGTCGGAACAACCTCCAACACTACTGCACCTTGTCCTGCATCCTCCCCAGCTGCCAGCAGAGTCCCCAATGCGCCGTGAAACTTATGTAACGTCCCTGTCCATGCCTGCTGGACCATGAGTCAGTGGTAATATGCACCTTACCGCTGACCGCCCTGTCCAGCGAGGCCAAGGCATTGCCTTCCACATGCCGGTAGAGAGCCGGAATCGCCTTCCGTGAGAAAAGGTGGCATTTGGGAACCTGCCACTGAGGAACCGCACATTCCACAAACTCATGGAAGGGGGCAGAGTCAGCCAACTGAAAAGGTAGCAGTTGAATTGCTAGAAATTTTGCCAAGCTAGCATTCAACCGCTGGGCATGTGGATGGCTGGGAGCGAACTTCTTTCTGCGGTGCAGCAGCTGGGGCAGGGAAATTTGCCTGGTACAATCTGACGTTGGTGTACCGATAGCAGATTGCCCGCAAGTACTTGGCTGTGACACACCTAATTCTACACCTTCATTCCTCTCGGTGCAGGTCTCAGAGAGGACTGAAGGTATAGTGGGGTTGGAGATCCCAGCTGATGAGGAGCAAGGAGAGGTCCTCTTTGTTCTTTGGTGTGGGTCTTTTAGGTACGCTTGCCAACTAACTGCATGGCAGGTCAACATATGTCTGGTCAAGCATGTGGTGCCCAAGCGGGAGATGTTTTGGTCACGCGAGATACGCTTGAGACATATGTTGCAAATAGCAGCGGTGCGATCTGATGCACTCGTCTCAAAAAAGGCCCACACCAAAGAACTTTTGTAATAATGCGCAGAGACAGCAGCGCCCTGCACATGCGGAGCTTTGCGGTGTGATGCAGTCAGTGTGCTGCCCTTATGCTCTGAGGAAGCTAACAAATTAGCGAAACATGTAAGCATCAGAAGTTGGTATCTGTGAGGAGGATCTATGGATGGCCACATATCTACTTACTGAATCGCTCTTTAACCTCTCTGCACTCCATCGACCGAGAACCAGCATCAGAGATTGACGATTGCAGCTTATGCAGCGGGTCACAATCAGCTGACGAAGGCAAGCATCGTGAATGCGGGAAGCTGCACTGTGTTCAGCAAGCGGGATCCAGTCCTTCAGCATCAGTGACAGCTATCTATAGATCGCTAAGATCTTTCCTGAATGCCGGTTTCTGTACGTTGATCCCTCCGCTACCTGGCTTGATGTGCCGATCACTGTACCGTTCCAGCTTATGGTAAAGTCAGATTTACTTCTCATATCTCGTTTAGATGTTACACTCAATCTGCTGTGTTATCCCATTATCGGTTCTTTTTGAATAGACTATGCTTATATCATTAAACTGAAGCTGCAATTGTCACAAGCTATTTTTTCACGGAAGCTATATGGAACTGCCTCACCCCACCTGCACTTTACATTATCTACAAGATTGCTACATCTGTGGTTAAACTACTTGTGATCGAGACTGTTTATCATTACAATCTATATCAGCCATCTTCAGTGACAAATTTCCCCTGATCACCTGATGTGTATACCCACAATTTAAACAGATCTTACGATCGATCGATATCTATTGGTGTATGTGTATGTGAGAATGAGAGTTGTATGAGTTATATCTAGCAAATGGTGGCCACCTATACCTTCTCTAGACTTTAGGTCTTTTTAATGTGTATTGGGAATAGGGTTGTAGTGTGATATTTATTTATATGTAGTATTTTCTAATTTTAGATAAAGATTTAATACCTTCATCACTGATTTGTTCTCATAGATGAGTTGCTTTGTGTCTGTCACGCATAGTTTTTTATGATTTAATTAAAACTCAGAGGACAACTAAATCCTGGTGTCTCCGATTTTTATTTACCATCTGAGATACCGGATTTAGACGGTGTGACCGCTAAAAATTCCCATTAAAGGTTGAGGCCAAGGTATGGCCATTATGATCCTTAGAGGGATTATCGGACAGGTATATAGGAGTAGTTGAGTATCTTTTTGCTTTTTCTTTGACAGTGTGCTGCCCTTAGGCTGGCGTGATGTGCCTCCTCCTTCTCCACCTCCTCTCTCCTATCAGGCACCCACGTCGAGTCAGTGACCTCATCATCCCCTCCCTCCTCATCACTGGAGCAAACCTGTCAGTATGTTGCAGCTGAGGTAACATGACTGCCAGATTGCTGTCCTTCTTGGGCACCCCCTCTGTCTGGGCTCACGTTACTGCCTTTCTCTAGCTCAGTACCATCATCGGAGCCTTCAAAATGCTGGGCATCCTCCTGGAGCATGTACCCAACACTGTGGTCAAACAGTTCGAGGGACTCCTCAGGAGGACATGGTGGGGCTAGGGAAGGAGTCACTGATGCCATTGAGCCGAGGGAAGAGGCCGCGTTGGCAGCTGCTTTGCCAGACAAAGTACCCTGAGCCTGGGTGAGAGAGGATGAGGAGGATGAGGACGGCTTGGTCATCCACTCGACCAAGTCTTCCGCATGTTGCGGCTCAACACGGCCAGCTGCCAAAAAAAAGACCAAGCGTGTCCCACGGCCAAGTGCTGATGAGGATGCAATGTGTCCATGACCAGCACTGTTGCCTCTAGACACAGAGCCTGCTTGCCCTCTTTTATTGGCTTGTGACTGTGTCTGCCTCTCCTTGTTGGCCTTCCAGACATACTATTGGCCTGCAGTGAGCTGCACAAAACTGGGATGTGTATATATATATATATATATATATATATATATATATATATATATATATATATACCAATTATACTGCAGCTAGCAGAATCAACTGCCTGCCTGTAGTATTATTAGTATGATAACACCTGCACTTGTCTTCAGGTAGCTATACTGTAGGTGCAACTGTGCAGGGTACACAGTACAGTAACTGGAAATACGTAAAGAGCCTACACAAGCACCTGGCTGCAGGCAGCTACACTGGAGGTGAGACTGTGCGGGGTACACAGTACAGTAACTGGAAATACTTCAAAGAGCCTACACAAGCACCTGGCTGCAGGTAGCTATACTGTAGGTGAAACTGTGCGGGGTACATAGTACAGTAACTGGAAATACGTCAAGAGCCTACACAAGCACCTGGCTGCAGGTAGCTATACTGCAGGTGCAACTGTGCGGGGTACACAGTACAGTAACTGGAAATACTTCAAAGAGCCTACACAAGCACCTGGCTGCAGGTAGCTATACTGTAGGTGAGACTGTGTGGGGTACACAGTAGAGTAACTGGAAATACTTCAAAGAGCATACACAAGCACCTGGCTGCAGGTAGCTATACTGTAGGTGAGATTGTGCGGGGTACAAAATACAGTAACTGGAAATACTTCAAAGAGCCTACACAAGCACCTGGCTGCAGGTAGCTATACTGTAGGTGAGACTAAGCGGGGTACTCAGTACAGTAACTGGAAATACTTCAAAGAGCCTACACAAGCACCTGGCTGCAGGTAGCTATACTGTAGGTGAGACTGTGTGGGGTACACAGTACAGTAACTGGAAATACTTCAAAGAGCCTACACAAGCACCTGGCGGCAGGTAGCTATACTGTAGGTGAGACTGTGCGGGGTACACAGCACAGTAACTGGAAATACTGTAAAAACAACTGCCTGCCTGTCAGTATATTAGGAAGAGAAGAACAGGATCTAGCTAAACTGAATGCAGTGTGTGTATATGGGATGTGTACCTGGGATGCATATATATATACACAATACACTGTAACTGCAGCTAACTGACTTGACCTGCCTACTCTATCTAACTTAAATCAAATTACACTGTCTCTCTATCTCTGTCTCAACGCCGGAACACACTACACAGGGCCGACGTGCAGGCGGCCTTATATAGTGTGGGGCATGTACTAAACCCCCTGAGCCATAATTGGCCAAAGCCTCGTTGGCTTTGGCCAATTATGGCTCTTTGTACACACAGCGCTGTGATTGGCCGAGCATGTGGGTCATAGTGCATGCTTGGCCAATCATCAGCCAGCAATGCACTGTTATGCCGCAGTGAATTATGGGCCGTCACGCGCCACACGAATTTGGCGCAACCGGACCCTATCGTTCGTAATTCGGCGAACGACCGAACACGTGATGTTCGAGTCGAACATGGGTTCAACTTGAACACGAAGCTCATCCCTAGTGGTTACCTGTTTAGAGTTACAGAGGGGGTCTAGTGCTAGAATTATTGTTCTCGCTCTAATGATCGTGGTGTTACCTCACATGCAGGTACTCTTTATGGAGAGATCTGGAGTCTATAAGACCCCAAATCCCTCCTTTGCACTTGAAAGTATTCAAAACCCCAACATCGGCATTTTCGAATGCTTTCGATTTCTGAAAACTGGCACCGTTGGCTCCCCAGTAAACCAGAAGTGATGTTGTGACATTGTGACGTCGCTTCCAGGTTACTACATCCGAGACCCGATCAAAGCCGTGCCGGCTGGTTGCTCCGGTCTCCCGGAGGGACGGGAGAGCACAGGTGAGCGGCGGAAGGTGGCAGGAGGGGGGTTGTCCCCTCCCGCTGCTTGTAATAACAGCCGAGCTGCTGTTATTACGAGAGAGCTGACCATCGGCCTCTAAAGAATGGTACCGGGGTGATACCTGCAGCTGAATATCATCACTCCGGTAGAACCACTTGAAGCCAATAAAGTACAGGTATGTAATTTGGCGGCAAGCGGTTAAGTGTGGACCATCACTTATACCAGTCACGTGAGGGAGGTGGAGAGAATGTTCTCAGGGTGAGGAGCAGAGCAGACACTGTTCATGGTGGACGATGGAGTGGAGAGAGGAGGCGTAAATGGTCACAGAGCACTGGGAGAGAGTGTAACTACACCGGCCATTTAATGGAAAAGGGAAAAGTTCCGGAAGTCGCACATCTCTGCAAAACCCCATAAGAAGGTGTATGACAGCCTCAGCCCTGGGCTCCAACCAGGCCACACCCCAACGCGTTTCACTCCATCCGCAGAGCTTAGTCATGGCCCCCTATCTCTTTTTTTGAGGCCTTAAAACGTCAGGAGAGTGCAAATAACCCTCAAATGACTCGTTTTTGGAAAGTAGACAGCCAAAGGTATTACGTAAGAGTCATGGTGAGTTTTTTGAAGTTCTAATTTTTTGGGGACAATTTTTGGCAAAATAAAGAAATTAAGTAAAATATTTTTTTTTTCCATTTTTTTTTTTAACATACTGTCACCAGTGCAGTTCAGCGTCATCATATGACTGGTGTGGCAGTGATCAGGGATACTAACTGGCGACTGTATGCATAAAAAATAATAATTTTATATTTAATTTCTCAACATTTTTTTGTTTTTTTTTTTAAATTTTTATACATACGTCCATCAGATTAGTTCAGTGTCCCCATAGTGACCTTGTACTACTCTGATAAGTGATAAGCACTGTAACAGTTATCATTTGAACTGTCATGAATGGGTTTTCCATTCATGACAGCTTGCTTTCTGTTGAGGTGCTGTGATTGGCTACAGCTAATCACATGGTACAGGGTGCTGTGATTGGCCCAGGTACCATGTAATATTTGTGGGCCAATCACAACATCTGTTGACATGCTGTGATTGGCTACAGCTAATCACATGGTACAGGGTGCTGTGATTGCCCCAGGGACCATGTGATAGCTGTGGGCCAATCACAATACCTGTTGAAATGCTGTGATTGGCTACAGCTAATCACATGGTACAGGGTGCTGCGATTGGCCCAGGTACCATGTGATAGCTGTGGGCCATTCACAATACCTCTACAGGAAGCACAGTTGTTACGAATGAAACCCATTCATGACATGTTTAGAGTTACAGAGGAGGGCTAGAGCTAGAATTGTTGCTCGCGCTCTAACGCACGCGGCGATACCTCCCATGTGTAGTTTGAACGGTGTTTACATATATGGGCAGGACTAACATGTCCGTTCACTTCTGAGCGCGAGCTACCCGGGACAGGGGCGTTTTAAATTTTTTTTTTGTTATTTTTTTTTTTTATTTTACTTTTTTTATTTTTACTTTATTTTACAAACATTTTTTTTTTATCACTTTTATTCCTATTACAAGGAATGTGAGCATCCCTTCTAATAGGAACCATTTGTGACAGGTCCTCTTTATGGAGATGTGTGGGGTCAATAAGACCCTACATCTTTCCTCCAGGCTGGAAAGCATGAGATCGAGAAAAAAAATTCACCGATCTCATGCTGACAACCGCGATCGCTACTTTGTTTACTTCCGGGAACCCGGGCGTGACGTTATAATGTCGCGTCCGGGCCTCCGACAGTCATAGAGATGACTGGTGACCATCTGGTCACCAGTCATCTCTATCATCGTCATCCGGCACCGGACGATTCTTACTCTGGGCCCCCAATGGCACGGGAGAGCCCCGGAGAAGCACCGGATGGCGGCGGGAGGGGGGATGTCCCCTCCCGTCGCCTGTAAGAACGATCAAGCGGCAGAATTGCCACTATGATCATTCTTATGGTACACAGAATCGCCGGCTGAAAACAAGGATATCTAAATGATGCCTGTAGCTGCTGGCATCATTCAGATATTCCCACTGAAAGTCCAGGATGTCATATGACGTCCTTGGGCAGGAAGTGGTTAAAAATCAGTATTTTTTGCTAGAAAATTACTTAGAGCCCCCAAACATTACTTTTTTTTTTTTTTTTTAGCAAATATCCTAGTGAATAAAATGGTGGTCGTTGCAATTTTTTATGTCACACAGTATTTGCACAGCGGTTTTCCAAACGCAATGTTTTAGGAAAAAATACACTTTAACCACTTACGGACCACCCGCCGTCGTTACTTGGTACTTTGAAGAGGTATGTCATTGATACGGCAGCAGCTAGCTACTATAACCCCGGTAGCTTCTTCTTCAGCGGGCAGTACGCTTCAAGATAAAAGTGGTCTCAGCGGTGGATTCGCCGCGAGATTACTTTTATCGGCGGCGGGAGAGGGCCCCCACCTCCTGCTGCATTTCGGTGCCCACCGTCACGTTTCGGTGCCGTCCGCCGCTTACCGGAGCTGTCGGAAGCGGCGGAGACAATCGGGTCCTCTCCCTGGCTTGGTATGGAGACGAGTGAGGGGAAGATGGCCCCCACCCAGCTCCATACCAATGCAGGGCGGAAGCGGCGTCAAAACGTCACTTCCGCCCATAGCTCTTAAAGCAACATTTATTTTTTATTTTTTTTCAAACTTTTTTTTTTTTTTTATTGCATTGCATTTTTAATTGCCTTTTGGTGTAAATATGAGATCTGAGGTCTTTTTGACCCCAGATCTCATATTTAAGAGGTGCCATGCTTTTTTTCTATTACAAGGGATGTTTAAATTCCTTGTAATAGAAATAAAAGTGACACAATTTTTTTTTTTTTTAAAGAACAGTAAAAATATAAAAATAAAAAAATAAAAGGTAAAATAAATAAGAAAAAAAACATGTAAACGCTCCCCGACCCGCCGAGCTCGTGTGCAGAAGCAAACTCATACATAAGATGTTTTCTGATAAAGACTTCTGAAGAAGAGAGATTTCCTCATACTGGCCTTTTCTGGATCTCCAACCACAAACCAGAGCGGAAAGAAGCATAATGGATAGGAAAGTAACATTTCACGAAGAAACAAAAATCAACATGTTGTCAGCCCTAAAGGGCTTCATTAATGGGTCAGTCCTACCAAAAGTGGGTCTTTATTACAGGTGGAGCCTGGCTGGCTTCTTTTATGTCTTCAATTCTCTAGCAGTGAGATCGCTCAGTCATAATCCCAGCTCTGTTCTCACCCACCTTTGTATGAAATAAATAGAAATCATGAAGGGATTGTAGAAACCCCTCATAATGGGCCCAGCAGGTGTACAGAACTGAAATCTCAGCACATGTATTGTGGGAACCCCTAATACTGGGCCCAGGAGGTGTACAGACCCAGAAACTCAGCCCAGGGATGTTGAGAACCCCTCATAATGGACACAACAGGTGTACAGACCTGGGTACTCAGCACAGGGATGGTGGGAACCCCTCATAATGGGCACAGCAGGTGTACAGACCCAGGAACTCAGCCCAGGGATGATGAGAACCCCTCATAATGGGCACAGCAGGTGTACAGACCCAGGAACTCAGTCCAGGGATGGTGAGAACCCCTCATAATGGACACAGCAGGTGTACAGACCCAGGAACTCAGCCCAGGGATGGTGAGAACCCCTCATAATGGGCACAGCAGGTGTACAGACCCAGGAACTCAGCCCAGGGATGGTGAGAACCCCTCATAATGGACACAACAGGTGTACAGACCTGGGTACTCAGCACAGGGATGGTGGGAACCCCTCATAATGGGCACAGCAGGTGTACAGACCCAGGAACTCGGCCCAGGGATGGTGAGAACCCCTCATAATGGGCACAGCAGGTGTACAGACCCAGGAACTCAGCCCAGGGATGGTGAGAACCCCTCATAATGGACACAGCAGGTGTACAGACCTGGGTACTCAGCACAGGGATGGTGAGAACCCCTCATAATGGGCACAGCAGATGTACAAACCCAGGAACTTAGCACAGGGATGGTGGGAACCCTTTATAATGGGCACAGCAGGTGTACAGACCCAGGAACTCAGCACAGGGATGGTTAGGACCCCTCATAATGAGCACAGCAGATGTACAGACCCGGGAACTCAGCACAGGGATAGGGGGACACCTCATAATGGGCTCAGCACGTGTACAGACCTAAAAACTCAGCACAGGGATGGTGGGAACTACTCATAATGGGCACAGCAGGTGTACAGACCCGGGAACTCAGCACAGGGATAGGGGGACACCTCATAATGGGCTCAGCACGTGTACAGACCTAAAAACTCAGCACAGGGATGGTGGGAACTACTCATAATGGGCACAGCAGGGGTACAGACCCAGGAACTCAGCATAAGGATATGGGAACCCCTCATAATGGACACTGGAATGCACCCTGGAATGCACATATAAGGTAGTGCAATGTTTCAGAGTCATGCAGGACCCCTTCATCAGGCCTGATGTGATCATGCTTCAATAAAAAATTGTTTGGACGCTACCTGTCGATCTGTGGTGTGTCAAAAATATTCATTGAGTCTCTCATAATCTGCACAGCAGGTATGCAGACATGGGAACTCTGATCAGAGATGAAGGGAACCCTTTATAATGTGTGCAGACCCGGGGACACAGTGCAGGGATGGTCCTCATAAAGGCACCCACAATGTATAATATTGCAATATATTTATTATTTTACTCTATTTATACTCTTGCTCGGGTCTGCGGTCAACCATCGTTGGTGGTTGTCAAAGTTCTGGGCATTTGCCATGATATTTCTTTTCTTTTTTTTTTTAATTGTCTATTTATTGAGTATTTTCAAAAATATAGGAACAGTATACATATTCATATAAGGAAAGTCAACAAAGGGAGTATAATCTCAATGATTTCAATAATCTCTCCTATCATAACATAGGAAAGTAATATAAAATGTCAAATGATTATCAGACATTACATATACATCATGGTGAGGGGGAAAGAAGTTAACTATTGAACCAGTTTCAACTGTGATCTAGTTGGTACTTTTACTACTCGTTTAATCAAGGAGTTTGCCCCACATTAACTCAGAGCTACTTGTGGATATTCGGAGGAATCCCATTTCCCCCATATAGTGTCAAAACTGGGAAGGGAGTCATCAATTACAGCTGTAATATGTTCCATCCTACGGATATCTGCGATGGCCGTCAGAAATTGTGTGAAAGTAAGGGGGGCATTGGCAAGCCAGCACCGGGGAATAGCACGTTTAGCTGCTAATAAAATGAAGGCCATCAGTTTCCTGAGGGGTTTAGGTGTTTTCAGAAGGGGTAAGCCTAATAAGAGGTGTATAGGCTGATGGGGTATAGGGCCACTCAGGATTTTTTCCAGAAGGACATGGATCCGTGACCAGTAAGGTGTGATCATAGGGCATTCCCAAAGTATATATGTAATAGTGGGTGCCTAAAGACGAGCCACATCTCCAGCAATGCCCAGAGGTTGTCAGCTTCTGTTTTACTAAGAATTCTGGAGTCCTGTACCAGAACATTAATATTTTATAGGCGGTTTCCTTCTGGGCCACACATCTAGATACCTTGGAGGTAGCCTCCCAAATTTCCTTCCATCCATGTAATGAGATGGGTATGTTTAAGATGTGGGACCATTTCCGCATATAAGAATGAGTTTTCTCTGTGATGGGGAAGCAGCATTCAGAATCTTATAAATGGTAGATATTAGGTGAGGTTCATAGGGACCTCTGGAGCACACCAGTTTGAATTTCGTGGGTATAATTAAAGTCAATTGTGGGGCTCTGGTGAAAAAGAAATGTTTAATTTGTAGAAAGGAGTAGAAGAGACTTTTCGGGACTTCATATTTAGATTGTAGGTCAGGGAAGGTGAGGAGTTTACGCGTCACTGGGTGAACCAGATGACATAGCTGAAATATTCCGGCTTTTGTCCGTAGGATAGGCTGTCAGGGATTTCCGGATTGAAGATAATATTTATTAAAGGAGAGCATGGGGATGAAAGAGAGTATTTACTGGAACAGCTTTTCCAGATTGAAAGTGTAAATAACATCGGATTCAAACAGACTCTACGCAATTGAGAGGTACATTTGTCCGAGGATGGCCATAACATGCAGCATGGGTGGGCAGGTACTGTAATGCTCATTTCTTTCTTGGACAATCTGTTAGGGGCGCATCTAGACGTCCAAGAGGCTATGGCTCTCAGATGTGTAGCAAAGTAATACTTGATTATATCAGGTGTCCCTAGACCTCCTCCGGCTCGAGTTGTAAGGAGAACTGAACTGGCTATCCTATGGGACATGTTATTCCATATAAAGTTCAGGAAATCCCTTTGGAGTAGCTTCAGTTAAGACATTGGGATCATTACTGCGAGGGTCTTAAAAAGATATAGGAGTTTAGGGTGCACTGACATTTTGAGGACATTTAGGGATAGGGGAAGCTTGGTCCATATCTTCAATAATTTGTTAATTTCTATGACCATAGAGGGAAAATTGGCCTGAAAGAGAGTATGAGGAGGTCAGGTGGACACCGAGGTACTTAAGTGAGTGAGGGCACCAGCGGTATTTGAAGTTTTCTTTTAAAGTCGAGAGCATATCTGTCAAGAGGTTGATAGGGAGAGCTTCAGCTTTGGTTGGGTTTATTTTAAAACCTGAAATATTGCCAAATTGGTTTAGGGTTGCATGAAGTGAGGGGAGTGAGATATGGGGATGGGTCAGTGTTAATAAGATGTCATCGGCAAATAAGGATAATTTGTATTCCCGATGTCTCAGCGCCACCCCCTTTATGTCTGGATGGGAACGAATGGCTTCGGCCAAGGGTTCCAGACTGAGGATGAAAAGCAGGGGGGATAAGGGACACCCCTGTCAGGTACCGTTACTTAGGGAGAATGGTGGAGAGACATGAAAAGCCAACTGTACCTGGGAGGTCGGTGTGGAGTAAAGTGCTTTCAGAGCGTGTATGAAGGGGCCGGAGAATCCATATCTAGTCAAGATAGCGAACATGAATGACCAGTTTAGGCGGTCAAATGCCTTTTGGGCATCTAAACTAAGTACTACAGCAGGTCTCTTAGTTTTAGTCAGCAGGTCAATAAGATCAACAGTTCGTTTGGTATTGTGTCCTGCATGTCTAGTGGGAACAAACCCTACCTGGTCCTGATGTATGAGTGAGGGGAGAAGTAAAGAGAGTCTGTTAGCTAGAATTTTAGTAAAAATGTTATAGTCAGTGTTTAAGAGAGCGATGGGGCGGTAGTTGTCCGGTAATGATGAGTCTTTGTCCAGTTTCATGATGACTGTGATAAAAGCGTGTAGAAATTGGAAATGGGGAATTTCCCCTTACATCAGAGAGGTGAATAGGCTAACCATATGGGGCATTATGACCGGTAGGAAGCTTTTGAAATAAGAATAAGGAAGTCCGTCGGGCCCGTGGGATTTGTGGGATGGAAGTTGATTTATAACCGCAGTAACCTTTTCAACAGAAATGGGTGCATTAAGTCCTGAGCAATCCTCAGGGGGGAGTGTAGGGAGTTTTAAAGATTCTATGAAGGTGTCAAATTTTTCTTGGGTGAACTGGGAATGCTGGTCTGCAGACAGGCAGTTATAGAGTTTTCGGTAGAAGTCACCAAAGACTTTGGACATATTTTGGGGGCAGTAAGTTTTTTTTACCGTGGGGTCGTAATAGGAAATTAGGGATAGAGGTAGTGGATCTTGGTTTAATTTATTGACCAACATTCTGTGGGGCTTATTAGCATATTCATAGAATTTTTGCTTGGACCAAAGCATGGACTTAGCAAATGTATTCAAGTCTAAAGACTTAATGCGGTTGCGCAATGAGATCACAGACCTGAGGCTGCCACCGTGGGAAGATTGAGGAGATATTCCTATGCTTTGAATAATGCAGTAAGAAACCTTTGGAGGTTTCGGTCTCGTTTAAGACAAGAGCCCGAGGAGATGCACTCTCCTCTGAAGAAGGCCTTATGAGCTTCCCACAGAGTGGACGCCCCAAAGACCGAACCCTCATTCAAACAATTCAAAGTTCAATTTTTGCTGTAAATGAAGGTGAATGTCAGGTGAATGTCAGGTGTTTTAAGGAGAGCCTCATTGAGATGCCAGTGACAAGTCCTAGGCGTAGGTTTGGATAGGAGAAGGTCTAGTTCTATGGGGGCGTGATCCAACCAAATGATCGGGTTAATTTCTGAATTAACCACATATGTCAATAGGGGTGCAGAGACAAAGAAATTATCCAGTCTTGTGTATAATTTGTGAGGGGGCGAATAGAATGTAAATTGTTTGGCTGTAGGATGCTTCACCCTACAAGTGTCAAAAAGATTGTGAGCCGGATGAGTTTTCAAAATGATCAGGCCAATTTTTGGACCTGGGGGGGGTGGGATATGTGCAAAAATGGCAAATCTGTCTTTAGTTGGTGACATGCATGGATTAAAATTGCCCCCAATGACCATGAAGGGTTTGGAAAAGGGTTGAAGTTTCTCAAAAAATTCCTCAAGAAACCCAATCTGTCCAGTATTGGGTGCATACACGTTGGCAAGGGTAAATGAGGTATTCTTGTGAATCACAGCTCAGGAGAAAAAATTGACCCTGTGGGGTCTAGATAGGAGGATTTGATATGTATGGTAGAAGAGTGTTTCCATAATATGGTCACTCCAGCTCTCCTGGAGGAGTCGGAGGCTATATAGGCCGGTGGGCAAGTGTTTGGAAGTGAATTTAAATGAACCCTCTGCCTTGAAGTGTGTCTCCTGAACCATGATCACTTCTGCCTTAGAGGATTTGAACTCTTTCAACGCTAGCCAGTAGGGATGGGTTGAACACCCCCCGGTTCAGTTCACATCCAGAACATGCGAACGGACCGAAAGTTCTGGGCTGTAATGTAATGTCGGGTCCCGGCAATATGGATGAAAATCAGTGAGACAAACGGCATGGGTACCCCCCCACCCCAGCCCATTACCAGGCCCTTTGGGCCTTGTATGGATATTAAGGGGAACCCCGCACCCAAATTAAAAAAAGAAAAGGCGTTGGGCCCCCAGGCCCTATATACTCTGAACAGCAGTATACAGGCAGTACAAACAAGACAGGGACTGTAGGTTTGTTCTTATGTAGAATCTGTTTGTAATTTGGAACAGGTACATTTTGTAAGTGTAGCTCCAGCCAAAAAATCTATTTTAAAGCTTTTTGGATAACATAGGGAAGGGTTATCACCCCTGTAAGATTTGTTTTGCTGTCTGTGCCCCTGTTCAGAAGATTTCACCTCACTTTCTGTGCCAATGACAATTGGATTTTGAAAATTTGGGGTTTTTAAGGGAAACAAGGATTGGTGAAATATCAGTGGAGGAGACACCTTTTCCCCATATTAAATCTTACAGGAGAGAATTTCCCTTCCTAGGGGTAGATTTCCTCTCACTTCCTGTTGTCTCCCTCCGTTTGTAAGTAGGAGTCGTTTGTATGTCAGATTTTTGAAAATAGGGGACTGCCTGTATATACTATACGGCCTGCCCTATACACTCTGTGGAAAATTGGGCCTTAGGTGTTGGTGGTACCAGAACACTGTAAGCCCTCACAGTTACTCTTGGTGGGCACTGGAATGGGCCCTGCTGTGAAATATTAGATCAAAAATTGTAAAAATTGGGCCTTAGGTGGTGGTGGTGGTGGCACAACACTGTAAAGCCTCACAGATACTTTTGTTGAGCGCAGGAACAGGCCCTGCTGTGAAATATTAGATCAAAAATTGTAATTACACTCCCCTGTTAAACAGGGGCATAAAAATTGGGCCTTAGGCAGTGGTGGTGGTGCCACAACACTGCAACCCCTCACAGATACTTTTGTTGAGCGCAGGAACGAGCCCTGCTGTTAAATATTTGATCAAAAACGTTGATTTCTACCTGGTTGGCATGTCACAGATGAGGCGGTTCTTGGGCAGGTTGCATTCCTTTTGGAGGTCAGCCAGACAAGCACTGGCATTATATGACCGGCGGAAATGCCCACAGACTTTCCTGGCCTGCCTCAGGAGATCCTGTAAGCCCGGGTACCTGCTCAAGAACCGCTGCACCACCAAATTAAGGACGTGAGCCAAACAGGGAACATGGGTGAAGTGTCCCTGTTGGAGGGCGGAGAGGAGGTTGGTGCCATTGTTGCAAACCACCATTCCTTGCTGAAGCTGGTGTGGCGTCAACCACCTCTGAGCCTGCCCCTGCAGAGCTCACAGAATCTCTGCCCCAGTGTGGCTCCTGTCCCCTAAGCAGACCAACTCAAGCACCACATTGCATATTTTTGCCTGAGTGCTTGCGTAGCCCCTAGAACGCCTACGGAGCACCCCTGGTTCCGAGGACAAATCTGCACAGAAAGAGGCCATAGAGGAAGAAGAGGAGAGGGTGGAAGAGAGAGGTGTGGCAGAATCGCCACTACCAGCATTTTGGAGGTGTGGTGGTGGAACAAGCTCCAACAATACTGCACCCTGTCCTGCATCCTTCCCAGCTGCCAGCAGGGTTACCCAGTGGGCCTGGAAAGAAAGGTAACGTCCCTGTCCATGCCTGCTGGACCATGAGTCAGCAGTAATTTGCACCTTACCGCTGAACGCCCTATCCAAATAATAAAAAACAAACGAATACAGCGCTGATAAAAAAATTATAAGGAATATATAGAACCACACCATAAATAAACTAAATATAAAGTGCTAAGTGCAATAATAAACAATAAATGTGAATGATAATGATGGTAGGTGCAATGCACAAATCAGCTAATAATTGCCAATATACTACATATCTAGTACAGTTTACCAAAAATATACGCAATTGTTGCTATCAATTGCTATAAACACAAATACCATGAATGGTGAATAATGGTATATAATGAGTGCAATACACAAATTAGCTGCTAGTTGCCAATACCTGTATGCCATATAAGTGAAGTACATATTGCAAAAAATAGGCCGTTGGTGCTACCCAATTGCTAAAAAGGTGAGGAATAGATATATATTACCACAGTAGAAATGATAAATGCTTTCAAATAATCCCAAATAGATGCCACCAGCTGGGCTAGCACAGTTGAAATAATAAATACTTGCTAATAGTCCCAAATAAATACCACCAGCTGGGCTAGTACCCAAAGTTCTTTACAGAAAATCTTGCCGGAAAGCAGACAACGACTCTTCAGCCTGTGCTATCAGTCAATCCCCATAGGTGTTTACAAGGCGGTACCTCTGGCGTGGATATGAATGTGAAATAGCTGGTGTTCAAATCGGAAAGGCCATAAGCTTGCAGATGTCAACCCAAAAGCAAAGAAAGAAGCAATATGGTGAAGTATTGCGGAGCTATAGGATCACTTGCGCATCAAGGCGCTACTCACAAATCCTCGGTTGCAATCAGGCATGTCAGAAAACTTCCGTGATCGCCGCTAGTAGCGTGCGTTCCACGGAGCCAGGAAGAAACATCACTTGGTTAAGCGTAAGCCGGATGTTTCATCGACGCGTTTCGCCCCTCCCCCAGGGCGCATCAAAGGACTTAACATCCAACCCACGGATATGAAATATATAGGGTGTATGAGATAAGTGACAGCCAATCAAGGCTAGGTGGGAGTCAAACACCACCCCATGTCCTGATTCATCATATCCTGTTGCAATCCAAAAAACTTTATTACAGAAAGTAGACAGCGTACGATTAGTATACATAAAAACTAAAAAATATATGTGGACGCCTAAGTCTCACATGCATAAAATACATCTCGCATCAAATTTGTTTGGTTAAAATAAACAATAAACGTATTATTTGGATAGGAGTATTTGGCAAGACTATTAATGGATAAATGGATTGATAGTGAAAAAAATAATATATAAAAAAATCACAAATAATAATAAAAAATAATAAATAATAAAAAATTAATTAATAAAAAATTAATAAATAAAAATAAAATAAAGAAAGAAAGAGAAAAAAATATAATAAAAATAAAAATAAAAATAAAAAATAAAAATAAAGAATAAAAATAATAAATAAATATAAAGATGAAAATAAAAATAAAAATATAAATATAAAGTAAAAATGAAAATAAAAATAAAAGTGGAAATATGAAAATAAAAATAAAAATAAAAATAAAAAATACAAAAATCAAAAACAAAAAATATAAGAATTGAAAAACACTTTTCTATCCATTCCTATTCAACTTAAAATGTGGTGATTAAAATTTTTGCATTAAATAACAATGCAACAACATATTAGGGGGAAGGTATGACCACCTCCCTACTCCCCAATCTATAACTCCAATCAACAGTATAAAACAAATATCAAACAAGTAAAATGATGACAATATATTTTAAAATTACCAATTGGATAGGAAGCAATTCAGATCTAGCTCAATATTGAGCCCATAAGGATGTAAAGTATGAAGCCGGTGGATCCATTGGGTTTCATTCTGTGAAATGGCTCTCTTAAGATCAGAGCCTCGCCAATGTCCCTCAACTTTATCAATTCCACAGAAGGTCAATAAGCTGGGCTCCCTATTGTGGAATAGCCTAAAATGGTTTGAGAGGCCATGGTGTTTATAGCCTTTCTTAATTCTATTGACATGTTCTCTAAGACCCCTTTCACACTGGGGCGGTTTGCAGGCGTTATTGCGCTAAAAATACCGCCTGCAAACCGACCCAAAACAGCCGCTGCTGTTTGTTCAGTGTAAAAGCCCGAGGGCTTTTCTCACTGAAGCGGTGCGCTGGCAGGAGAAGAAAAAATCTCCTGCAAGCCGCATCTTTGGAGCGGTGAAGGAGCGGTGTATTCACTGCTCCTAAACTTCTCCTGCCCATTGAAATCAATGGGACAGCGCGACTATACCGCGGCAATACCGCAGCTATAGCCGCGCTATACGAGTGGTTTTAACCCTTTTTCGGCCGCCAGCGGGGGGTTAAAACCACACCGCTAGCGGCCGAATACCGCGATAAAACAGCGCTAAAAATAGCGCTGTCTTACCGCTGACGCCCCCCACTGCCCCAGTGTGAAAGCAGCCTAAGTCTAACCCCTAGCTGCCTGGTGGTCCTCCCCACATATTGCAAATTACATGGGCAGGATAGTAAATAAGTCACATGCGTGGTACTGCATGTGATAAATTTCTTGATTTAAAAAGCCCTTCCTTCGGATAATGACCTAAAGTGGGTAGTTTTTTTTCTTCCGAAATTTTGAAGTCCTACATATCATGCACCTGCCACAACTATAGAACCCAGTCTTATCCAAAAAAGTACACACCTTCCTGGGTGGATTCACCACATTATGTGCCAGTTGTAATCTAAGTGTGGGTGGCTTTGTGTAGATAAAACTTGGACGAGTAGGTAGGATTTTCTTCAAATCTATATCTTCCAACAATAGAGGCCAATGTTCTTTAATAATCTTTTCAAAATGACGATATTGTCTATTGAAACCTGTCTTGAATGCTATACTATAATCATTTTCTTTCATGACTTTGGGTTTGAATAAATCCTTTCTATCCATTTCACCAACTATCCTTTTAGTGCGTTCCAAGTCTTCCAGTTTGTATCCCTTGGCTCTAAAGCGTTCCAGAATAACATATGCTTGTGAGTTGTAATCATCTTCTTTACTGCAGTTTCTTCTCACTCTGAGCATTTGGCTTTTTGGAATACCCCTCAACCATCTCGGATGATGGCAGCTGGTCAGCGGAATACTACCATTCCTGTCAACGTCTTTAAAAAAAAGTGCGCGTGCATAGTTTGTCACCTTCTCTAAAGACAGTGAGATCTAGGAAATTGATCTCCGTGTGACTAAAACTCTCAGAAAAGGAAATATTGAAAGAATTTTCACAAATTTTCTTTAAAAATTCACAAAAAGATTCTGGTGATCCTGCCCAAATTATAAAAATGTCATCAATATACCTTTTGTAGAGTCTAAGCTCTGGTATATTGGTTTGGTATATAGCTTGATTTTCCCCAAAACTCATGAAAATGTTGGCTACTGAGGGGGCATACTTAGCCCCCATTGCCACACCTTTAATCTGTCTATAACACTCTTTTTCATGCCAGAAAAAATTATGGCTCATCGCCATATCAAGTGCTTTCAAAAGAAACTCTTTCTGTGTGGATTTAATATTGGTACTTCCCAAAGCCCATTCAACGGCTTAAAGGGCATGTTTTTGTTGGATATTTGTATATAGCGAGTTGACATCCATACTTGCCAACAAACAATGTCCAGATACTATCATTGGGCTGATCAATTCTATAAGATCCTTGCTATCTTTGAGGTAAGAGGGGTATCTTTTGGTGAGCGGCTGCAAAAAATAGTCCAAATATTCCCCAAGTCTATAAAATAAGATATATAGAAAATATCCAACAAGGCCAAGACATCGCCTTCCACATGTTGGTAGAGAGCCAGAATGGCCTTCCGAGAAAAAAACTGGCGTTTGAGAACCTGCCACTGAGGTACTGCACATTCCACAAACTCTCCAAAGGGGGCAGAGTCTACCAGCTGAAAAGGCAGCAGTTGGAGTGCTAGCAATTTAGCCAAACTAGCATTCAGCCACTGAGCATGTGGATGGCTGGGACCGAATTTGTTTAGCTGGTTTAGCAACTGGAGTGGGGAAATTTGCCTGCTACAATTTAGCAAATTGCCCGGAAGTGCTTGGAACACCTAATTCTGATGAGGAGCAAGGAGAGGTCCGCCTTGTTCTTTGGTGTGGGTCTTTTAAGTACTGTTGCCAACGGAATAAATGGGACCTCGACATGTTTGGTCAAGCATGTGGTGCCCAAGCCGCTGCTGTTTTGGCCACGCTTGATTCACTTCAGACACATGTTGAAACAGCAACGATGCGATCTGCTGCACACATCTCAAAAAAGGCCTACACCAAAGAACTGATGGGAAAACGCGCGGAGTCAGCAGCGCCCGGCACATGCGGAGCTCTGCGGTGTGATGCAGTCAGTTGCCTGCCCTTAAGCTGGCCCCTGGAAGGCATCCTGTCTCGTTGGAGATGTGCCTCCTCCTCCTCCTCTCTTCTATCTGGCACCCACGTAGAGTGAGTAACCTCATCATCCCCTCCTTCCTCGCCACTGGAGCAAACCTGGCAGTATGCTGCAGCTGGGGGAACATGACTGTCAGTTTCTTGTCCTTCTTGGGCACCCCCTTTCTATGGGCTCACGTTAATGCCTTCATCCTTAACCTGGGTACCATCATCAGAGCCTTCAAAATGCTGCACATCCTCCTGCAGCATGTACCCTACACTGTGGTTGAACAGTTTGGGGACTCCTCAAGGCATGATGGGGGGGCTAGGGAAGGAGTGACTGATGACACTGAGCCAATGGAAGAGGCTGCTTTGGCAGCTGCATTGGCAGACAAAGTACCCTGAGCCTGGGTGACAGAAGATGAGGACGGCTTGGTCATCCACTCTACCAACTCTTCTGCATGTTGTGGCTCAGCATGACCAGCTGCCGAAAAAAAGGACAAGCGTGCCCCACGGCCATGTGCTGAGGATGCACCATGTCCACAACCAGCACTGTTGGCTGTAGACACAGAGCCTGCTTGCCCTCTTTTAATGGCCTGTGAGCATCTGCCTCTCCCTGGTGGCCTTCCAGACATACCGTACAATTAGATTAGCAAAACAACGCCTGAAGTTTACTAAAAACAGTACCCCAGGAATGGCCTACAGTCAGGTATAGGCTTGGCTAGACTATATATATATATACAGGCTTGTGTGTATATATATAAATTAACTTCAGTTCACTGAGTCACCTACCTGCCTGCTTGAAAGTGTCTTTGAACACGCACTCCAGGAATGGCCTACAGTCAGGTATAGGCTTGGCTGGACTACAATGCAGTGGATATATATTTTATGAACTGCAGCTCACTGAGTCACCTGCCTGCCTGAAAGTGTCTTTGAACACACACTCCAGGAATGGCCTACAGTCAGGTATAGGCTTGGCTAGACTATATATATGTATATACAAGCCTATTTAATTATATATTAATTAAATGCACTGCATCTAGCTGAATCAACTGCCTGCCTGAAGTATATTAGAAACAGTACAGCAGGAAAGGTCTGCAGTGAGATCTAGCTAAACTGTATACAGTGTGTGTGTGTGTGTATATATATATATATATATATATATATATATATATATGTGTATATATATATATACACTAAATACACTGCAGCTAACTGTATCGCTGCCTGAAGTTTATTAGCAACAGTACACCAGGAACGGTCTGCAGTGAGATCTAGCTAAACTGTATACAGTGTATATATTTATATACTAGACTGGATGTATATATGTGAAATACACTGCAGCTAACTGAAACAACTGCCTGCCTAAAGTATATTAGAAACAGTACAGCAGGAACGGTCTGCAGTGAGATCTAGCTAAACCGTATACAGTATATATTTATATATATATATACAAGACCGGGATGTATATATAGATACTAAATATACACTGCAGCTAACTGAATCGCCTACCTGCTCAAACTAAATTACAGTAAATGACACTCTCTCTGTCTCTCTCTTAACAACGCCACCAACACACTAAACATGGCTGACGTGCAGGCGGCCTTATATAGTGTGGGGCGTGGACTTAAGAACCTGAGCCATAATTGGCCAAAGGCACCCTGCCTTTGGCCAATTATGGCTCTCTTCGCTGACGGCGCTGTGATTGGCCAAAGCATGCGGGTCATAGTGCATGCTTGGCCAATCATCAGCCAGCAATGCACTGCGATGACGCAGTGCATTATGGCCCGTGACTTAGCTCATGAGCAAGCTTGCTCACCTCTTTGGCAATGTTGTGGGTGATGCTGTGGAGCAGTGCCTGCAGCTTGTTGTCTAATACTTCCACTGTTACTGGTAGTGACATTGAGGGGGGTCCAGGTGGGTGTGAGTGTTGTGGGGGATCCTCTGCAAACAGACAGGGGTTGACCAGCGGGAGCGTGTCCGTCTGGTTCACAGCCACCACCGGAGTACTTGAGGTACTTATCCATAGACTTGGCAGGCCGGAGAACGGCCCGTGGAGCGTGCCTCTGGTATATGCGTCGCTTGTCCCCAATCTTACCCATACACTGATCGGAGGGCAGCTGTGAGGTCCCCGGAGCTTGAAAGGCTAAGGCTGCGGAGCGGGCGGTTCGGATGTGCAGGCGGAGACCAGAGCTCAGATCTTAGGCGTGCACCATCTTTGCAAGTCACGCATGCACCCTTGCCATGATATTTCTATCATCTGCAATTGTAGAAGTTCAGAGCTTACTGCAAGAAATAGAAGTAACACTGAAATAGAATATGATCCGTTGCCCCGAGCATGTACAGACACTTTAAGGCAGTGTTGCACCGCAGAGTGTTGGGACATGTATTATTATCAGTACAGATAGTAGTAGTCGGTCACATTCATCTGAACTTCTTCTGTAATGTGGAAGACCTTTGGTAGCTTCTCCAAGAGTGTCAGGAACATCCCTCAACATTTCTATCCACACAGGGAGCGCCAACACCTTCAACCAATCACTATGGGAAGGTAGATGTTGATTGTCCAAAAACAAGGATGGGAGGTCTGAAGGTTGTAATCCAATTCTTGGTGTCAGGAATAGTGATGATCTAAATGAACTTGGGTTTGGTTCCAGCAGCAGACACGACTAAAGTTCAGGTGTTGAACCAAACCCCACTGAAGTTAATGGAAGCTGTATGCTAATAAAAGGTTCTGGCCATTTTCTAGGCAAGGAATTGTCAAACAACTGACAAGGGGGTCGGGGTGGCTGGGTACTGCACTAAGGAACATATATCAGAGCAAATTTTTTTTTTAAATCAGTCTGCCAGAAGCAGCAATTTTACTACTGCTTAAAGTAAAGCATTAAAAGTCCAATAGTCCTTTAAAAGAAAAACTGGGGGGGGGGGGGGGGCTTACTCTGCCTGATATTTAGAAAGAATAAAGTATAATTAAATAATTAAATTGCTGGAAAAATGACAGCTCCCAGCATCCAGAGATTCCCTCCATCTGTACCAGAACCTTATCCTAGCAGAGGGTGTTCTATAGGTGATAATAGGGGACACAAGGTTCCCCCCATACTTCATGCAAGGTCCCTCAGGTCTGGCTTAGAGGGTGCCCTCATGCAACTTCGCGGGCACCCACTGACCCATTTGAAAAAAAAAAAAAAATTCAGCGGACACATGTTAGTTCCAGAAGCTTCCTTCAGCTGAATGACAGCTCTGGTACCCACCACTAAAAAGTAAACAAAGGGCAGGGTCTACTGGGTGGCATCATTGCCCAAATATGGATATGGACATGACCATATTTGGATCTCCGCGAGATTAGTGACCAAATATGGTTTTGTCCATATTTAGCCACTGACGTCACCTGGGAGACCTCGCCCCTTTGTTTACATTTTAGTGGTGGGGACCAGAGGTGTTCAACTGACGTAAGCATCATGTGCATCATCATCATCATCAATATAGGTGCACAGCTGTGGACAATGCTTGAATATATAGCACAAGTAGTTATAGACTAAGACAGACTATGGGTGCAATGTTCAAGACCATGCAGGAACATATAGCACAAGTTGTTGTAGACTAGGATAGTCTATGGGTGCACAGCTGAAGACCATGCAGGAACATTTAGCATAAGTAATTGTAAACAAGGACAGTCTATGGGTGCACAGATGAGGACAATGCAAGAACATATAGCACATGTAATTGTAGACAATTACATTTTATGCAGAAACGATATTAGTGCAGTGCATTAATAAAACAGTCCATGTAGAAAAGGAGAGAATCCCTCATGGCAAGAAGAGGAAATACAATTCTTCTGTATAAAGTGACAATAACCTCCACCCCAGACACGCAGATGTGCTTACCAGATAGGGTGGACCTCTTATTACAGGAGGTCATAAACGCATGTAATCACTCAAGTGGGTAGGAAGTCCATGACCACTATAGATATCCAATACAGCCCCGCAGGAGAACTCTCCAGTGCAGTGCTAAGGGAGATGTCCACTGGTGTCAGTGGAAAAGACTTGCAGCAATCCCAAAAAAATAAGGGGAAAAAGTGCACTCCGTAAGAATAGGAGGTAAATTCAGTAAAAGTTTGATTTTTTAATTCAATAAAAAGTTTTATAACAAGCGCTAAATAGCACAATCTTAAAAACAGCAGCTCAAACAGCACACATAAGAACAGCTTGTTCGAGACTGAACAGCTGAGATGGCAGCGGGTGACGTGTGAAATGAAGCTCCGCCCCCGTAAGCGGTGTTACGTCCAGTCGGAAGCACAAGTAGTTGTAGACTAGGACAGTCTATGGGTGCACAGATGAAGACCATTCAGGAACATACTGTATAGCACATGTAGCAAGTGGTAAGTGGGACGGCTTAGGCAGGCGATGAATCCTATCAATGGTTATGTCTAAGTCTGTGAGACTTGGTATGAGGGACTTGAACAAGGTAGCAGTATAAAGGCCCAGATCCTGTTGCTGCACAGATTCAGGGATCCCCCTAATTTTTAAGTTGTTCCTCCTGGATCTGCCCTCAATGTCTGCCAACTTTGCTTTAATCCATTCATTGTCTGCTTCTTTTTCATCATGAGCATCAACCAACTCATTAATGGTGGGAGCGTATTCCTCCATTTTTGTCTCTATATGATTTACTCTGTTTCCCAAATCTTGTATGTCTGTTCATACGGTGCATGTATATAGCCATGTCAGATTGAAATGTACTTCTTAGGGAGAGAAGCATCTCTTTTAATACCGTGTCTTAACACTGGTTGGTTTTGTGTGGGGAAAGACTCAATCGATTCTGGCAGTTCCCTAGTGTCCTCCTCTGAGTGTGAGGCCGGGCTCCCTGCCCTGTGCAATCCATCGGCATCCAGCCTGGGTTTTGTTTTGGCCCAGCTATGGGAGGATGGGGTGGGTAGTGCATTTTATCCTCTGGGGAGCCTCTATTTTGGGAACGATTACCTTTTTGCGATGGTTGTTGCTGTGATGAGGCCGCTGGAGACGGGTAGGCCTCGGCGCCATCTTGCCCATCTGCTCTGCTGTTTGGAGGAAAAAAGTCTGTCAAACGTTGGGTTTTCCTTCCTTTCTCCACTTTCTGGACATCATCGAGGGGTCCCCGTGCTGTGCCCGCTGCCAGATCCGGTAGTTTTAGCCGCGGATGGGTCGATTTGTGCTGCTGCTGTCCCTATTACACCGGAGCTACTGGCTCACACGTCCATCTGGCTCGCACGCTAGGCCACGCCCAGCGCCGTCTTTAATTTTGATTGGGCCCCGGGCAAACATTTTCTTGGGCCCCCCCCTCCATTCTGAGACATACAAAAAAATAGCAGATAGACTCAAAATCAGTTTACTGCAGCAGATCACGCAGCGATTGCAATTGTTTGCCAGAGGTTACAGCCTATCCTTACCGCTCACTGGCTGGTTGCTAGAGGTTACAACACATAATTTCTGCTTGCCGATTGGTTGCTAGAGGTTACTGCACATTATTAACGTTCACTGATTGGTTGCTATAGGTTAATGCACATCATTACCACTCACTGAGCAGTGGAGCAATCCCAAATAATTGAGTAAAGCGGCACATTAATACACATACTACAGACGAGAGGGTCAGAGAGGGCAGACATACTGCAGGAGATTACCTGAGACTGCAGACATAATGCACAAGATTACCAGAGACTGCGGACATACTGCACGAGATTACCAGACTGCGGACATACTGCACGAGATTACCAGAGACTGGGGACATACTGCATGAGATTACCAGAGACTGCGGACATACTGCACGAGATTACCAGAGACTGCGGACATACTGCAGGAGATTACCAGACTGCGGACATACTGCAGGAGATTACCAGAGACTGCGGACATACTGCACGAGATTACCAGACTGCGGACATACTGCACGAGATTACCAGACTGCGGACATACTGCACGAGATTACCAGACTGTGGACATACTGCACGAGATTACCAGAGACTGCGGACATACTGCATGAGATTACCAGACTGCGGACATACTGCATGAGATTACCAGACTGCGGACATACTGCACGAGATTACCAGAGACTGCGGACATACTGCACGAGATTACCAGACTGCGGACATACTGCACGAGATTACCAGAGACTGCGGACATACTGCACGAGATTACCAGACTGCGGACATACTGCACGAGATTACCAGACTTCGGACATACAGCATGAGATTACCAGACTGCGGACATACTGCACGAGATTACCAGACTGCGGACATACTGCACGAGATTACCAGAGACTGCGGACATACTGCACGAGATTACCAGACTGCAGACATACTGCAGGAGATTACCAGAGACTGCGGACATACTGCACGAGATTACCAAACTGCGGACATACTGCAGGAGATTACCAGAGACTGCGGACATACTGCACGAGATTACCAAACTGCGGACATACTGCATGAGATTACCAGACTGTGGACATACTGCACGAGATTACCAGAGACTGCGCACATAATGCACGAGATTACCAAACTGCGGATATACTGCACGAGATTACCAGACTGTGGACATACTGCACGAGATTACCAGAGACTGCGGACATACTGCACGAGATTACCAGACTGCGGACATACTGCACGAGATTACCAGACTGCGGACATACTGCACGAGATTACCAGAGACTGCAGACATACTGCACGAGATTACCAGACTGCGGACATACTGCACGAGATTACCAGAGACTGCGGGCATACTGCACGAGATTACCAGACTGCGGACATACTGCACGAGATTACCAGAGACTGCGGACATACTGCATGAGATTACCAGACTGCGGACATACTGCATGAGATTACCAGACTGCGGACATACTGCATGAGATTACCAGACTGCAGACATACTGCACGAGATTACCAGAGACTGCAGACATACTGCACGAGATTACCAGACTGCGGACATATAGCATGAGATTACCAGACTTCGGACATACAGCATGAGGTTACCAGACTGCGGACATACTGCACGAGATTACCAGACTGCGGACAAACTGCACGAGATTACCAGACTGCGGACATACTGCACGAGATTACCAGACTGCGGACATACTGCACGAGATTACCAGACTGTGGCAAATACTGCACGAGATTACCAGACTGCGGACATACTGCACGAGATTACCAGACTGCGGACATACAGCATGAGATTACCAGACTTCGGACATACAGCATGAGATTACCAGACTGCGGACATACTGCATGAGATTACCAGACTGCGGACATACTGCACGAGATTACCAGACTGCGGACATACTGCACGAGATTACCAGACTGTGGACATACTGCACGAGATTACCAGACTGTGGACATACTGCACGAGATTACCAGAGACTGCGGACATACTGCACGAGATTACCAGACTGCGGACATACTGCATGAGATTACCAGACTGCGGACATACTGCACGAGATTACCAGAGACTGCGGACATACTGCACGAGATTACCAGACTGCGGACATACTGCACGAGATTACCAGAGACTGCGGACATACTGCATGAGATTACCAGAGACTGCGGACATACTGCACGAGATTACCAGACTGTGGACATACTGCACGGGATTACCAGAGACTGCGGACATACTGCACGAGATTACCAGAGACTGCGGACATACTGCATGAGATTACCAGACTTCGGACATACAGCGAGATTACCAGACTGTGGACATACTGCATGAGATTACCAGACTGTGGACATACTGCACGAGATTACCAGAGACTGCGGACATAATGCACGAGATTACCAAACTGCGGATATACTGCACGAGATTACCAGACTGTGGACATACTGCATGAGATTACCAGACTGTGGACATACTGCATGAGATTACCAGACTGTGGACATACTGCATGAGATTACCAGACTGCGGACATACTGCACGAGATTACCAGAGACTGCGGACATACTGCATGAGATTATGAGGACTGCGGACATACTGCACGAGATTACCAGAGACTGCGGACATACTGCATGAGATTACCAGACTGCGGACATACTGCATGAGATTACCAGACTGCGGACATACTGCATGAGATTACCAGACTGCGGACATACTGCACGAGATTACCAGAGACTGCGGACATACTGCATGAGATTACCAGACTGCGGACATACTGCACAAGATTACCAGAGACTGCGGACATACTGCATGAGATTACCAGACTGCGGACATACTGCATGAGATTACCAGACTGCGGACATACTGCATGAGATTACCAGACTGCAGACATACTGCATGAGATTACCAGACTGTGGACATACTGCATGAGATTACCAGACTGCGGACATACAGCATGAGATTACCAGACTTCGGACATACAGCATGAGATTACCAGACTGCGGACATACTGCACGAGATTACCAGACTGCGGACATACTGCACGAGATTACCAGACTGCGGACATACTGCACGAGATTACCAGACTGCGGACATACTGCATGAGATTACCAGACTGCGGACATACTGCATGAGATTACCAGACTTCGGACATACAGCATGAGATTACCAGACTGCGGACATACTGCACGAGATTACCAGACTGCGGACATACTGCACGAGATTACCAGACTGCGGACATACTGCACGAGATTACCAGACTGCGGACATACTGCACGAGATTACCAGACTGTGGACATACTGCACAAGATTACCAGAGACTGCGGACATACTGCATGAGATTACCAGACTGCGGACATACTGCATGAGATTACCAGACTGCGGACATACTGCATGAGATTACCAGACTTCGGACATACAGCATGAGATTACCAGACTGCGGACATACTGCACGAGATTACCAGACTGCGGACATACTGCACGAGATTACCAGACTGCGTACATAATGCACGAGATTACCAGAGACTGCGGACATACTGCATGAGATTACCAGACTGCGGACATACTGCACAAGATTACCAGAGACTGCGGACATACTGCATGAGATTACCAGACTGTGGACATACTGCATGAGATTACCAGACTGTGGACATACTGCACGAGATTACCAGATACTGCAGACATACTGCACGAGATTACCAGACTGCAGACATACAGCATGAGATTACCAGACTGCAGACATACTGCACGAGATTACCAGACTGTGGACATACTGCACGAGATTACCAGACTGTGGACATACTGCATGAGATTACCAGACTGTGGACATACTGCACGAGATTACCAGAGACTGCGGACATACTGCACGAGATTACCAGACTGCAGACATACTGCATGAGATTACCAGACTGTGCACATAATGCATGAGATTACCAGACTGCGAACATACTGCACGAGATTACCAGAGACTGCGGACATACTGCACGAGATTACCGGACTGCGGACACACTGCAGGAGATTACCAGAGACTGCGGACATACTGCACGAGATTACCAAACTGCGGACATACTGCAGGAGATTACCAGAGACTGCGGACATACTGCACGAGATTACCAAACTGCGGACATACTGCATGAGATTACCAGACTGTGGACATACTATTTACATAGTTACATAGTTACATAGTAGGTGAGGTTGAAAAAAGACACAAGTCCATCAAGTCCAACCTATGTGTGTGATAATGTGTCAGTATTACATTACATATCCCTGTATATTGCTGTCATTCAGGTGATTATCTAATAGTTTCTTGAAGCTATCAATGCTCCCCGCTGAGACCACCGCCTGTGGAAGGGAATTCCACATCCTTACCGTTCTTACAGTAAAGAACCCTCTACGTAGTTTAAGGTTAAACCTCTTTTCTTCTAATTGTAATGAGTGGCCACGAGTCTTATTAAACTCTCTTCTGCGAAAAAGTTTTATCCCTATTGTGGGGTCACCAGTACAGTATTTGTAAATTGAAATGATATCCCCTCTCAAGCGTCTCTTCTCCAGAGAGAATAAGTTCAGTGCTTGCAACCTTTCCTCATAACTAAGATCCTCCAGACCCTTTATTAGCTTTGTTGCCCTTCTTTGTACTCGCTCCATTTCCAGTACGTCCCTCCTGAGGACTGGTGCCCAGAACTGGACAGCATACTCCAGGTGCGGCCGGACCAGAGTCTTGTAGAGCGGGAGAATTATCGTTTTATCTCTGCAGTTGATCCCCCTTTTAATGCATGCCAATATTCTGTTTGCTTTATTAGCAGCAGCTTGGCATTGCATGCCATTGCTGAGCCTATCATCCACTAGGACCCCCAGGTCCTTTTCCATCCTAGATTCCCCCAGAGGTTCTCCCCCCAGTGTATAGATTGCATTCATATTTTTGCCACCCAAATGCATTATTTTACATTTTTCTACATTGAACCTCATTTGCCATGTAGTCGCCCACCCCATTAATTTGTTCAGGTCTTTTTGCAAGATTTCCACATCCTGCAGAGAAGTTATTGCCCTGCTTAGCTTAGTATCGTCTGCAAATACAGAGATTGAACTCTTTATCCCATCCTCCAGGTCGTTTATGAACAAATTAAATAGGATTGGTCCCAGCACAGAACCCTGGGGGACCCCACTACCCACCCCTGACCATTCTGAGTACTCCCCATTTATCACCACCCTCTGAACACGCCCTTGTAGCCAGTTTTCAATCCATGTACTCACCCTATGGTCCATGCCAACGCACCTTATTTTGTATAGTAAACGTTTATGGGGAACTGTGTCAAATGCTTTTGCAAAATCCAGATACACCACGTCTACGGGCCTTCCTTTATCTAGATGGCAACTCACCTCCTCATAGAAGGTTAATAGATTGGTTTGGCAAGAACGATTCTTCATGAATCCATGCTGATTACTGCTAATGAAATCATTCTTATTACTAAAATCTTGTATATAGTCCCTTATCATCCCCTCCAAGAGTTTACATACTATTGATGTTAGGCTAACTGGTCTGTAATTCCCAGGGATGTTTTTTGGGCCCTTTTTAAATATTGGTGCTACATTGGCTTTTCTCCAATCAGCTGGTACCATTCCAGTCAATAGACTGTCTGTAAATATTAGGAACAACGGTCTGGCAATCACCTGACTGAGTTCCCTAAGTACCCTCGGATGCAAGCCATCTGGTCCCGGTGATTTATTAATGTTAAGTTTCTCAAGTCTAATTTTAATTCCGTCCTCTGTTAACCATGGAGGTGCTTCCTGTGATGTGTCATGAGGATAAACACTGCAGTTTTGGTTACTGAAGCCCCCCGATTCACTTGTGAAGACTGAGGAGAAGAATAAATTCAATACCTTTGCCATCTCCCCATCCTTTGTAACCAGATGTCCTTCCTCATTCTTTATGGGGCCAATGTGGTCTGTCCTCCCTTTTTTACTGTTTACATACTTAAAGAATTTCTTGGGATTTCTTTTGCTCTCCTCCGCTATGTGTCTTTCATGTTCTATCTTAGCCATCCTAATTGCACCCTTACATTTCTTATTGCATTCTTTATAAATACTGAATGCTGAGGATGATCCCTCAACCTTGTATTTTTTGAAGGCCTTCTCCTTTGCTTTTATATGCATTTTTACATCGGAGTTAAGCCATCCAGGATGTTTGTTCGCTCTTTTAAATTTATTACCCAATGGGATACATTGGCTAATGCCCTTATTTAATATGCTCTTAAAGCAAACCCATCTCTCCTCCGTATTCTTTGTTCCTAATATTTTATCCCAATTTATGCCTTTTAGCAAGGTTTGTAGTTTAGGGAAGTTGGCTCTTTTGAAATTCAGTGTCTTTGTGTTCCCTTCATGTTTCCTATTTGTGTGATTTATACTGAAACTAATTGACCTGTGATCGCTGTTACCTAAATTGCCCCGTATTACCACATCTGTTATCAGGTCTGTATTATTGGTAATCAGTAGATCTAGTAATGTTTTATTTCTAGTTGGTGCGTCTACCATCTGACCCGTAAAATTGTCCTGCAAAACACTAAGGAACTGGCGAGCCTTAAATGAATGCGCGGTTCCCTCCGCCCAGTCTATGTCTGGATAATTAAAATCCCCCATTATGATAACACTTCCCATCCTTGCTGCTAATCCAATTTGTGATAGGAGATCCGTCTCCACTTCCTCCCTCAGGTTTGGGGGCCTATAGCATACTCCCAGTATTATTTTCCCCTTAGCTTCATCCCTTTGGAGCTCTACCCATAAAGATTCCACCTCCTCCCTAGCCCCCTCAGTGATGTCATCTCTCACACTCACTTGTACATTATTCTTGTATTATTAGTATTAGTATTATTATACTGCATGAGATTACCAGAGACTGCGGACATACTGCACGAGATTACCAAACTGCGGACATACTGCACGAGATTACCAGACTGTGGACATACTGCACGAGATTACCAGAGACTGCAGACATACTGCACGAGATTACCAGACTGCGGACATACTGCACGAGATTACCAGACTGCGGACATACTGCACGAGATTACCAGAGACTGCAGACATACTGCACGAGATTACCAGACTGTGGACATACTGCATGAGATTACCAGAGACTGCGGACATACTGCATGAGATTACCAGACTGTGGACATACTGCATGAGATTACCAGACTGCGGACATACTGCATGAGATTACCAGACTGCGGACATACTGCACGAGATTACCAGAGACTGCGGACATACTGCATGAGATTACCAGACTGCGGACATACTGCATGAGATTACCAGACTGCAGACATACTGCACGAGATTACCAGAGACTGCAGACATACTGCACGAGATTACCAGACTGCGGACATACAGCATGAGATTACCAGACTTCGAAAATACTACACGAGATTACCAGACTGCGGACATACTGCACGAGATTACCAGACTGCGGACATACTGCACGAGATTACCAGACTGCAGACATACTGCACGAGATTACCAGACTGCGGACATACTGCATGAGATTACCAGACTGCGGACATACTGCATGAGATTACCAGACTGCAGACATACTGCACAAGATTACCAGAGACTGCAGACATACTGCACGAGATTACCAGACTGTGGACATACAGCATGAGATTACCAGACTTCGGACATACAGCATGAGATTACCAGACTGCGGACATACTGCACGAGATTACCAGACTGCGGACATACTGCACGAGATTACCAGACTGCGGACATACTGCACGAGATTACCAGACTGCGGACATACAGCATGAGATTACCAGACTTCGGACATACAGCATGAGATTACCAGACTGCGGACATACTGCACGAGATTACCAGACTGCGGACATACTGCACGAGATTACCAGACTGCGGACATACTGCACGAGATTACCAGACTGCGGACATACTGCACGAGATTACCAGACTGTGGACATACTGCACGAGATTACCAGAGACTGCGGACATACTGCATGAGATTACCAGACTGCGGACATACTGCATGAGATTACCAGACTGCGGACATACTGCATGAGATTACCAGACTGCAGACATACTGCACGAGATTACCAGAGACTGCAGACATACTGCACGAGATTACCAGACTGTGGACATACAGCATGAGATTACCAGACTTCGGACATACAGCATGAGATTACCAGACTGCGGACATACTGCACGAGATTACCAGACTGCGGACATACTGCACGAGATTACCAGACTGCGGACATTCTGCACGAGATTACCAGACTGCGGACATACTGCACGAGATTACCAGACTGCGGACATACTGCACGAGATTATCAGACTGCGGACATACTGCACGAGATTACCAGACTGCGGACATACTGCACGAGATTACCAGACTGCGGACATACTGCACGAGATTACCAGACTGCGGACATACTGCACGAGATTACCAGACTGCGGACATACTGCACGAGATTACCAGAGACTGCGGACATACTGCATGAGATTACCAGACTGCGGACATACTGCACAAGATTACCAGAGACTGCGGACATACTGCATGAGATTACCAGACTGTGGACATACTGCATGAGATTACCAGACTGTGGACATACTGCACGAGATTACCAGAGACTGCAGACATACTGCACGAGATTACCAGACTGCGGACATACAGCATGAGATTACCAGACTTCGGACATACAGCATGAGATTACCAGACTGCGGACATACTGCACGAGATTACCAGACTGCGGACATACTGCACGAGATTACCAGACTGCGGACATACTGCACGAGATTACCAGACTGCGGACATACTGCACGAGATTACCAGACTGCGGACATACTGCACGAGATTACCAAACTGCGGACATACTGCACGAGATTACCAGACTGTGGACATACTGCACGAGATTACCAGAGACTGTGGACATACTGCATGAGATTACCAGACTGCGGACATACTGCACGAGATTACCAGAGACTGCAAACATACTGCACGAGATTACCAGACTGCGGACATACTGCATGAGATTACCAGAGACTGCGGACATACTGCATGAGATTACCAGACTGCGGACATACTGCATGAGATTACCAGACTGCAGACATACTGCACGAGATTACCAGACTGCGGACATACTGCACGAGATTACCAGACTGCGGACATACTGCACGAGATTACCAGACTGCGGACATACTGCACGAGATTACCAGACTGTGGACATACTGCACGAGATTACCAGAGACTGCGGACATACTGCATGAGATTACCAGACTGCGGACATACTGCATGAGATTACCAGACTGCGGACATACTGCATGAGATTACCAGACTGCAGACATACTGCACGAGATTACCAGAGACTGCAGACATACTGCACGAGATTACCAGACTGTGGACATACAGCATGAGATTACCAGACTTCGGACATACAGCATGAGATTACCAGACTGCGGACATACTGCACGAGATTACCAGACTGCGGACATACTGCACGAGATTACCAGACTGCGGACATACTGCAGGAGATTACCAGACTGAGGACATACTGCACGAGATTACCAGACTGCGGACATACTGCACGAGATTATCAGACTGCGGACATACTGCACGAGATTACCAGACTGCGGACATACTGCACGAGATTACAAGACTGCGGACATACTGCACGAGATTACCAGACTGCGGACATACTGCACGAGATTACCAGACTGCGGACATACTGCACGAGATTACCAGAGACTGCGGACATACTGCATGAGATTACCAGACTGCGGACATACTGCACAAGATTACCAGAGACTGCGGACATACTGCATGAGATTACCAGACTGTGGACATACTGCATGAGATTTCCAGACTGTGGACATACTGCACGAGATTACCAGAGACTGCAGACATACTGCACGAGATTACCAGACTGCGTACATACAGCATGAGATTACCAGACTTCGGACATACAGCATGAGATTACCAGACTGCGGACATACTGCACGAGATTATCAGACTGCGGACATACTGCATGAGATTACCAGAGACTGCGGACATACTGCATGAGATTACCAGACTGTGGACATACTGCATGAGATTACCAGACTGCGGACATACTGCATGAGATTACCAGACTGCGGACATACTGCACGAGATTACCAGAGACTGCGGACATACTGCATGAGATTACCAGACTGCGGACATACTGCACGAGATTACCAGAGACTGCGGACATACTGCACGAGATTACCAGACTGCGGACATACTGCACGAGATTACCGGAGACTGCGGACATACTGCATGAGATTACCAGACTGCGGACATACTGCATGAGATTACCAGACTGCGGACATACTGCATGAGATTACCAGACTGCGGACATACTGCACGAGATTACCAGACTGTGGACATACTGCACGAGATTACCAGAGACTGCGGACATACTGCATGAGATTACCAGACTGCGGACATACTGCATGAGATTACCAGACTGCGGACATACTGCATGAGATTACCAGACTGCAGACATACTGCACGAGATTACCAGAGACTGCAGACATACTGCACGAGATTACCAGACTGTGGACATACAGCATGAGATTACCAGACTTCGGACATACAGCATGAGATTACCAGACTGCGGACATACTGCACGAGATTACCAGACTGCGGACATACTGCACGAGATTACCAGACTGCGGACATTCTGCACGAGATTACCAGACTGCGGACATACTGCACGAGATTACCAGACTGCGGACATACTGCACGAGATTATCAGACTGCGGACATACTGCACGAGATTACCAGACTGCGGACATACTGCACGAGATTACCAGACTGCGGACATACTGCACGAGATTACCAGACTGCGGACATACTGCACGAGATTACCAGACTGCGGACATACTGCACGAGATTACCAGAGACTGCGGACATACTGCATGAGATTACCAGACTGCGGACATACTGCACAAGATTACCAGAGACTGCGGACATACTGCATGAGATTACCAGACTGTGGACATACTGCATGAGATTACCAGACTGTGGACATACTGCACGAGATTACCAGAGACTGCAGACATACTGCACGAGATTACCAGACTGCGGACATACAGCATGAGATTACCAGACTTCGGACATACAGCATGAGATTACCAGACTGCGGACATACTGCACGAGATTACCAGACTGCGGACATACTGCACGAGATTACCAGACTGCGGACATACTGCACGAGATTACCAGACTGCGGACATACTGCACGAGATTACCAGACTGCGGACATACTGCACGAGATTACCAAACTGCGGACATACTGCACGAGATTACCAGACTGTGGACATACTGCACGAGATTACCAGAGACTGTGGACATACTGCATGAGATTACCAGACTGCGGACATACTGCACGAGATTACCAGAGACTGCAGACATACTGCACGAGATTACCAGACTGCGGACATACTGCACGAGATTACCAGAGACTGCGGACATACTGCATGAGATTACCAGACTGCGGACATACTGCATGAGATTACCAGACTGCAGACATACTGCACGAGATTACCAGACTGCGGACATACTGCACGAGATTACCAGACTGCGGACATACTGCACGAGATTACCAGACTGCGGACATACTGCACGAGATTACCAGACTGTGGACATACTGCACGAGATTACCAGAGACTGCGGACATACTGCATGAGATTACCAGACTGCGGACATACTGCATGAGATTACCAGACTGCGGACATACTGCATGAGATTACCAGACTGCAGACATACTGCACGAGATTACCAGAGACTGCAGACATACTGCACGAGATTACCAGACTGTGGACATACAGCATGAGATTACCAGACTTCGGACATACAGCATGAGATTACCAGACTGCGGACATACTGCACGAGATTACCAGACTGCGGACATACTGCACGAGATTACCAGACTGCGGACATACTGCAGGAGATTACCAGACTGAGGACATACTGCACGAGATTACCAGACTGCGGACATGCTGCACGAGATTATCAGACTGCGGACATACTGCACGAGATTACCAGACTGCGGACATACTGCACGAGATTACAAGACTGCGGACATACTGCACGAGATTACCAGACTGCGGACATACTGCACGAGATTACCAGACTGCGGACATACTGCACGAGATTACCAGAGACTGCGGACATACTGCATGAGATTACCAGACTGCGGACATACTGCACAAGATTACCAGAGACTGCGGACATACTGCATGAGATTACCAGACTGTGGACATACTGCATGAGATTTCCAGACTGTGGACATACTGCACGAGATTACCAGAGACTGCAGACATACTGCACGAGATTACCAGACTGCGGACATACAGCATGAGATTACCAGACTTCGGACATACAGCATGAGATTACCAGACTGCGGACATACTGCACGAGATTATCAGACTGCGGACATACTGCATGAGATTACCAGAGACTGCGGACATACTGCATGAGATTACCAGACTGTGGACATACTGCATGAGATTACCAGACTGCGGACATACTGCATGAGATTACCAGACTGCGGACATACTGCACGAGATTACCAGAGACTGCGGACATACTGCATGAGATTACCAGACTGCGGACATACTGCACGAGATTACCAGAGACTGCGGACATACTGCACGAGATTACCAGACTGCGGACATACTGCACGAGATTACCGGAGACTGCGGACATACTGCATGAGATTACCAGACTGCGGACATACTGCATGAGATTACCAGACTGCGGACATACTGCATGAGATTACCAGACTGCAGACATACTGCACGAGATTACCAGAGACTGCAGACATACTGCACGAGATTACCAGAGACTGCGGACATACTGCACGAGATTACCAGACTGCGGACATACTGCACGAGATTACCAGAGACTGCGGACATACTGCATGAGATTACCAGACTGCGGACATACTGCATGAGATTACCAGACTGCGGACATACTGCATGAGATTACCAGACTGCAGACATACTGCACGAGATTACCAGAGACTGCAGACATACTGCACGAGATTACCAGAATGCGGACATACAGCATGAGATTACCAGACTTCGGACATACAGCATGAGATTACCAGACTGCGGACATACTGCACGAGATTACCAGACTTCGGACATACTGCACGAGATTACCAGACTGCGGACATACTGCACGAGATTACCAGAGACTGCGGACATACTGCATGAGATTACCAGACTGCGGACATACTGCACGAGATTACCAGAGACTGCGGACATACTGCATGAGATTACCAGACTGCGGACATACTGCACGAGATTACCAGACTGCGGACATACTGCACGAGATTACCAGAGACTGCAGACATACTGCACGAGATTACCAGACTGCGGACATACTGCATGAGATTACCAGAGACTGCGGACATACTGCATGAGATTACCAGACTGCGGACATACTGCACGAGATTACCAGACTGCGGACATACAGCATGAGATTACCAGACTTCGGACATACAGCATGAGATTACCAGACTGCGGACATACTGCACGAGATTACCAGATTGCGGACATACTGCACGAGATTACCAGACTGCAGACATACTGCACGAGATTACCAGACTGTGCACATACTGCACGAGATTACCAGACTGTGGACATACTGCAGGAGATTACCAGACTGTGGACATAATGCAGGAGATTACCAGAGACTGCGGACATACTGCACGAGATTACCAAACTGTGGACATACTGCAGGAGATTACCAGAGACTGCGGACATACTGCACGAGATTACCAAACTGCGGACATACTGCATGAGATTACCAGACTGTGGACATACTGCACGAGATTACCAGAGACTGCGGACATACTGCACGAGATTACCAAACTGCAGACATACTGCACGAGATTACCAGACTGTGGACATACTGCACGAGATTACCAGAGACTGCGGACATACTGCACGAGATTACCAGACTGCGGACATACTGCACGAGATTACCAGACTGCGGACATACTGCACGAGATTACAAGAGACTGCAGACATACTGCACGAGATCACCAGACTGCGGACATACTGCATGAGATTACCAGAGACTGCGGACATACTGCATGAGATTACCAGACTGTGGACATACTGCATGAGATTACCAGACTGCGGACATACTGCACGAGATTACCAGAGACTGCGGACATACTGCATGAGATTACCAGACTGCGGACATACTGCACGAGATTACCAGAGACTGCGGACATACTGCACGAGATTACCAGACTGCGGACATACTGCACGAGATTACCAGAGACTGCGGACATACTGCATGAGATTACCAGACTGCGGACATACTGCATGAGATTACCAGACTGCGGACATACTGCATGAGATTACCAGACTGCAGACATACTGCACGAGATTACCAGAGACTGCAGACATACTGCACGAGATTACCAGAGACTGCGGACATACTGCACGAGATTACCAGACTGCGGACATACTGCACGAGATTACCAGAGACTGCGGACATACTGCATGAGATTACCAGACTGCGGACATACTGCATGAGATTACCAGACTGCGGACATACTGCATGAGATTACCAGACTGCAGACATACTGCACGAGATTACCAGAGACTGCAGACATACTGCACGAGATTACCAGAATGCGGACATACAGCACGAGATTACCAGACTTCGGACATACTGCACGAGATTACCAGACTTCGGACATACTGCACGAGATTACCAGACTGCGGACATACTGCACGAGATTACCAGAGACTGCGGACATACTGCATGAGATTACCAGACTGCGGACATACTGCACGAGATTACCAGAGACTGCAGACATACTGCATGAGATTACCAGACTGCGGACATACTGCACGAGATTACCAGACTGCGGACATACTGCACAAGATTACCAGACTGCGGACATACTGCACGAGATTACCAGACTGCGGACATACTGCACGAGATTACCAGACTGCGGACATACTGCACGAGATTACCAGACTGCGGACATACTGCACGAGATTACCAGAGACTGCAGACATACTGCACAAGATTACCAGACTGCGGACATACTGCATGAGATTACCAGAGACTGCGGACATACTGCATGAGATTACCAGACTGTGGACATACTGCATGAGATTACCAGACTGTGGACATACTGCATGAGATTACCAGACTGCGGACATACTGCACGAGATTACCAGAGACTGCGGACATACTGCATGAGATTACCAGACTGCGGACATACTGCACGAGATTACCAGAGACTGCGGACATACTGCACGAGATTACCAGACTGCGGACATACTGCACAAGATTACCAGAGACTGCGGACATACTGCATGAGATTACCAGACTGCGGACATACTGCATGAGATTACCAGACTGCGGACATACTGCATGAGATTACCAGAGACTGCAGACATACTGCATGAGATTACCAGACTGCGGACATACAGCATGAGATTACCAGACTTCGGACATACAGCATGAGATTACCAGACTGCGGACATACTGCACGAGATTACCAGACTGCGGACATACTGCACGAGATTACCAGACTGCGGACATACTGCACGAGATTACCAGACTGCGGACATACTGCACGAGATTACCAGACTGTGGACATACTGCACGAGATTACCAGAGACTGCGGACATACTGCATGAGATTACCAGACTGCGGACATACTGCACGAGATTACCAGACTGCGGACATACTGCACGAGATTACCAGACTGCGGACATACTGCACGAGATTACCAGACTGCGGACATACTGCACGAGATTACCAGACTGCGGACATACTGCACAAAATTACCAGACTGCGGACATACTGCACGAAATTACCAGACTGCGGACATACTGCACGAGATTACCAGACTGCGGACATACTGCACGAGATTGCCAGACTGCGGACATACTGCACGAGATTACCAGAGACTGCGGACATACTGCATGAGATTACCAGACTGCGGACATATTGCACAAGATTACCAGAGACTGCGGACATACTGCATGAGATTACCAGACTGTGGACATACTGCATGAGATTACCAGACTGTGGACATACTGCACGAGATTACCAGAGACTGCAGACATACTGCACGAGATTACCAGACTGCGGACATACAGCATGAGATTACCAGACTTCGGACATACAGCATGAGATTACTAGACTGCGGACATACTGCACGAGATTACCAGACTGCGGACATACTGCACGAGATTACCAGACTGCGGACATACTGCACGAGATTACCAGAATGCGGACATAATGCACGAGATTACCAGACTGCGGACATACTGCATGAGATTACCAGACTGCGGACATACTGCACGAGATTACCAAACTGCGGACATACTGCACGAGATTACCAGAATGTGGACATACTGCACGAGATTACCAGAGACTGTGGACATACTGCACGAGATTACCAGACTGCGGACATACTGCACGAGATTACCAGAGACTGCAGACATACTGCACGAGATTACCAGACTGCGGACATACTGCATGAGATTACCAGAGACTGCGGACATACTGCATGAGATTACCAGACTGTGGACATACTGCATGAGATTACCAGACTGCGGACATACTGCATGAGATTACCAGACTGCGGACATACTGCACGAGATTACCAGAGACTGCGGACATACTGCATGAGATTACCAGACTGCGGACATACTGCACGAGATTACCAGAGACTGCGGACATACTGCATGAGATTACCAGACTGCGGACATACTGCATGAGATTACCAGACTGCGGACATACTGCACGAGATTACCAGAGACTGCGGACATACTGCATGAGATTACCAGACTGCGGACATACTGCACGAGATTACCAGAGACTGCGGACATACTGCATGAGATTACCAGACTGCGGACATACTGCATGAGATTACCAGACTGCGGACATACTGCATGAGATTACCAGACTGCAGACATACTGCACGAGATTACCAGAGACTGCAGACATACTGCATGAGATTACCAGACTGCAGACATACAGCATGAGATTACCAGACTTCGGACATACAGCATGAGATTACCAGACTGCGGACATACTGCACGAGATTACCAGACTGCGGACATACTGCACGAGATTACCAGACTGCAGACATAATGCACGAGATTACCAGACTGCGGACATACTGCATGAGATTACCAGACTGTGGACATACTGCACGAGATTACCAGACTGTGGACATACTGCACGAGATTACCAGACTGTGGACATACTGCACGAGATTACCAGACTGTGGACATACTGCACGAGATTACCAGAGACTGCGGACATACTGCACGAGATTACCAGACTGCGGACATACTGCATGAGATTACCAGACTGTGGACATACTGCATGAGATTACCAGACTGCGAACATACTGCACGAGATTACCAGAGACTGCGGACATACTGCACGAGATTACCGGACTGCGGACATACTGCAGGAGATTACCAGAGACTGCGGACATACTGCACGAGATTACCAAACTGCGGACATACTGCAGGATATTACCAGACTGTGGACATACTGCACGAGATTACCAGACTGTGGACATACTGCACGAGATTACCAGAGACTGCGGACATACTGCACGAGATTACCAAACTGCGGACATACTGCACGAGATTACCAGACTGTGGACATACTGCACGAGATTACCAGAGACTGCGGACATACTGCACGAGATTACCAGACTGCGGACATACTGCACGAGATTACCAGACTGCGGACATACTGCACGAGATTACCAGACTGCGGACATACTGCACGAGATTACCAGAGACTGCAGACATACTGCACGAGATTTCCAGACTGCGGACATACTGCATGAGATTACCAGAGACTGCGGACATACTGCATGAGATTACCAGACTGTGGACATACTGCATGAGATTACCAGACTGCTGACATACTGCATGAGATTACCAGACTGCGGACATACTGCACGAGATTACCAGAGACTGCGGACATACTGCATGAGATTACCAGACTGCGGACATACTGCACGAGATTACCAGAGACTGCGGACATACTGCACGAGATTACCAGACTGCGGACATTGTGCACGAGATTACCAGAGACTGCGGACATACTGCATGAGATTACCAGACTGCGGACATACTGCATGAGATTACCAGACTGCGAACATACTGCATGAGATTACCAGACTGCAGACATACTGCACGAGATTACCAGAGACTGCAGACATACTGCACGAGATTACCAGACTGCGGACATACAGCATGAGATTACCAGACTTTGGACATACAGCATGAGATTACCAGA